>NC_079502.1:59351065-59953610 GCF_030052815.1 Hevea brasiliensis | reverse complement strand
ATGAAATATAATTTATTTAAGCCATTTATCGAAATTATAATTTATTTGAGGTTCCGAGAATTTTATAGAAAATCCGGCAAAGTACCGGCTAAAAATGGAGAAAACAGTTCTTCGGAACCTGTGAAAAACACTTCCTATGATCATATTCAATCATCTCATTACTCTCAAACTTCAATATCAAAATCTCAACATTTTTCACCATTCATTTCTCAATCATTCATCTCATGTGATATCATGTATAAATCACAAATAAACATTCACTTTTACATTCATTAATACGATTTTTCATTATTTACATGAACCTCAAAATACATTCCATAAGTTCAAATACATATGAGAAAATAAAAATTAGTTACAAAATGTCAAAATGAAGCCTAGTGTCCTACCAATGCACTGTGGATGGTGAGGTGACACGGATACTATGCAGAACTGTGAACTGCCTTACCGAATCTGTGGTCTACTGGGCCCTCTGTCCAAATCTTCGCACCTACAGCGTTGCAAAGCGGACGCTAAGCATACAGCTTAGTGGTGCAAATAATACAAGAAAATATAATATGCAAATAAAAATAATAATTTCCTTGCTATTGTGTTCATAAGAAATGAATAATTACTAACTTATTGTTTAGTCGAGGGCTAATCATGTTTTATGATATTAACTTCTTCATGCATTTCGTTAATTATTTTCTTCATGATCTTGAGCTTCTTTGTATTTTTGTAATCATTCCTGATTCTTAATTTTCGTATTTTCTTTAATAATCAGTTCAATCACAGTTATACTTTTCCATGCCCAAGTAACCTATCTTTGGACGATTTGGATAACGGGTCGTTGGCACTGGACACCGCTGTGCCTCGGGCCGTCATACCATGGGATGCAGAACGTCAACCACGTATGCAATCAGTATGGCTAAAAGCCATGATATCACATAATCGGGCATAAAAGCCATGAATACGGGCATAAAAGCCATGAATACGGGCATAAAGCCATGAATACAGGCATAAAGCCTTTCGCGATCGCTAAAACAATACCCTATTGGCATGCCAATCTATCCAATCTGACACACGTGTCTAGGCAATACAAGGGCACATAATATCATTAAATATTAATATATTGTGTTTTATGAATTCATTATTCCATGACAAATTTCAATTATAATTCATACATTCATTTGATCATTTATATGATCACAATTCACATCAATTATCCTTTTATACCATTGTACTCAAAATACTTCTCCTTTCTATAATAATGAGAACTAATGTCTCATTCATTCATTAATATAGTTCATTTATTCATTCATTATGTTATTCATATTGATCACAATTCTAAACAATGGTTCACATGTACCATTGTATTCAAAACATTTTTCCTTTCTTATTTATACATTCAAGAATCTACTTATGTAATTACAAATTTTTATATTTCAAGTTGAGTTACTAATATTTTATGAATTCCATTTGTGATGGGCATATAAGCCCTAACTATCTATTCACATCAATTAGGTGACTTATTTTTCATGTTTCAAGTAATCCATGAATATTTCATGGATTTCAAATTTATGGCCTTAATTTCTTTTTAACAATTTTGACTAGGATGCATAGTCCACATTTGTCATACAATTCTAAGCATTTAAGCTTAGAATTGGTTATAGGTCTTCATCTTAATTTACTAATCATTTTGATTACTATTCACCTTACTAGTCAACCAAAATGTTGACTTTTTTATCCTTAATGGATATATTAATTCTAATTACACCAAGATCCCACATTTTGAGTTTTACATTTGCTAGTATTAATTGCCAATTGCAATTTAAAGTCCCCTAGATGCATTTCTAAATTTTCAGTTTTTATTACCTAAGTTTACTATTCCATTGGACAATTTTAGAGTGGAAACTGGGCTAACCTTTCTCTCTTGATGGGAACCTTGAAGGAACGGAAGCGTGAAAAACACAAGATTATACCATTGAATTAAAAAATTTTCACCTAGGGTCACATGCACCATCCAAGATTTATTTTTATCTATTTGATTTCAATGATAAACAACATATTAAAACTCTTTTAATATGTTTTTGGATCTGTATTTGCCATTTAAGATTTTAAAATTAATCAGATTAATTTTAGAACCCTAGATTAAATCAAGAACGATTACACTAACCTCTTGATGTGCTGCAGCGTGTCTGCGCCTTTGAGATTCGTCTTGGGGCGCGGATGTTGTCCCTCTAGCTTGTCCACACCAAGAACACCTATGGCAGCCCTTGAACAGCTTCTAAAGCCTTTTCTATTAATTAGAAATTCAAGTTCTGCCTTTT
Source organism: Hevea brasiliensis (assembly GCF_030052815.1). NCBI lineage: Eukaryota > Viridiplantae > Streptophyta > Magnoliopsida > Malpighiales > Euphorbiaceae > Hevea > Hevea brasiliensis. The sequence goes on along the minus strand of NC_079502.1, from coordinate 59,951,304 downwards.
AAGAGATTAAAGATGTAAACAGGACACTAGAAACAATTTCTAGCGTTCTTAATTCAAGAGATTGATGGCTAATCTCTTTGAATTGATGAGAGATGAAGAGAAATAGCTGGAGAGGCTCAAAGTGGCATGAAAATTGAGAGGAGAGGCTGCTGGTTATGTTTTCTTTTCATAACCACACTTAAATAGCTAGGCTAACACATTAAACCCTAGCCACATGTCACCTTTTGATTAGCTCTAGGTTTAAGTGACCCAATCACATTGTGCCAAGTGTCAAACCTATATTTAATCTTGATTTTAATCATCTTACATGATTAAAAAACATTTGGCAAGCTTATGTGTTATGCCATGTGTCACCATCTCATGGTGCCACGTGTCACACTGTGAAATGACCAAAATGCCCCTGTGTCTTAATTTTGAGTTCTAAACCCAAAATAATTATTTTCTTCTTCTAATTAATTTATATCAAATATAAATTAATTAATTAATCTTTATTAATTAATTTCTCATCAATTAAATTCATATTTAAACACTTTAAATATAAATTTAATTTATACTACACATCCAATAATCTAGATTTGGTTTCAAGTCATGCTAGGGACTTTGCAATCTAATTGCAAACCAAACCTATTTAATTAATCAATTAAACTCTTTAATTAATTAATTAAATCATATTTAAATAGGTGATAACTTGTGTATATGTGTGACTTACTAGGCTCATCACTAATTGGCAATGAGACATGATATCAACTCTTAATATCATCAGAACTCTTTCTTACCATAAATGATTTCTCTAAATCATTTTATGAACCTCATAGACCATGGTTAACACCTAGCATAGCATGTCATGGCCACCCAATTAGTAATAAGGTTTACCTTAAATGAACCTATAATCATATGTTACCATGCACTAGAATCTCTCTGTTACAAAATCCCAACTCAAGCTGGAGTCATGGTTTATGTCAAACTCCATTTGCTATGAATATTATGTTCTCTTTTAATTCCAGTTCTTGATTAAAAGATTTTCTCATCGAAACTCTTTTACGAATAAATCTATCTGTCTGGTCAGAACTTGAAACATCAAGAACAATTAAATGAACATAGGATTTTATCTCTATTTACTTAGAGGCAGATTCCATCTTGATCAACACCTACCTCCATATATAACTAGTAGGAGCCAACACATGCCTATATACCCATACACAGTACAAGTATGAAAGCGATTATCAAACTCAAACTACCTATATATAAGATAAGCGTGCTATCTCGTGTCTAAAGATTATATGCATCGATATGATTTATGACAAAACATTGACAAGAGTAAACTCCATGTGCTTGTCATAAGTGTCACTGGTTCGGCCTACTTATCATTTATAAGTGCCTATCAAGTTTGTTATATGGCATGAGACTCACCATTCCATCTTATTTATATCTCATATAAATAACTTGGGAACAAACATGAATACAATCTTTCTGGATAAGTCATGTCCTTATTATGAAGTATCCTCGATTGTGAACCTATTTATGATACTTTGTGCTAGAAATATTGTCACTCATATTCTTAACAACTTAAGAATAATATTTCTAACAAAATATCAATGGACCTTTTCTATTACACATAAATATATTATGTAAACGGAAAAGTGGAAATGCCTTTTATTAATAAAATTATGTACAAGATACATACTAAATGATATGCTCTAGGGCATACTACTAACAATCTCCCACTAGCACTAGAGCCATTCATTACAATATTTTAGACCCATCTTCTCAAGATGTCAGTCTAATTGAGCTTGTGACAAAGGCTTAGTGAATGGATCAGCTGGTTTTTAGCTGATGTTATATTTTCTGCATGGCTATATCGCCTTGCCCAACTATATCCCTGATAATATGGTAGTGCCTTTCTATGTGTTTGGATTTTGGTGAGACCTTAGTTCCTTAGTCTGTATGACTGCTCCATTATTGTCACAGTGTAGTGGAACTGCTGACTTAATGGAAGGAACTACTGTAAGTTCTATCACGAACTTCTTTATCCAAACAGCTTCCTTTGCGAGATCGATGCAAAGAATATACTCGACCTCGATGAGTGGAATCTGCAATGCGTGCTCTGTTTGGAACTCTTCCAACTGACTGCACCTCCATTACAAATGAACACATATCTAGAGGTAGACTTTCTATCATCGATATCTGATTGGAAATCAGAATCAGTATAACCATCCAATTGCAAGTCTCCACCTCCATAAATCAAGAATAAATCCTTAGTTCTTCTCAAGTACTTAAGGATATTCTTGACAGCTATCCAGTGTTCCAAACCTGGATTGGATTGATACCTGCTAGTCAAACTAACAGCATATGCGATATTCGGCCTAGTACACAACATTGCATACATTAAACTTCCAATAGCCGAAGCATATGGAATCCTGGCCATCTTATCTCTTTCTTTAGGTGTCTTAGGAGACATCTCTTTAGAAAGATGGATACCATGTCTCACTGGTAACAATCCTCTCTTGGAATCAAGCATGTTAAACCTCTTTAACACCTTTTCCAAGTATAGACTTTGGGATAAACCAATTATTCTTTTCGCTCTATCTCTATAGATGCGAATCCCAAGAATATAGGTTGCCTCCCCTAAGTCTTTCATGGAGAATGTATTTGACAACCATACCTTTATAGTCGTCAACATACATGTATCATTACCCATCAACAGTATGTCATCCACATATAAGACAAGAAAAGTGATAGCACTGTCACTAACCTTCTTATATACACACGGCTCATCCTCATTTTTGATAAAACCAAAGGATTTAATGGCTTCATCAAAACGGATGTTCCAACTCCTCGAAGCTTGTTTCAACCCATAAATGGATCGCTTTAGCTTGCATACCTTGGAACCATCTTGGGATTCAAATCCCTTAGGTTGTTCCATGAAAATGTTTTCTTCAATGTATCCATTGAGAAAAGCTGTTTTGACATCCATCTGCCAAATCTCATAATCATAGTATGCAGCTATTGCTAGTAAAATCCTAATTGATTTAAGCATGGCAACAGGTAAGAAAGTCTCCTCATAGTCGATTCCTTGCCTTTGGCGAAACTCTTTCACTGCTAGCCTTGCCTTATAGGTCTCTACCTTTCCATCAGAACCAATTTTCTTCTTGAAAACCCATTTGTTCCCTATAGGTACAATACCTTCAGGTGGGTCAACAAGATCCCAAACTTGATTCTTATACATGGAATCAATCTCGGATATCATAGCATCAATCCATTTTGAAGAGTCTATATCTGATATAGCTTCTTCATAGGTAAGTGGATCATCCCCATGATCTACTTCTTCATGAGTAGACAACTCTTGTTCTTCTTCATGAAGAAAACCATATCTCACTGGTGGGTGAGATACCCTGGTTGTTCTACGAGGAACAGCTGTAGATGTTTCATCAACGGGTATAGGTTGACTAGATGGATCTATATCCATCTCGATGCATTGGTTGGTCAGAATTCTCCAATTCTAACTCTATTTGCCTTCCTTTGCCTCCTTCTTGAACAAACTGTTGTTCAAGAAATATGGCATCTCTACTTATCACAACCTTTTGTCAAGTAGGCAAATAAAAATAATATCCAAAACTATCTTTTGGATATCCAACAAATCGACCTTTTTCTGATCTGGTCTCCAATTTACCAGTGTTCAGCTTTTTGATATAAGCTGGACAACCCCAAATCTTAACATGCTTAAGACTTGGTTTTCTTCCATGCCAAATCTCATAAGGTGTGGAAGAAACTGATTTTGATGGAATCCTATTCAGAATATACAAAGCTGATTCTAATGCAAATTACCAAAAGAAGATTGGCATATCAGTATAGCTCATCATACTACGTACCATATCCAATAGGGTACGATTTCTCCTTTCAGATACACCATTCAGCTGTGGCGTTCCTGGAGGAGTCAGCTGAGAAACAATGTCATGCTATCTCAAGTATTCATCAAATTTAGTACTCAAATATTCACCTCCACGATCTGATCGAAGAGCTTTAATACTCTTTCCTATTTGATTTTCTACTTTAGATTTAAATTCTTTGAACTTTTCAAAGGATTCATGTTTGTATTTCATCAAATACAAATACCCAAACCTTGATTTATCATCAGTAAAGGTAATAAAATAATGAAAGCCCCCTCTAGCCATTTCTTTAAATGGACCACATACATCACTATGTATTAGCTCCAAAATATTTTCAGCTCTTAGCCCTTGTCCAACAAAGGGTGATCTAGTCATTTTGCCCTGAAGACAAGATTCACAAGTTGAAGTAGGCTCAGAGCCTAATAAGGATAGAATCCCATTTTCTCCAATTTTGTAATCCTATCTTCTGCAACATGACGTAACCTTAAGTGCCAAATATATTTTGAACTTGAGTTGGTTTTCACCACGGCATTGCTTTCAATTAGATTGCTATACTCAGGCCAGTGGAAACACTTTCTTACTGGCAATGGAAACACTTTCCTATTGGCAATGGAAACACTTTCCTTTGCCTTTATCAGCTTTAGTCTTCCTTTTCTGTTTAGCTATTTTCTTGGAAGGACCAGGAATCTAAGGTTTCTTTTTCTTATTGCCCTTCTTCTTGTTGGACTTTCCAGCAGAAGAAGATGAAACCAAAGCTACCTCTTTTCCTTTATTGCCTGGCATATTCTTTTGGGCAATAACCAGTATGTTGAGTAAACCAGCTAAGGTGCATTCCTGTTTAGTCATATGGAAATTTGTCACAAAATTCCCAAAAGACTCAGGAAGGGACTGAAGGATCAAATCCGTCTGTAGTTGGAAATCCATGTTGAAGTCAAGATGTTCCAACTGCTCAATTAGTCGAATCATCTTGTGGACATGATCCCCAACATTCTGTCCCTCAAAGATCTTCATGTGGAACAGCTGCCTAGATATCTCATACCTAGCATTCCTACTGTGCTCACCATACAACTCTTGTAGGTGAAGGAGGATCTCACTTGCACTCTGCAAGTTTTCATGTCTTCAGAACTCATTACTCATGGAAGCAAACATGTAACACTTAGCTCTCATATCATGCTCCTTCCACTTGTCCAAAGTTTCATGTTCCTCTTAAGTGGCCTCTGGAGGTAAGGGACCAGGAACATTTGAATCTAGAACATATCCTATATGTTCAAGGTTCAAGACAAGTTTCAAATTTCTTAGCCAATCAGACAGATTAGGTCTTGTCAACCTGTTGTGATCAAGTATGCTTGCAAGGATATTGGATGGTGGTGGTTGTTCTGTGCTCATTATTATCAGAAAATTAATTGCATAAATAACCAGATTAATTAGTAAATGTATCATGTAATTAACCAAATATGATTATGGTCTTTTAATCAAATTGGTCCTCCCACTAACTTAGCGAATCCTACACTTCCAAAGTAGAAAACGGAAATCCTAGTTGGATGGATTTCTAGTGGGTGATTGAATTCTTATAATTCTATTGATCATCCTCAGGTACATCCATTATTGGAATTACAATAAACTATAAGTGAGCAACTCCTTGCCCATCACATCTCATGTGAGGTTCAATCCTTTACCTAGCCCCTAATGCTCAAAATCTCAGGTACATCCATTATTGACTTATCTTGCATTAGTTAAGTTGATCCCATTGAGCCAGTAATTATGCAAATAATTTTAATGTCCTCAGGTACATCCAATATTGGAAACTAAACCATTTACATATTTACAACATCTCATGCTTAACAATTATTCTTAAGAAAATCTCTTAAATAAATTGCATCTTATGCAACTATTTAAAATTTCTTAAAATAATTGCCCCAATGGAGGGCCTATGTTATAATTACTTTAATTATAGCATTTCCAACTTAATCATTTATTTGGAAGATTTAATGGTCATTCTATTTACTATTAAGGTCTCACTTTGCACATTATCCATTTTGCATGCATATATCATATAATTGCATACATTCCCATACATCTCATGCATTCATGGATAAGCAGTAAATATGGTATGATCATGAACTTTCTAAGGATTCAATTCGAGCCACCAAGAATTGAATCAGACATTCCTAGGTGCATTTCATTCATTCATTTTACAAGAGTTGTTGAAGGAGTACATAATCAACACTTGATATTGAATTCTCCCACCGGTCCCACCAATGCTCTTGACCTCCTTGAACTTCTTGCAATCCAATATTACATAGTAATCCTTGGCATACCAAGGCGAATTTACAAGAACTTAAATAAATGAAATTACAACCCAAAAATATTACAAACTTAATAATACATGCCCAAAATAAATTAAAATAAATTAATTTACAATCCCAAAGAAACATAAAAGAAATAAATCCAATCACATTGGTCTTTTATAGTCCATGATCATCCATCATGCATATCACTATTTAACAATTAAATAAAACATACATACTTAAATTAAATTGAATATTTCATATTCAACTTAAAAATCCAGATTTGAATATGATTCAAATAAATTTAAAAATTCAGATTTGAATCTCATTCAAACAAATTTAAAAATTCAGATTTGAATCACATTCAAACAACTTCAAAAATTCAGATTTGAATCACATTCAAACATTTTTTAAAAAATCAGATTTGAATCACATTCAAATATTTTTTAAAAAATCAGATCTGAATTTTATTGTATCAATTTTAAAAAATCAGATTTAAATATGATTCAAACAACTTTAAAATTTCAGATTTGAATCACATTCAAACAACTTTTAAAATTCAGATTTGAATCACATTCAAACAATTTTTAAAATTCTGATTTGAATCATAATTTAATTGTGTGATTAAAACAACTAATTAAACACTTTAATTAGTCAAAGAATAGGCCTTAGATCATACAACAATTGCAGAATTAAAAGCCAAACCTTGAATCACCCATGGAACCATTGTTGCCGCCACCATTGGTGGCTTCACCATGTGTGACGCCACATCTCATGATCCAACCAGCAATGAATCTCTTGATCTCATGATCAAACACACAATTAAATTATATAATCAACAATCTAAATGGCAAATATAGTGGCTCTGATACCAATTGAAGGAACGGAAGCGTGAAAAACACAAGATTATACCATTGAATTAAAAAATTTTCACCTAGGGTCACATGCACCATCCAAGATTTATTTTTATCTATTTGATTTCAATGATAAACAACATATTAAAACTCTTTTAATATGTTTTTGGATCTGTATTTGCCATTTAAGATTTTAAAATTAATCAGATTAATTTTAGAACCCTAGATTAAATCAAGAACGATTACACTAACCTCTTGATGTGTCATATGTTCGCGCCTTTGAGATTCGTCTTCAGGACGCCAGATGTTGTCCCTCTAGCTTGTCCACACCAAGAACACCTATGGCAGCCCTTGAACAGCTTCTAAAGCCTTTTCTATTAATTAGAAATTCAAGTTCTGCCTTTTAAGAGATTAAAGATGTAAACAGGACACTAGAAACAATTTCTAGCGTTCTTAATTCAAGAGATTGATGGCTAATCTCTTTGAATTGATGAGAGATGAAGAGAAATAGCTGGAGAGGCTCAAAGTGGCATGACAATTGAGAGAAGAGGCTGCTGGTTATGTTTTCTTTTCATAACCACACTTAAATAGCTAGGCTAACACATTAAACCCTAGCCACATGTCACCTTTTGATTAGCTCTAGGTTTAAGTGACCCAATCACATTGTGCCAAGTGTCAAACCTATATTTAATCTTGATTTTAATCATCTTACATGATTAAAAAACATTTGGCTAGCTTATGTGTTATGCCATGTGTCACCATCTCATGGTGCCACGTGTCACACTGTGAAATGACCAAAATGCCCCTGTGTCTTAATTTTGAGTTCTTAACCCAAAATAATTATTTTCTTCTTCTAATTAATTTATATCAAATATAAATTAATTAATTAATCTTTATTAATTAATTTCTCATCAATTAAATTCATATTTAAACACTTTAAATATAAATTTAATTTATACTACACATCCAATAATCTAGATTTGGTTTCAAGTCATGCTAGGGACTTTGCAATCTAATTGCAAACCAAACCTATTTAATTAATCAATTAAACTCTTTAATTAATTAATTAAATCATATTTAAATAGGTGATAACTTGTGTATGTGTGTGACTTACTAGGCTCATCACTAATTGGCAATGAGACATGATATCAACTCTTAATATCATCAGAACTCTTTCTTACCATAAATGATTTCTCTAAATCATTTTATGAACCTCATAGACCATGGTTAACACCTAGCATAGCATGTCATGGCCACCCAATTAGTAATAAGGTTTACCTTAAATGAACCTATAATCATATGTTACCATGCACTAGAATCTCTCTCATACAAAATCCCAACTCAAGCCGAGTCATGGTTTATGTCAAACTCCATTTGCTATGAATATTATGTTCTCTTTTAATTCCAGTTCTTGATTAAAAAGATTTTCTCATCAGAAACTCTTTTCTGAATAAATCTATCTGTCCTGGTCAGGAACTTGAAACATCAAGAACAATTAAATGAACATAGGATTTTATCTCTATTTACTTAGAGGAACAGATTCCATCTTGATCAACACCTACCTCTATATATAACTAGTAGGAGCCAACACATGCCCATATACCCATACACAGTACAAGTATGAAAGCAGTATCAAACTCAAACTACCTATATACAAGATAACTGTGCTATCTCAGGTCTAAAGATTATATGCACTGATATGATTTATGACAAAACATTGACAAGAGTAAACTCCATGTGCTTATCATAAGTGTCACTGGTTCGGCCTACTTATCATTTATAAGTGCCTATCAAGTTTGTTATATGGCATGAGACTCACCATTCCATCTTATTTATATCTCATATAAATAACTTGGGAACAAACATGAATACAATCTTTCTGGATAAGTCATGTCCTTATTATGAAGTATCCTCGATTGTGAACCTATTTATGATACTTTGTGCTAGAAATATTGTCACTCATATTCTTAACAACTTAAGAATAATATTTCTAACAAAATATCAATGGACCTTTTCTATTACACATAAATATATTATGTAAACGGAAAAGTGGAAATGCCTTTTATTAATAAAATTATGTACAAGATACATACTAAATGATATGCTCTAGGGCATACTACTAACAAACCTAAATCACAAATGACACTTTTATCACATTTATTCATTCTACAATTTATTCATGTAAGTACATTTCATATTTCAAGTTTTGGTGTCACTATTCACTTTATTAGTCAACAAAAATGTTGACTTTTGGATAGAAAATAGGTGCATTAGTTTTAACACTCCCAATGTATCACATTTTGCATTTAAAACTTGTTGGAATAAGTCACCAAATCCATTTCCAAGCTTAGCACTAAGGGGCAGAAATTTCAGATTTTGTACCTTAAGTTCACTGTTCCATTAGGGACTGTTACATTGAGAATTTGAGGAAATGGTAAACATGAAAGTTGTTCCTCATTTTGTCTAGTTGAATTTCCTTTTTTGAATCACTCCATTTGGAGTTTTGTAGCTCCAGATATGGTCCAAAAACCACAGCTGGCGGATTTCAATTCTGCAGAATTTACCAAATCTACAGTACCATGAACAGTGGCTGCCACTGCCTTGTTGGATAGGTTCTGGTCATATTTTGGGGTAGGTTTCTTCATGAAAGTTGTTTTTCTATGTCTTATCTTGTTGCTGTAAAAATTTCAGGTCAAATGTACCATTCTACAGTGAGTTATGGCCAAATGAACAGTTACTGTTCATTTGGTCATTCTGCAGAAGCTGATTGCAGGGTATCCGGATTGGGGCCAACTTTTGGTCCACTTGCTTTGGTCTTTTGGGCATGGTTTCTTCAGTAAAATTGTGCCATTATAAGTCTAGTTTCATGTAAAATTGGCCAAACACCAATTGAACCTACACAACCAAAGATATGGCAGTCCAAATAGGCTGGACTCACAGCCTCTCTGCTGCTGTCACTAGGCAGCCTACCAAAACACTTTGTAACACTCTAATGCACTTCAAATTATGGTCAAATTACCTCAAATGGTCACTAATTGACCATTAGAATGTTCTTTAACAATTTCATAAGCAAAGTCAAGTTTTCACTCCCAAACCCTAACTCAAATTCAAGATTTTGTACAAATTACCCTAGTTGACTAACTAATTCATTTCCTTATGTTTATATACTTTATACATGATTTCTAGTTCATTCCAAGTCCATTCAAAAACACTCAATCCCATTTCTTCCTTAGGGCAGCTGAAATTTATGGAGTACATATACATAAATTTCATCCACTTAATTTACAAATTCTTGCTTATTTTAGGTCTCTAACATGGAATAAAAGGGATTTAAGTTTAAATAGGCACTAACCTCTTGTAGGGCAGAATTTTCCAAGCTCAAACTTCACTTTCTTTCCTTTTCTAGGCTGCCAAACACTTTCCCAAGATGAGTGGACAAGTTTTAATGAAATGAAGAAGGGATTTTATGGTGGAACAAAGAGAGAAATGGAGCTTGAATGGAGTGTTAATGGTGGAACCTCTTCTCTCTCTCTCTCTCAACGTTTTTTAGGCTGCCCAAGGTTGAAGATGCAGATTGGTTTTTCCTATTTTCGGTCTCTTTTATCTCTTTTAATGAGTTTAACAAATTGTGATTGGTGGAGGAAATTTAAATGACATCATATGATGTCATAATTAGCATTTTCTTTCATTTTCTTTTCTTCTTTCCTCTACTCATTTCCAATTTAATTTTTAGCAATATTTATTCATATTTTATTTCATAATAATTATTTACTCAACAGGACAAGTCGGCCAAAAATCGTCTCTGAAGGCGAAATGACCAAAATGCCCTCCGTTTTGCTTAACGGGTCAAAATTGTCTGTATCGATTGAAAATTTTTTCTAAATATTTTCTTGGCATTCTAATGCCATAGGAACCTCAATGACCCTTCTATGGAGTCCCAAAAATTATTTTATGAATTTTTTTCCTGGGTCTAGGGCTCCTCGTTGCGAGAACCGCAACTTCCCTCTGGTTACCCATCGCTTGGGCACCGGCTCGTTTAACTTGGTTGTATTTTATTTCAAAAATTTTTTCTAAATTTTTCTTATTAATATTTGAGTTAATTATGGTTCCTGACTTTAGTTTAAATATTTTTCCGGACATTCTAGCTGTCCGGACCGTCACCGGTCACAGGAACAGTAGAATGTACGGAGTTGCTATCGGGAGGGTGTTACACTTACAGTATAAACATCAAGAACATTGCATAGTTACTACGATACATCCCAATAGATTAAACTTTCCTATCCTTTTATCCTTTTCGAATTCACTAATATCCAAAACTTATTCTGATTACAATATCCATTGACAATTACTAATTATAACATCTTTGCCCTCATCTAGAGCAATTCCATTACTATAACTTACTTTTAGGTAACTAATAAATTTTTTTAATTTTTTAATTTTTTTATTTTATTTTATTTTTTTATATATGAGGGACAGCAAGAAGGCAAACAATACTGGCACTAACATAAAAGTATACAGACCCCGAGTCAAACAATACATATATATATTAGTTACTAGTTTAGAGAGTACCAGCAACGATGTCAAAAGTCTTAGCCTCTTCCCTCTGTTGTATAGCGTATACTCTAGCTGAAGTATCACCCTGTTCTGGCTGATTCACAGTGCTCTGACTTCTAGGTGTGCTATCCCTACCTCTACCTCTACCTCTACTAACTGATGGTGAACTATTTGGGGTAGAAACTTGGGTTGACCCCTCTGGTGTAGTAAATGATTTAGAACGGCGTGGATTTATACAATCCCTAGAAAAATGACCAATCTTTTCACAATTAAAACATGCTCCTATGGCTCTATAATGTAACCCACTATGTGGTTTACCACAAGTTTCACAAAGTCGATCTGGCAGCGCATTTTCGGGTTTCTGTTGAGTTTGCTGATCGGATCGAGGTGGTTTCTGTCCTGAAGATTTATCTCTACCGGATTTCTTACCACCTTTGTTGTGTCCCCCAATGTTTTTCCTCTTTCCAGTAGGACCATTGGAACTCTGTTCTACTGACTTTCCCTCTTTTTCTATCTTCTCTGATTTCTTTTTCTCAGGGGCCACTTCAGATTCAATTCTTTCTAATTCTAGTGGTGGAGAAATAAGCTTAGAGAAGTTGTTATGTTTGAATCCGACCACTTGTAATCTGATACTGGGCTTCAAGCCGGTTTCAAACCATTTACATCTCTCCCTACTGGTAGAAAGTAGACTTACTGCATAATGGCTCAGGCAGGAAAATTCTCTTTCATGTTCAGCCACCGATCTACTCCCCTGTTTTAGACTTAGGAACTGTTGCAGCTTTTGGTCCACATAAGCATCAGAGATATATTTTTGTCTGAACTCCCATAGAAAATCATTCCATGTTAGCACTGAAGGTTCTACCAGACTATGGGGAATGATTTTTCGCCAGTCATATGCATCCCCTCAGAAAGGTAGACACCGAATATTCAACCGAGCTCCTCTGCTCAAAGGCGCTTTCTTGAACACCCTATCCATTCTCTCTAACCACTGTTCTGCCTCTAAAGGATCTACATTCCCCTTGAACTCAATAGCCCCATATTTCATCAATTTATCATACTGCCTAGCAGAAGACTGTGATTCTAGAGGGAGGAATATAATCACACTCACCCCATAAATGGAGGAGGAACATAGTAACATTGTCATGCCAAGTGTGAATCAAAACAATTTCAAATCACAATATTTCATACAAATCACAAATCACATTTCATCTCAAAATTTTCATTTGCAAAGTTGGCAACTCAATAATTTCCAAATAATATTCCCAAAACCAAAACAATAAAAAATTATTCATAAATCATTTCTCCAAATAAATTTGCTAGTAAAAGCAGTGAATATAAAAGTATTGTGCACAGACACAATTTAAAACTATAATGTTCAATTAAATTTTTAAGTAGAAAATGAGAAGTCAAAATTATTGTGCAAAAACACAATTTAAAACCATAACATACAAATAATCATAATTTATTTCAATTGAAAAATGCAAAAGAAATTACTATTGTGCACAAACCTCTGATATATGCCTCTTGGCCCTGACTTAGTGTTCCTTGCGCTTCTCAGTATCCTTTTCAACTGAAACACACAATTTAAAGTGTTTCAGTACTCAATGAATTTATTTCTAATAATAAAATCTAATATTTAAATTTTCTTGGTACTACTCCCTTCAATTCATTTCATTAGTCAACCTATAATGTTAACCCTTGATGCACTCTAAGTGAGTCAATTCTAATGTTACCAATATGTCACATTTTATAGCCTTTTAGTGTTGGTACATTTAGCAACTCATTTTTTATCATTTTGATAGCTTATAACCATTCTCAATATGAACACTGTAACCCAGAATTTTCCAAGTCCAATTACAATAATTAAACACATGAATGCATCTCATTTACATGTCCAAATTCAAACCTTTATACAAACATACATGCTGGCATCCATAACAACATAATTGAACAATATAATTCCATAAACCAAACCATGAAACAACACATTTTGATCTTCTTCATAAGGCTGCCACAAGTTTACACATACCCATCAATTTCCACTTTCACTTTTCAAGCTTACAATTCAAACCTTACACATGGAATTCAACTTCAATACAGTTAAACATTCAAATCATCATTCAAACCACTATTTACATGCAAGAATAAGTTGTTCTTATTGAGGTTCCATGGCTGCCAAAATGTACATTTCCACTAATTCATCAAACTTCAAAAATCCTTCCACAATTCAACTACCCACAGCACCCATTCAAAGTTTAATGAAACAAGAATTAAAAATACATACTTTTCACTTTTGAAATTCTTCAAAACCTCAACAAAAGTTAACTTTCTTGCTGCCTAATTGCTGCCCAAGGTGTGGTCATCACTTTTAGTGAAGGAACTATGGTGAAATGAAGCTTGGAATGGGAGTGCATGTGGCTTGTGCCATGGATGGCAATGGAGCTTTAATGGTGGTTCATATGGCTGTTTGTTATGAGGTTGAAGATGAAGTCGTTTCTGCCCCAAATATGATATATTATATGTCCACTAATCCCTTTAGTGGAGCACTAAGTCAATTAAAATGTTTGTTTATTCCAACATTACCAATTTCCCACATTTTCGTCCTATCTTTTGCTATTTAGATTATGTACCACCATTTTAATTTTTCATGACATTTTCCTAGTGTAATATCATGTATTTTTAATGGACATTTAGGTCAAAAGATAACTCGGGGTGTCAAATGACCACAATGCCCCTATTCGGGTTGCATTCCCGATTTTTCGGTAACACTGAATTTTATCGTTTTCTCGATTTCTCGTTTTTCTTTGTACTAATTAATTAATTTTTCTTTGATATTTATAATGATATTTATACTTCAATAAGTCTTTAATTATGTCTTAAAAATATTTTTCAGGGTTCCTCGCGGTCTAGGGCTAGTCAACGGTCCATGCCGCAACTTTCCAGTTCGGTCACCCATCGATAAGGTTCTCGGCTCGTTTAACTTGGTTACATTCCATTGCTATTACTTTTCCTTTGTTTTTCTTGTATTTTCCTTTCTTGTATTTCATTATTTTATGTCTCCTCATCAATATTTAAGTGTAGTTCTAGGCATCCTAGCTATCCGGACAACACTGGTCATTAGAACAGTAGAACGCATTACCGAACATAGGGGTGTTACAAGAAGTCACACTTGGACAACTTAGCATACAGCTTCTTTTCTCTCAGAGTTTGTAGAACAATCCTCAAGTGCTCATCATGTTCTTCCCTAGTCTTGGAATACACCAAAATATCATAAATAAAGAGCACTATGAACCGATCTCGGTATGGATGGAAGATACAGTTCATAAGGTCCATGAATGCTGCTGGTGCATTTGTTAGGCTAAAGGGCATCACTAGAAACTCATAATGCCCATACCGAGTCCTGAATGTAGTCATTGGCACATTTGCATCCTTCACCCTCAACTGATGATACCCTGATCTGAGATCAATTTTGGAAAATACTCCTGCTCCTTTCAACTGATCAAACAGATCATCAATTCTAGGCAACGGATATTTTTTCTTCACTATCACTTTATTCAACTGTTGGTAATCGATGCACAACCTCAAAGTCCCATCCTTCTTTTTCACAAACAGCACTGGAGCTCCCTATGGTGACACACTGGGGCGTATGAACCCCTTATCTAGCAACTTCTGTATTTGGATTTTCAGTTCCTTCAATTCTGTGGGTGCCATCCTATAAGGAGCAATAGAGATTGGTGCTATACCCGACAGTATTTCAATAGCAAATTCGACTTCCTTTGCTGGTGGCAATCTAGGCAATTTTTCAGGGAACACATGTGGAAAGTCTCTATAACACCCCTATTTGCATAGCCTTGTACATTTCACTGTTCCGGTGACCGGTGTCAGTCCGGACAATCAAGGGGATTAGAACCACATCTAAGATAACTAGATAAGCCCTGAACACAAATAATTAGTAATTGTTAATTGGTTAAGTGTAAATAAGAAAAACGGGACACGAGAAGTTAAATGAGCCGAGAGTTACAGAGATGGGTGACCTTTTCGAGAACGACTGTGATGTCGATTTAAACTCAAATTTTGAACTGTAAAATATGATGCCGGGGTCCTTAGTACTGTTGCGAAGACAGTGGAAAAGAGAGAATCACAAAAAAAAATTGTTAAACCGATCAAATAATTAGGTCAGAGATCCGAAAGAAATATGAAATTATTTGTAAACTGAATCGAACTGGAGAGGGGTAATTTGGTCAATTGACCCCTGGAGCTGACTTCTTGTAACATCCCCATTGCGCGTGTTCTGTACGTTCAATTGCTCCAGTAGTCAAATAACAGTCCAGGCAAGTCAGTATGTCTGGAACTACACTTCGGTGATAGTGAACAGACATATAATGATGAAATAAATAAAAAGAAAATACAAGAAAAATCAAACAAAAATGAAAGAGAGAAAATGATGCTAAGTTAAATGAGTCGGCACCACAGTGATGGGTGACCGCACCGGGAAGGCCATTGCCGACCCTAGGACCGCGGGAAACCCTCTGAATATAATTTTGAGACATAAATAAAGATTTATTGAAATGTAATTGACACTAGAAATATCAAAGAAAAATTAATAAAATAGTAAAAAGAAAAATGAAAAATCGAGAAACAGACAAAAATCAGTGTTACCGAAAAATCAGGAATATAAACCGAAGTGGGGTATTTTGGTCATTTGACACATAATGTTGCCTTTTGACCTCAATCTCCATTAAAAATAAATGATATTACACTTAGAAAATGTCATGAAAAAATTAAATTGTGATACATTATAAGAATAGTGAAAGAAATGGGGGATAAAATCCAATTTATGAAACTTTGAATAATTAACATTAAAATCCAAGTTAGTGCTCCACTAACTTGGATATTGGGACCCTTATCACAGCCTTGGGACAGTAGATAGCACTCACCATCATCTTCTTCATCAGCCCATTTTACTTTGCCGTAATGAATTCCACCATGGAAATCACCATGGCCACCCCACATGCAATCTCCATGGGTGTATGATCAAGCCATCCTTTCCACTTCTTTCCTTCATTAAAGCTTGCCTACATACCTTGGGGAAGATATTGGCAACAAGAAAATCCAGATTTGGTGAAGTTTTGATAAGCATCAAAAGTTGTAAGTGTCCAAAATCCCTCCCTTGCTTTGGTAAAGCTTGTGTTTAGGTTGAGGTAAGTGTTTTGGTGAAGAGAAATAAAAGAAATAGTGAGAAATGGACTTGTCCATTTTTGGCAGCCATGAACCCTTGTTGAGCTTGAGTTATTTTTACTTCTAATGAATGAAAATGAAGGTTAATTGATTCAAATGAAAGTTAGAGTAAGTTTGTGCATAAATATGTACATGTAGTGTTTAGATTTAAGGTGTGAAATGGAACCTTGAAGCCTTGAGAAAACTGCCATGTTTGGCAGCCCCTAATAGCATGAATTTGTGTGTGAATATATGGTTATTAATGATATATGTTAATGTCAATTTGTGGGCAGCAAGTGTAAATGATATTGAAGTATGAATATGTTGAAGTATATGTATAATATTAACATTGAAGTATGTTGAATTTGGGTGGATGTAAATATTGAAGTTTAATGGTGTATTGTGTGCCTTGTGGACTTAAGTATTCTACCCAGAATTTTTTCTGGAATTGTGTACAATATATGTATAGAAGTGTTGTTGATTGAATATTGTAGTAATGAGGAGGAGGAGGAACATTAAATTGGAAGTGTATGAGCTTTGTGCAGGTTGTGTATTGAAGGCAGCACCTAAATGAGGCCATAAGTGCCAAACTATGAACCCAATTGGTATGAGGCCAATATGGGGTGAAACTAGACACCAAATAGGCCAACTTTCATGTAGAAAGGTTGCCAAAATTCTGCCTAGAAACTGACCTTAAAAAGTGACCAAATCGGGATTAGTGCATTTAAGGCCTGAAAACTGACCATTTGGGCAGCAGTTAGTGTTTAGGCCATAACTCACTCAAAACAGGTCCAATTGACCTGAAATTTTGACCATGAATATTTAAGACCTATATCTACAAGTCTTATGAAGACACCCAAGCCCAGAAATGGCCAGAACCAAGTCAAATGGCTTGCACAAGTTCGGATACAAAATCTGCCGAATCAAAAGTGACCTTAAAATTGACCAAATTTTGCACTAAAAGTGCAATCTGTCCAGCTTTAGCAAATTGACCATATCTTGGTCTACACAACTCGGAATGACCTGAAATTTTGCCCCGCGTGCAATAAGACATAGAGCTACAATTTTGCTTCTTTGACCAGAAGCTAAAAACCAAGAGAAATAGGACTTTAAGCTAGACCAATATAGCACACAAAAATTAAGAATTTAACATCTTACATACAAAGATGCTTGAAGCATTTTGGCAATGAATGCCAACTTGTAAAAATGGTAAATTGCACTATATTGGCAGCATATTGAGATTTAAATTGTGACATATTGATGCTAGAAACAACTTATCCATATTACCTAAAAAGGTCAACACATGCATTGACTTGTGAATTATATAATAGTTAGTAAACTCAAAAAAAATTGAAGGATTAAACAATTAATTTATAATGTGCCCTAGTTTGCCTAGTTGACTAGTATGGATAGGTTGGCATGCTAATAGGATTCTGACAGCTGTTCTGTAAATGGCTTCATGCCATACTGTGTTTTTACGGCTTATTGTGCCGCACTGACTTTAATAGCCTACGGCTATACATATTGTGTATTTATTCTTAGCTCATCGCCAGATTGACTATATGGCTTCTTAGCCATACTGTTTGCAAACCGGGAGACACTTTGTGACCGATGGTGTGACGGCCCGAGGTACTAGGTACCCAGTGCTAGTATATCCGTTTATCCAGTCTGGTCAGTATATAGGCTACACGGGCAGTAATTCAAGTACTCTTAAATTCAAATACATAAATCCAGTCTACTGATATACAGCACCACCAAAAATTCGTAAACACTTTATTTACTTTATTTTAGTGTATATTTCTTTATATTTGGCACCACTAAGCAAAATTGCTTAGCGCGTTGCTTTTGTAAAGCGTAGGTATTGGAGACACAGCTGAGGAGCCCAGCAGACCTACTACCGGGTGAGACATCAGATCTGCACAGGAGTCCAGAGTCATCTGCACTGCATTGCATACATGGTAGGACTTAGGATATCTTGTATTTTGTACTTTTGTTGTATATTTGAAATTTGGCCTTGTATTTTGTAATATTATGAAAGCTTTAAAGTTTGTAATATTTTGTACATATTAAATAATATAAAGATTTTCTGTATATATTTAAATTATTATGGATCAGATTATGGAATCATTAATGATCAGAAAAGTCTATTGACTTTCTTGAGAAATAGGGGATGAAATATTTGAGAATTTGATATCATAATATTAAACTGTTTTCAACAGGTTTGGAAGGACAATTAGTCCTAAATATAAACGGCACCTTGCCAAATTTTTATTACCAGTCTTGAAACACTGATTATAACAAAGTATGACAATAGTATCAACATGATATGAATATTTCATAAATGACTTCTTAAAATCAAATTGAGTTCAAGAAATGAGATAATCACAGACTAGGTGTTCGGGCACGCCGTGTAGCATGCCTCGCTCGGCTATACTGTAGACGGGTGAGGGGTGTTACACTTTTGACCTAACTGTCAAATAAAATCGGAGAAAATAAAATTTCAGAATCGAGAATTAAATTAATGAACTAAAGAAAAATAAATGAAAGAAAAAAAAAAGAAAAAGAAAAGTTGAAAAAGTAAAAAGGTTTATTACATCATGCATGACATCATGCATGATGCAATAAACTTAATAATTAAAATTTTGAAATTTTCATTGGATAATTGTGAATTAAAGTAGATTAAAAACACAAAAAAGAGAACAAAAAAAAAACAAAATTCTTCTTCTTCTCTTTTTGTTGCCGTCTCTCATCCCTCTCTCTCTTCTCTCTCAAAATCCACCATTGAAGCTTGATTTCAAGCTCCATAAACCTTAAAAATCTCCCATAAATTCCCTAATTTTGTTGATTAAACCTTGTTTGGGCAACTAGAAAAGAAGATTGATCAAGAAATTTTGGAAGAAAAGTGAAGGATTTGGGTGGTTGAATTTCAAAGAGAAAGGTTAGTAAGCTAAACTTTGAATTTCTAGTTTAATTATTGTGTTTATAGTTGAATAAACTTAGAAATTATAAAAAATGGAAAAGAAAACAATTGTTGGAGGAATATATGTGAATTCGGCCAGCTAGGGTTTAAGTTGAGAATGAATGCTTTTGACGCAAATTATGAAGTAGTTAAGCTTGAATGAGTTGAGAAATTATGTTTATATGCTTTGAATTAGTAAAATGTAATAATTTAAGGAAGCTAGGGTTTTGGACCTAGGATTTGGGAGACAAAATTTTGAGAATTGGTCAAATGGTGTGTTTGACCTTGTTTGAGCTAAAAAATGGTCATGTATGACCAATTGTGGTATGTTGGAAGTGTTGGAATCAAATGGAAATTCAGATTGGTTATGGACATTCTACAGGCAGCAGGACCAAGGTCCATTTCAGGGACCAAAACTGAAAATTTACTAACCCAATTGGTGTGAGGCCAATTGGGAATGAAGCAAGACACAAAATGCCACATTTTCCATTTAGGAATCATGCCCAGAAAGAGACCATAGCATAGTGAACAAATTGGCTAAATCCGGAATTGAGTGTTCTGCCCTGTTCAAAAATGATCAAATAAATAGTGTTTGTTCATTTGGCCATAACTTAGGCTAGGTAGGTCCAAATGACCTAAAATTTTACCAGTAAAAAGCTAAGATATATAACTACAACTTTTACGAAGTACACAAACCCAAATTATGCCCTTAACCAAGTCATTTAGCCACCCAAAATTAGTGTCTTAAAATTGCCAGAACCAGTTTTGGTGCCTAGAATATATGGGTTAACCCAATCCAGTAGCCATGTTCAAATGGCTATAACTTGAGCTACAAAACTCCAAATGGAGTGATTCAAAGAGGGAAATAAAGTTAAGACAATAAGAAACAATTTCTGTGAAGAAAACTGGGCCAAATTCTAACAGCAATATGACCAATGGAACAGTGTAAAATAGGTCACCAAAACTGAAAATTTGAAAGTTTACCTAAAAGACTTAAGTTTTGAGAAAATGACCAAAACCAATAAGTTAGGTAAACAAAATGTAGTATGTGTGTATAATTGGATTTCCCATACCTATTAAGTATAAGAAAGTCAATATTTTGACTTGAATAGTACTATGAATAGTAATCTCAACATGAAAATTTTCAAGAATGTAAGTTTAAGCATATTAGGGCTAGAATTGAACATATATAAATTAATTATTGAAATTATTGTGAGACAAAGATACTGAGACGCTATAAATTTCGTGTCTTAGCTGAAAAAGACCTGGAAGATCTAAGAGATTGAGTCAAGGCCTAGAGGAGACTCACGTCAGGTTTGTGCACGATAACCTTATTTAATCATTTTATCATTGAAAAATTGATTTAGTACGCATTATGAAATTTCTGTGTTAATTATGAGTTTAAGAATTTTTGTGTTGCCACTTTATGAATGAAAAGGTGACTTTGGAAATTTAGTGTGATTTGCATGAAATATTTGAACAAATTGCTTTAAATTGATTTCGGATTCACACTTAGCATGACAGTGCCTTATTATTCCTCCTCCATTTATGGGGTTGAGATCGATTATTTTTGTCCCTCTCTGGTTTACCAGTTGAGGTTGTAGGTCGGGTCCCTCTCTGGTTTACCAGTTGAGGTTGTAGGTCGGATGAGTACTCATTAGCTAGCTAGCCACCTCTCTCATTGATTTCGATTAATGGGGTTGTAGATTGCTTTGTCATGGTGTACAACGCGACATTGATTGGAAATTTTGTATCATGGCTTAAGTTGTGTATGAATTGGCAACACTGTGTTTATCAAATTATCTGACCAAAATTGTGCTATAATGAGTTTTGATAATTTGTGAAATGTGATTGTGATTTATCAATGAATGTTTTAAGTGCTGCATTTTGAATTTTTATAGTGCACCATTGAGTATTTTTATACTCAGCGATAGCTTATTTTGCTGTCGCAGATAAGGGCAAAGAAAAAGCAATAGGGTGAGCTGCTGAATTGACAAGGACTTCACTGATCTTTTTGTACGGGTATTTGTTTATACCCTTATAGTTATTTGATGTAAATATTGTAATGTCATATGTATTAATGTAAAGTTGAGCAATTGTACAATAAATTGTAGCATTGTTATTTCAAATTTTCTTTTTGTAAATTAAGATCTATATTTGTAAATTAAGTACTATATGCAATGTGAATGAATTTATGAAGTATTTGAGATGACAACTTTGGTTGAATTGTGGACTTAAATTGAATTGTGTTGACTTGAGTCATTTTGGTGGTTGGGAGTTGTGAAAACAATTATTGGAAGTGTTTTTACAGGTTTTTGAAGAACTGTTTTCTCAAAATACAAACGGCACTCTGCCGAAATTTTTTCAAAAATTACGTAAAAATAAAAATGGACAAAAATTTTTACTAGTTTTGAAACTTCAATTAAATGTTTTTAATTCCTACTAAAATGCTCACCACTTTCAAAATGTAAGAAAATGATTTTAAAATCCCTTGTAGGATACTTAAGGAGTTATCAGTAGGTAGAGTTCGGTAGTTGATTAGGTATTCTACGGGATCATGTTATGCCTTATAGAGAGGTAAGGTGTGACATGTTTTAGTGGTATCAGAGCATGGTTTTGCAATGAATTTTGACTATGTATGTGAATATTTCTTTGATAAGTACAACTGCTTAAGTGTCTTTAATTGATACATATGATATATTTACATCATGAATATGCACTAACGGAGGTCAACCTCCTCGGGTTTGATCTCAGGAAGTAGAAATTTTTGGGAAATGGAATGGAAGAGGGAGATTAATCAATGGAGTAATCTGTCGAGGCTGAGGTCCAAGGGGAAGCGCCAGCACTCTAGAACATGAGTGGGTCAGCCACTCCAGTTCTTATTCCAAAACTGCGATTTCTGCTTTCGGTTGCACAAAGAGATGGCTGCGTTTTTCCAACAAATGGCGGGAAATGTGCCACCTCAAGCTTAGATGCAAGCACCTGCAACACAACCATAGCCCTCGGGTCAACAATATGAAAAATTAATGAAATTTGGGGCCACCGAGTTCAAGGGCACTGTGGATCCACTGGAGGTAGAACAGTGGTTAGAGAGAATGGAACGGGTTTTCAAAAAGTTACAGTGTGTAGGGAGCTGAAGTTCGAGTACTCTGTTTCTTTATTATAAGGGGATGCATATGAATGGTGAAAGATCATCCCCCACAGCCTGGTTGAGCCACCTGTGCTGACATGGGCAGACTTCCTGAGGGAATTTAGGCAGAAATGGGTTCCCGATGCTTATTTAGATATGAAATTGCAAGAATTCCTGAGTTTGAAGCAAGGGGACAGAACAATAGCAGAGTATGAGTGGGACTTTTCAAAGCTAAGTCACTATGCTGGAAGCTTAGTCTCCACCCCCAGAGACAAATGTAAGAGGTTTGAGGCTGGGTTGAGGCTTAGCTTAAGAATGCAAGTTGTGGGCTTTCGACATTAGAATTTCTCTGAGTTGATTTCATAGGCCCTAGAATTGGAAAAGATAAAATCAGAAGGGGTAGTGAAGAAGGGCACTCAAGAGAAAGAAAAGACTGAAAAGGCTACGGGTCAAGCTACTAAGAGTGGTTCTAGGAAGAGGAAACAGTTTGGGGGATCAAGCTCTTGCAGATCTGGCAGAGGCAGATACTCTGGCCAAAGACCACTCCGGTCTAGTCAGCAGACCTAGCAGGCATCTCGAGGAGCTTTATCAGTCCAACAGTGTGAGATTTGTGGTAGAAAACATGGTGGGGTGTGTTTCAAGGCCACAAGTACATGTTTTATTTATGGACGGAGTGGACATTTTGCTAAAGAATGTACTAGTCCATGCCGATTTGGACCTTCTGCTACATCTGAGGGATCAACCTAAGTCTCTACACCTAGAGGGTCACAGCCAACTAGTCAAGGTAGAGGCAGAGGTAGGGGTCCTGGTAGCACTCTTGGAAGTCAGAGTACTGTTAACCAGATAGAAGGAAGTGGTGCACCAGCTAGAGTCTATACCATGAAACAAAAAGAGGAGGCTGAAACATCAGATGTAGTAGCTGGTATTTTCTCTATCCTTGACCAAGATGCATATGTGTTGTTTTATCCTGGCTCCAGACATTCATATGTCAGTGCTAGTGTGATTTGTTCTACTGCTATCCTGTGTGTACAAATGGACTATGATGTGCTAGTAACTAATCTATTAGGTCAGGAGGTTAGGGTCAATAGAATCTATAGAGACTGTCCTTTGGTGATCCAAGGTCATGTTTTTCTATTAGATTTGATTGAAATGCCCTTCAGAGATTATGATATTATCTTGGGCATGGATTGGTTAACCAGGCATCATGCAATAATTGACTATAGATTGAAGACAGTCACTTTTGGTCTCCCTCAGTATAGTGATGTAGTAATACATGGGGAGAGGTAGTTATTGCCATCAAACATCATTTCAGCTACACTGGCCAGAAAAATGATTAGGAAGGGGTGTGAGGCATACTTGGCACATGTGATAGACACCCAAGTGGGTAGTCTAGCATTGAGGGACATCCCCATAGTATGTGACTTTCCGGATGTGTTTCCTGATGAATTGCCAGGATTACCTCTAGAAAGAGAAGTGCAGTTTGAAATTGAGGATATGCCTGGTGTGGACCCAATCTCCATAACACCATATAGAATGGCACCAACAGAACTAAAAGAATTAAAAGTGCAGTTGCAAGAGCTGCTTAACAAGGGCTTCATCCGCCTTAGTGTGTCACCTTGGGGAGCGCCAGTGTTGTTTGTAAAGAAGAAGGATGGCACTCTCTGCTTATGTATTGACTACTGGTAGTTGAATAAGGTTACAATAAAGAATAGATATCCATTGCCCCGCATTGATGACTTGTTTGATCAGTTGAGGGGTGCAGCTGTGTTCTCCAAAATTGACCTGAGATCAGGTTATTATCAGCTAAAAGTATAAGAGCAGAGTATTTCTAAAACTGCCTTTATAACCTGCTATTGCTATTATGAGTTCTTGGTTATGCCATTCGGGTTAAATAATGCTCCAGCTGCTTTTATGGATCTGATGAATACTATCTTCAAACCATACCTCAATCAGTTTGTTGTGGTATTCATATATGATATATTGGTCTACTCGAGGAGTGCAGAAGAGCATGATAGAGATCTGCGGATTGCACTGCAAACTTTGAGGGAGAAACAGCTATACGCCAAATTATCGAAGTGTGAATTTTGGCTGAAAGAGATATCCTTTTTGGACACATAGTATCAGCAAAAGGTATTAAGGTAGATCCTAGCAAGATAGAAGCTGTCCTTAATTAGAGACCATCCAGGAATATCACTGAGATTCACAGTTTTCTAGGGTTAGCTGGATACTATCGCCGTTTTGTAGAAGGGTTCTCCATGTTGGCATCTCCACTGACCAAGTTGTTTAGGAAAGATGTGAAATTTCAGTGGATGGATAAATGCCAGCAGAGTTTTGATGAATTGAAGAGGTGTTTGACTGAGGCTCCAGTCCTGACTTTACTTACCCCGGGTAAAGAGTACACAGTTTATAGTGATGCTTCTCACAATGGGTTAAGCTGTGTACTGATGCAAGATCAGAGTGTAATTGCATATACATCACGCCAACTAAAACCGCATGAGAGAAATTATCCAATACATGACTTGGAGCTAGCAGCTATTGTGTTCGCTCTTAAGATCTGGAGACACTATTTGTATGGGGAGAAGTGCTACATCTACACAGATCATAAGAGTTTGAAGTATTTGGGCACCCAGAAAGAGTTGAATTTGAGATAGAGGAGATGGTTAGAGTTGATAAAAGACTATGATTGTCTGATAGACTATCAGCCAGGGAAAGCTAATGTTGTGGCTGACGCCTTAAGTCGCAAGACTATGGCAAGTCTACGGGTTACTCCTTTGTCTATGGTACATGAGTTGAGATCATTACATGCCAGCTTAGAGATTAATGATGAGGGATAGACAACAGTTGCATGGCATATATAGCCAGTGTTGATTAATCAGATCATAATGGCTATTCAGAATTATCAGAAGTATCAAAAGTTGTTAGAAGAAGTCCAGTAGGCCAAGAAACCAGAATTCACAATAAGAGATGATACTCTACTGCTTCACTAGGGCAGAATGTGTGTTCCTAATAACGTTGACTTAAAACAGATCATTTTGAAGGAAGCACACGAGTCTCCTTTCGCTATGCACCCTGGTGGCACAAAAATGTATAGAGGGCTAAAGGAGCATTACTGGTGGATGGGTATGAAAAGAGATGTAGCAGAATTTGTTTCCAAATGCCTAACTTACTAGTAAGTGAAGGGAGAGCACTAAGTACCCGCTGGGTTATTGCATCCACTATCAGTATCGGAATAGAAATGGGAATGAATAACGATGGATTTTGTGATGGGACTTCCGAGGACACTGAAGAGTCATGATGCAGTATGGGTCATTATTGACAGACTAACCAAGTTTGCTCATTTTCTGCCAGTACGGATGGACTATAGTTTATAAAGATTGGCCAAGTTGTACATTGATGAGATAGTAAGACTGCATGTAGTGCCAGTATCGATTGCGTAAGATAGAGATCCTAGGTTTACTTCTAGATTCTGGGATAGTCTTCAAAGAGCCCTAGGAACTAGATTAAACTTCAGTATGGCATTTCACCCACAGACAGATGGCCAGTCTGAGAGGGTAATTCAGATATTGGAGGACATTCTACAGGCTTATGTGATTGAATTTGAGGGTAGTTGGGACACACACTTGCCTTTGAATGAGTTTGCTTACAACAACAGCTACCAATCAAGCATTGGGATGCCTCCATATGAAGCTTTGTATGGCAGAAAATGTATAACCCTGTTGTGTTGGGATGAAGTAGGTGAAAGGAAGATGATTGGGCTCGAAATTGTTCAACAGATCGAGGAAAAGATTAGGGTGATCAAAGATCGACTTAAGACTGCATCAGATCGTCAGAAGTCCTATATTGATTTGAAGAGAAGGGATATTAAGTATGCAGTGGGTGACAAAGTA
Organism: Hevea brasiliensis; assembly: GCF_030052815.1. NCBI lineage: Eukaryota > Viridiplantae > Streptophyta > Magnoliopsida > Malpighiales > Euphorbiaceae > Hevea > Hevea brasiliensis. Next base: position 59,924,528 of record NC_079502.1, on the reverse strand, counting down.
TTCCTCAAGGTTTCCCCTTAGAAGAGAATTATGAGATTCGGCAGAAAAGGGAAACTGAGTCCTTATTTCATTGGGCCATATGAGGTTCTGAAAAGAGTGGGTCCTTTGGCATATCGTTTGGATTACCTTTAGAGTTAGAAAAGATACATAATGTCTTCCATGTGTCCATGTTGAGGAGGTATCGATCAGACCCATCTCATGTACTACCAGTAGAAGAAATTGAAGTGAACGCAGACCCACATATGAGGAAGAACCCATAGAGATTCTGGCTTATGAGGTAAAGCAGCTACGGAACAAGCAGATACCATTAGTGAAAGTGCTATAGAACCATCATTCGGGGGGAGGACATGAGGAGACAACACCCCCAGCTATTCAGAAATTGATGCTAGGTAAAATTTCGAGACGAAATTTATTTTAATGGGGGGAAGAATTGTAACACCCCATTTGTATAGCCTGGTTCATTTCACTGTTCCGATGACCGGTGTCGGTTCGGACAATTAAGGGGATTAGAACCACATCTAAGACAACTAGATAAGCCCTAAACACAAATAATTAGTAATTGTTAATTGGTTAAGTATAAATAAGAAAAACAGAACACGAGAAGTTAAATGAGCCAAGAGTCACAGCGATGGGTGACCTTCTCGGGAACGACTGCGAGGTCGATTTAAACTCAAATTTTGAACCATAAAATATGACACCGTAGTCCTTAGGACTATTGCGAACACAATGGAAAAGAGAAAATCACAAAAAAGAATTGTTAAGCTGGGGCAATTTGGTCAATTGACCCCTGGAGTTGACTTCTGACCTAACTGTCAAATAAACTCGGAGAAAAGAAAATTTTGGAATTGAGAATTAAATTAAAGAACTAAAGAAAAATAAATGAAAAAAAAAGAAAAACAAAAAGTTGAAAAGTGAACAGGTTTATTACATAATGCATTACATAATGCATGACATCATGCATGATGCAATAAACTTAATAATTAAAAATTTGAAATTTTCATTGGATAATTGTGAATTAAAGTAGATTAAAAACATAAAAAAGAGAGAAAAAAAAAAAGTCTTCATCTTCTCTTCTTGTTGCCGTCCCTCATCCCTCTCTCTCTTCTCTCTCAAAATCCACCATTGAAGCTTGATTTCAAGCTCCATAAACCTTAAAAATCTCCCATAAATTCCGTAATTTTGTTGATTAAACCTTGTTTGGGCAACTAGAAAAGAAGATTGATTAAGAAATTTTGGAAGAAAAGTGAAGGATTTGGGTGGTTGAATTTCAAAGAGAAAGGTTAGTAAGCTAAACTTTGAATATCTAGTTTAATTATTGTGTTTATAGTTGAATAAACTTAGAAACTATAAAAAATGGAAAAGAAAACAATTGTTGGAGGACTATATGTGAATTTGGCCAGCTAGGGTTTAAGTTGAGAATGAATGCTTTTGATGCAAATTATGGAGTAGTTAAGCTTGAATAAGTTGAGAAATTATGTTTATATGCTTTGAATTAGTAAAATGTAATAATTTATGGAAGCTAGGGTTTTGGACCTAGGGTTTGGGAGATAAAATTTTGAGAATTCGTCAAATTGTGTGTTTGACCTTGTTTGAGCAGAAAAATGGTCATGTATGACCAATTGTGGTATGTTGGAAGTGTTGGAATCAAATGGAAATTCGGATTGGTTATGGACATTCTACAGGCAGCAGGACCAAATTCCCTTTTAGGGATTAAAACTGAAAATTTACCAACCCAATTGGTGTGAGGCTGATTGGGAATGAAACCAGACACAAAATGTCATATTTTTTATTTAGGAATCATGCTCAGAAAGTGACCATAGCGTAGTGAACAAATTGGCCAAATCTGGAATTGAGTGTTCTACCCTGTACAAAAATGATCAAATGAACAATGTTTGTTCATTTCGTCATAACTTGGGCTAGGCAGGTCCAAATGGCCTAAAATTTTACTAGTAGAAATTTGAGATATAGACCTACAACTTTCATGAAGAATAAAAACCAAAATTATGCCCTTAACCAAGTCATTTAGCCACCCAAAGTTAGTGACCTAAAACTGCCAGAACTAGTTTTGGTGCCCAGAAAATCTAGGTTAGGCCAATCCGGCAGCCATATTCAAATGGCTATAACTTGAGCTAAAAAACTCCAAATGGAGTTATTCAAAAAGGGAAATAAAGTTAAGTCAATAAGAAACAATTTCTATGAAGAAAACTTGGTCAAATTCTAATAGCAACATGACTAATGGAACAGTGCAAAATAGGTCACCGAATTGGAAAATTTGAAAGTTTGCCTAAAAGACTTAAGTTTTGAGAAAATGATCAAAACCAATAAGTTAGGTAACCAAAATGTGGTATGTGGGTATAATTGGATTTTTCCATACCTATTAAGTATAAAAAAGTCAATAATACCATGAATAGTAACCTCAACATGAAAATTTTCAAGAATGTAAGTTTAAGCATATTGGGGCTAGAATTGAACATATATAAATTAATTATTGGAATTATTGTGAGGTAAAAATACTGAGACACTATAAATTTCGTGTTTCAGCTGAAAAAGACCCAGAAGGTCTAAGAGACTGAGTCAAGGCCTAGAGGTGACTCACATCAGATTTGTGCACGATAAATCTTATTTAAGCATTTTATCATTGAAAAATTGATTTAGTACGCAATATGAAATTTCTGTGTTAATTATGAGTTTAAGAATTTTTGTGTTGCCACTTTGTGAATGAAAAGGTGACTTCGGAAATTTAGTGTGATTTGCATGAAATATTTGAACAAATTGCTTTAAATTGATTTCAAATTCACACTTAGTATGACAGTGCCTTATTATTCCTCCTCCATTTATGGGGTTGAGAGTAGGTTTATAAAACTAGATTGTCAAGCCATTTTGAATAGGTTACAATCATAATTTGACTCCATGTTCTTCATATGAATTGTTCTCCTATGTCTCAGGGCTACATAGGTTAAAGAACCACTCAATTTGTAGCTTTTAAGTGTGAGTTATGGTTGATTGATCAACCTTTACTCACAGATGTAGTACCTTGCAGATTTCAGGGTCTTAGATTTTTAGGTCAATATTGCACTTAATATTCAGGTGTTTTACACTCAGAATTTGAGCAACGTCTCTGAAACAAAGTTGTAGGTCTATGTCTTAGGTTTCTAAATCATTTTAAATCATCTCATTTGAAGTTATATACTGAAATTTTTGCCCTAAAAATCACACGGAGGTCAAATGCCAATTTCCTAGAATCTCAGGAAATTCCAGTTTTAGTGTTTAGCAATTGTCCTAGCAATTTGACTCATTTGCCCTAGGATTTTCGCCTGGGCCAAAACATAAAAGTTGTAGCTATGTGTCTTAGCTTTTATTTTGTTTAAGTTTCACAGCAATTGGATTTATATATCTCAACTTATGGCTAATTAAACACACTAAAGCTATCTATAATCTGCCTAACTACACAACACTACTTTCTGTAAACCAAATTTTCAATCTCCTTAACATACTCCAACAATTAACACATCCAAAAGTTATAATATACACTCAATTGCATCAATTAGAGCATAAATAAGAAAATCCATAATTATACCAAACCTTAGCTTGAATTATTAGAATTTCAAAATTAAAAGGAAATCACAACACTAACCTTGTTTCTTAGCTTCCAACAACCTTCAATCACTTTTCCCTTCTATCAAACTTCACTTCCTCTTATGGAACCCTCTTGGTTGAATTTCCTCTTGCTCCAAACTCTCAATTTCTTTTGGTTATCTTGAGTTCTCTCTTCTAGTCAGGCTTTACTTTAGGGTTTGTTATAGGTTTCCTAAAGAAATTATGGGTGAAACTTAGGGATTCAGGCTTAGTGAGGTGGTTTAATGGAAGAAATTTGAGAAATATGAGAGAGAACAAGGGTGGATGGGAATTGGAAGATGAGGATGGCTGAAATTTCAGCTCAGTTATTGATTTTTATATTAATTTAATACCCAATGGCAAATTTTGTAAATATAGAGAATGGCAATTTTGTAATTATTTTGAAATTCATAATCATTAAATTTTGACTTTTCAATAATTATATTTGATTTTTATAATCTCAATTAATTAAATTAAGCTAACTTCATTAAATTAATAACCCTCATTTTTTTTTCAATATTGAATTTTTAAATTTAATTGATAAAACTTTAATCTTACCGGGTTTATGTCTGTTTTTTTCAAAATACCCCATAAATCCTTATATTCCTTTGCTTTGTGCTTATTTCTTTCCATTTTCTTGACTTATTAATTCATAAAAATCCCCTTAATTATGTCTTCATTAAGGGTCTTACAGGGTTATGCATGAATTTAAAATAACACTACACTCACTATCATTTCCCAGTGAGGTCACCCATCACTGGGGCTCGTGCTCATTTAATAGAACTACACTCCACTTCTTTTATTTTTCTTTACTCTTAATTGATCTTTATTTAATTTATTTATAACTCCTCACTCTAGTTTATGTAACACCCTCATTTTCGTAGCCCGTACATCCTACTGTTCCGACAGCTAATGTCTGCCTCGAAAAGTCGAAATGTCTGGAACTACATTTAATTGACAGTGAGGAAGCATAAAATAATGAAATATGTGATGAGAAAAATTATGGACAAATAAAAGAGGTAAAATGTGACTAAGTTAAATGATCCAAACCCATACCGATGGGTGACCACACCGGGAAGTTACGGCGATGACCGTTGATTAGCCCTGGACAACGGGAAACCCAAGAAAATATTTTTGGGGCATAATTAAAGGTCTACTGAGATATAATTGATATTGGAAATGTCAAAGAAAAAATTAGTAATTCAGTATAAATAAAAAAAAAAATTAAAGAAATCGGCGATATAAGGAGTAAATCGGTAACACCGAAAAAGTTTGAATTTGACTTGAAGAGGGGCATTTTGGTCAATTGACACTTAGAGTTGACTTTTGAACTAAATGTCCATTAAAAATATATAGTATTAAATTTTGAAAATTTTATGAAAAATGAAATTATACATAAAATGCAATTAAGGAAAAATGAGTGGTATAATTTGGAATAATTAAAAGTGAATTATTAAACTAATTAACCTAAGGTTAGTGGAGCATAATATATATTAATTAACCTAAAGATAATGGGGTATAAAAGGGCTAAAGTGGATAGATTTCTCCACTAACTCATTTCATTTCCTTCAATTCTTCATCCATGGCCAAAAATGGTTTCGCATAAAACTCCATGGCCATTCATGCATGAAGTTCCAATCGTCCATGATCAAGCCCTAGTTTCTTCAAGAGTTCTTCATTAAAGTTAGTCTACACATCATGGGCAACACATAAGCAGGAAAAAGAAGAAGTTTTGGTGAGGTTTAGCAAGCTCTAAATAAAGGTTAGTGCTTAATCTTCCCATTTTCCTTCATTAATCCTTGTGTTGAGCTTTGGGTAAGTTAAATTTCTAAGAAAAATTTAGGAAAGGATTGAGTATTGGTGAACCTTAGTTTTGGCAGCCATGAAATTGCATGTTTAGTGACTTATTCTTATATTTAATGGATGAAAATTAAGTTTGATTAACTCAAATGGAAGTTATGGTAAGTTAATATCCAAGTATGTGCATGTTAGTGCTTGAATTAAGGGTTTAAAATGGGACCTTGATGCTTTGGCAAACTCCCATGTTTGGTAGCCTATAATATCATGAATTTGTGTGTGTGAATATGAAGTTTATTAATGAAATATGATGGTGTTGAATTGTGGGCAGTTTGTATAATTTCCATGGAAGTGTATGTGTAAAATAAGTGTTGATGTACATTGAATTTGGGTGGATGTAAATGTTGAATTTTAATGGTGTATTGTGTGCATTGAGCACTTGAGTGTTCTGCCCAATATGCTTGCTGAAATTGTGTTTAGTATTTGTAGAAGTGCTATGAATGAATAATGAAGTCATGAGGAGGAGAAGGAATGTCAAATTGGAAGTGTAATTATCTTGTGCAGGTTGTGTGTTGTTCGCAGTACATAAATTAGGTTATAAGTGCAAAATTGTGAATCCAATTGGTATGAGGCCAATGAGGGGTGAAACTAGACACCAAATAGGCCAACTTTCATGTAGAAATGTTGCCAAAATTCTGCCTAGAAACTTACCTTAAAAATGACCAAATCCGGATTAGTGACTTGAAAGCCTGAAAATTTACCATTTGGGCAGCAGTTAGTATTTTGGCCATAACTCACTTAAAAAAAGGTCCAAATGACCTGATATTTTTATCATGAATGTATTAGACACAGAGATACAACTGTTATGAAGACACCAAAACCCAAAAATGACCATAAGTAAGTCAAAAGGCTTGCACAAGTTCGGGTATAAAAACTGCCAGTACCAGAAATGACCTAAAAAATGACCTAAAGTTGCCATTTTAGTGCAATCTGTCCAGCTTTAGTAAATTGACCATATCTTGGTCTATACAACTCAGAATGACCTAAAATTTTGCCCCGAGTGCAATACGACATAGAGCTACAATTTTGCTTCTTTGACCAGAAGCTAAAAACCAAAAGAAATAGGACTTTAATCTAGACTAATCTAGCACACAAAAATTGAGAACTTGACATTTACATACAATGGTGCTTGAAATAATTTGGCAATGAATGCCAACTTGTAAAAATGGTAAATTGCACTATATTGGTAGTATATTTAAATGCAAAATGTGACATATTGATAACATTAAACCTAATTCACCTAGAGTGCATCAAAGGTCAACATTATAGATTGACTAAGGAAAATAATAGAATTAAATAAATTAAATATTGAACCTTATTGTCAGAGACAGTTTGAATGAGTACTGAAACACTTCAAATTGTGTGTTTCAATTGAAAAGGATATTGAAAAGCATAAGGAGCATTGAGTCAAGTCTTAAAGCTGACTCAAATCAGATCTGTGCATAATATTTTTTATATTTACTGCTTTTACTAGAAACTTTATTTGGAGAAATGAGTTATGAATAATTTTTTATTATTTTGGTTTTGGGAATTTTATTTGAGAATTATTGTGTTGCCTACTTTGTAAATGGAAATTTTGAGATAAATTGTGTTTAGTGGTATCGGAGCAAAGTAGGGATGGTGATACGTAACGCCTACGATTCTTGGGAACTCTCACACGAAAACTCAGGAGCTTGCAGGGATGGCGATACGTAACGCCTGCAAGTGCTCTGATAGGTACACTATATTCCTCCCTCTTTGACTTGACAATTTGAGGTGAGTATGGATGAGTTCTCATTAGCTAGCTAGCCACCTCCCTCATTGATTTCGATTACTGGGGTGAGTTTGCCTTGTCGTGGTGTACAACACGGCATGTTCGGAAAAGTTTTTGTCATGACCTAAGTTGTGTTATTGATTAGCAACACTGTGTTATTCAATTATTTGATCAAATTTGTATTATATGAGCTTTGAAAATTGTGACGTGAAATTGTGAATTATCAATAAATGTTTTATATACCATATTTCAAATTGTTATTGTGCACTACTGAGTAAATTTTACTCAGCGATAGCTTTTTTATTGTTGTCGCAGATAGACAGGCAGATAAAGCAGCAGAGTAGGCTGCTTGTGCTATACTTTTGGGATTTTGCCGGGTATATTGAGTATACCACTTCCTTGTAAATATTATTGTAATGTATGTGCACATGTATATATTGTACTTGGTCTTGAGCAGTTGTAAACTAAAGTTATAAATTATTTTGGCCTGTAAAAATGTTGTACTATAATTTTCTTATCTCAGCTTTGAAATACTTAGTCATTTTGCATTCTATTTTTGAAACTACTGAAAGTGATGTTGAATTGAGTTTGACTTATGTTTGAGAAAATTGATTTATGTTGAGCCATATTGGAGTTTGGGACTGAAAAAAATATATTAGAAGTGTTTTCTATAGGGTTTTGAAGAACTATTTTGCTCCAAATACAGACAGCATTCTGCCTAAATTTTTATAAAATTTGTGGCTATTTTAGACCTAATATGTGATTTAACTTCGATAAAATTTTTTTTTTTAACACCTGTCAAAAGTGCTCACCACTGTAAAAAGAAATAAGAAAAGGTTCAAAATCCCTTGCAGCGTATTTAATGGGTTATCAGTAGATGAAGTTTAGTAATTCATTAGGTATACAACGGGATCATGTTACATCTTACGGAGGCATTAGGTGTGAAAGTTTAAGTGTGGTTCCATACATTTTAGCTGTCTGAATAGACCTTAGTCACCGGAACTGTAGAACGTACGAAACTGCTTAAAGTGAGGATGTTATAATTCTTCCCCTCAAAAAGAAATTTCATTCACGAAATTTACCTGTTGTGAGTAGTTGAGGATATTGTTGCCTCATCATTTTTTTGCTTTTCTAGGTAGCTTCCTTTGTGTTATGGTGTCTCCATAGCAGCTTCACTAATGGAATCTACTTGTTCCTTTATTGTTTGATCTCTTGATCTAGGATTCTTACTGGTTCTTCTTCATATGTCAGATCTGGCTGCACAATAATCTCTTTTGTTACTAAGACATGTGAGGGTTCTGATCTATATCTCCTTAGCATCGAGACATGAAGCACATTGTAGATTTCGTCTAGCTCTGGTGGTAAACCTAGGCTGTAGGCTACTGGACCCACACGTTTAATAATTTCGTATGGACCAATAAACCTAGGGCTTAACTTGCCCTTTTTCCCAAATCTTAATACTTTCTTTCATGGTGACACCTTGAGGAACACTTTCTCACTAATTTCATACTCTATATCTTTTCTCTTCAGGTCTGCATATGACTTTTGTCTGTCTGAGGCAACTTTCAAATTAGTTTGGATCATTTTCACCTTATCCTTAGTCTATTTCACCAGTTCTGACCCCACAATTCTGTCTTCTCCCAATTTTGTCCAACACAATGGTGTTCTGCATTTCCTCCCATATAGTGCTTCATAAGGAGCCATCTGAATACTGGCCTGATAACTGTTATTATAAGCAAATTTTGGCAGTGAGAGATATCTATCCTAACTTCCTCGAGTATCTGGATTACTCTTTCTGATTGCCCATCTATCTAAGGATGAAAAGCTGTGCTTGTGGCATCTGTATTTTAGGTAGTTATATACATTCTATTGTTTCGGTGACTAATGTCTGATTGGACAGCCAAAATGTCTGAAACTATATTTAAACTAGAGTGAGGAGCTATAAACAAACTAAATAAAGGTTAAGTAAAATTTTAGAGAAATCAAAGAAACGAAATGCAAATAAGTTAAAGGAGTTAAGACTCTGGCAATGGGTAACCCTAACGGGAAGCGACTGTGAAAACAGTTGCCAACCTTGGACTCATGGGGAACCCTGTGGAATAATTATTTGGGAGTTAATTGAAGAATTTATGAGGTCTAAATGATAATAAAAATGTTAAGGAGATACATGAAAATTTATGTCAATCGGTAAAGATAATTATAACTCGATGAACACAATAAGGGCATTTTGGTCATTTCACCCTCAATGTTGAACCTTGACCTAAATGTCAATCAAAATGAGAGAAAAAAAAAACATTAAAAATAAATTAAAATCATGAATTGGGTGATGGAAAAGAGAAAAGAAAGAAAAGGAAAATAAAATTGAATTATGACATAAGCATTACCTCATGATGACTTAAGCATGACTAAGCATGATGAAATAATGGCATAATTAAAACTTTAATTCATTTATATGAAGATAAATACATAGCTAGAGACAAATATGACTAAATAAAATCATCTTCTTCCTTTAGCTCCTTCATGGCCAAACCTTAAGTCCCATTCCTTTCCATCATTTTTTATCTTTAAAGCTTTAATTTCCCATTAATTTCTTCCATATTTTTCCTAGCTCCAAATACAAAAATTTGATATTTGACCTTGCTAAAGTGATTAGTAAAAAAAAAAAAGAAATACAAAAAGAGAAGATTTACCAAGCTTGGAAATCCTTCAAATGAGGTTAGTGCAGGATTCTAACTACTTCTCTTATTTAATCATTGATAGCATGTAGGAATGAGTTGAAATTCCGTGAAATTGAAAGAATATAATGAGTATGTGAAAAGCCTAAATTTCGGCAACCATGGGGGGAGGTAGGGATTTGATCATTTATTTGAATTGAATTGCCTATACGTGGTTTTTGATGAGCGTATTTGAGTTAGATGTTGGATGGCATGTGTTACATGAGATTTTCAAAATTAATAAGTTAGGGTTTGGTGTGAATGTTAGTAATATGCCCTAGAGCTTATCATTTAGTATGTATCTTGTACATATTTTATTAATAAAAGGCATTTTCACTTTTCCGTTTACATAATATATTTATGTGTAATATAAAAGGTCCATTGATATTTTGTTAGAAATTCTATTCTTAAGTTGTTAAGAATATGAGTGACAGTATTTCTAGTACAAAGTATCATAAATAGGTTCACAATCGAGGATACTTCACAATAAGGACATGACTTATCCAGAAAGATTGTACTCATGTTTGTTCCCAAGTTATTTATATGAGATATAAATAAGATGGAATGGTGAGTCTCATGCCATATGACAAACATGATAGGCACCTATACATGATAAGTAGGTCGAACCAGTGACACTTATGACAAGCACATAGAGTTTACTCTTATCAACGTATTGTCATAAATCATATCAGTGCATATAATCTTTAGACTTGAGATAGCATAGTTATCTTGTATATAGGTGGTTTGAGTTTGATACTGCTTTCATACTTGTACTGTGTACGGGTATATGGGCATGTGTTGGCTCCTACTAGTTATATATGGAGGTAGGTGTTGATCAAGATGGAATCTGTTCCTATAAGTAAATAGGGATAAAATCCTATGTTCATTTAATTATTCTTGAGGTTTCAAGTTCATGGCCAGAATAAATAGATTTAATCAGAAAAGAGTTTCTGATGAGAAAATCTTTTTAATCAAGAACTGAAATTAAAAGAGAACATAATATTCATAGCAATGGGGTTTGACATAAACCATGACTCCAGCTTGAATTGGGATTTTGTAATAGAGGGATTCTAGTGCATGATAACATATGATTATAGGTTCATTTAAGGTAAACCTTATTAATAATTGGGTGGCCATGGCATGTTATGCTAGGTGTTAACCATGGTCTATGAGGTGCATAAAATGATTTAGAGAAATCATTTATGGTAAGAAAGAGTTCTAATGATATTAGGAGTTGATATCATGTCTCATTGCCTATTAGTGATGAGCCTAGTAAGTCACACACATACACAAGTAATTACCAAATTAAATATGATTTAATTAATTAATTAAAGAGTTTAATTGATTAATTAAATAGGTTTCATTTGCAATTAGATTGCAAAGTCCCTAGCATGGCTTGAAACTAAATCTAGGTTATTGGATGTATAGTATAAGTTAAATTTATATTTAAAGTGTTTAAATGTGAATTTAATTAATGAGAAATTAATTAATAGAGATTAATTAATTAATTTATATTTGATATAAACTGTTTAGAAAAAGAGAAATAATTATTTTGGGTTGAAAACTCAAAATTAAGACACAGGGGTATTTTGGTCATTTCACAGGGTGACATGTGGCACCATGACATGGTGACACGTGGTACTATATATGTAACACCCCTCACTCATCTACAGTGCAGCCGAGCAAGGCGTGTTACACGGCGTGTCGGAGCACTTAGTCTGTGATTATCACATTTTCTAAACTCAATTTGATTTTAAGAAGTCTTTATGTGCTATTCATAGCATACTGGTTCTATTTTCACACTTTAATAAAATCAGTGTTTCAAAAATGGCAATAAAAATTTGGCAAGGTGCCATCTGTATTTCAGACAAACTGTCCTTCCAAACCTGTTGAACACAGTTTAACATGATAATATCAAAATCTCAAATATTTCACAGTCTCTATTTCTTAGCAAAGTCAATAGACTTTTACAGTCATTAAACAGTTCCATAATACAGTCCATAATAATTCAAATATATCCAAAAAATTTCCATGCTATTTAATATGTACAAGATATTACAAACTTTAAAACTTTCATAATATTACAAAATACAAGGCTGAATTTCAAAGATACAACAAAAGTACAAAATATAAGATATCCTAAGTCCTACCATGTATGCAATGCAGTGCAGATGACTCTGGACTCCTGCGCAGATCTGATGTCTCACCCGGTTGTAGGTCTGCTGGGCTCCCCAGCTATGTCTCTAATACCTACGCGTTACAAAAGCAACGCGCTAAGCAATTTTGCTTAGTGGTGCCAAATATAAAGAAATATACACTAAAATAAAGTAAATAAAGTGTTTACGAATTTTTGGTGGTGCTGTATGTCAGTAGACTGGATTTAGCTATTTGAATTTAATAGTACTTGAATTACTGCCCATGTAGCCTATATACTGACCAGACTGGATAAACGGATATACTGGCACTGGGTACCTAGTACCTCAAGCCATCACACCATTGGTCACAAAGTGTCTCCCAGTGTGGCATAATAAGCCGTAAAAACACAGTATGGCATGAAGCCATTTATAGAGCAGCTGTCAGAATCCTATTGGCATGCCAACCTATCCATACTTGTCAACTAGAAAAACTAGGGCACATTATAAATTAATTGTTTAATTCTTCAATCTTTGGAGTCTACTAACTATTATATAATTCACAAGTCAATGCATATGTTGACCTTTTTAGGTAATATGGATAAGTTATTTCTAGCATTAATATGTCACAATTTAAATCTCAATATGCTGCCAATATAGTGCTATTTACCATTTTTACAAGTTGGCATTCATTGCCAAAATGCTTAAGCATCATTGTATGTAAAATGTCAAATTCTTAATTTTTGTGTGCTAGATTGGTCTAGCTTAAAGTCCTATTTCTCTTGGTTTTTAGCTTCTGGTCAAAGAAGCAAAATTGTAGCTCTATGTATTATTGCACGTGGGGTAAACTTTCAGGTCATTCTGAGTTGTATAGACCAAGATATGGTCAATTTACTAAAGCTGGACAGATTGCACTTTTAGTGCAAAATTTGGTCAATTTTAGGTCAATTTTGGTTCGGCAGTTTTTGTACCCGAATTTGTACAAGACGTTTGACTTGGTTCTGGCCATTTCTGGGCTTTGGTATCTTCATAAGAATTGTAGACCTATGTCTAAATTAACCGTGGTAAAAATTTCAGGTCAATTGGACCTGTTTTTAGTGAGTTATGGTCATCCCAAGGACTACTGTTCATATGGTCAAAAATCTGGGTTGCAAGGTTGCTAATCCGGATTTGGTCATTTTTAAGTTCAGTTTCTAGGCATAATTTTGGCAACATTTCTACATGAAAGTTGGCCTATTTGGCATCTAGTTTCACCCCTCATTGGCCTCATACCAATTTGGTTCATAGTTTGGCACTTATGGCCTAATTTAGGTACTACCTTCAATACACAACCTGCACAAAGCACATACACTTCCAATTTGATATTCCTTCTCATCCTCATTACATCAACATTCAATTAATAATACTTCCATATATATATTGTACACAGTTCCAGCAACAATTTTGGGTAGAATATTCAAGTGCTCAATGCACACAATTCACCATTAAGTTCAACATTCACTTCCACCAAAATTCAACATATCTCAATGTCAATATTACACATACACTTCAACATAACCATACTTCAATATCACTTACACTTGCTACCCACAATTTAACATTAGCATATTTCATTAATAACTATATGTTCACCAACAAATTCATGGTTTAATAGGCTACCAAACATGGCAGTTTGCCCAAAGCATTAAGGTTCCATTACACACCCTTAATTCAAGCACTACACGCACATACTTAGATTTTAACTTACTACTTCCTCCATTTAAGTTATTCAACCTTAGTTTCCATCCATTATAGGTAAGAAAAATTCAACTACAACATATATTCATGGCTACCAAAAATGGACCATTTCATTTCTCAAGATTTTCTTTATTTCTCTTAACCAAAATACTCACCTCAACCTAAACACAAGGTTTAATAAAGCAAGGGGGAGGTTTTGGACACTTACCACTTTTGGAGCTTATGAAAACTTCACCAAATCTTGTTTTTCTTGTTGCCAATATCTTCCCCAATTTGAATAGGCAAGCTTTAATGAAGGAACTAAGTAGAAATGGTGGCTTAATCATGCACCCATGGAGGTTGCATGTGGGGCGTCCATGGTGAACTTCATTTCTCTTGGCTGGTTGTTTCTCAAGGTGGAAGATGATGGTTCTGCTATCCCAAAGGAATATTTAAGTGTCCCAAATTAAGAGTTAGTGGAGCAATAACTTGGATTTTAATGTTAATTATTCAAAGTTTCATAAATTAGATTTTATCCCCCATTTCTTTCACTATTCTTATAATGTATCACAATTTAATTTTTCATGACATTTTTTAAGTGTAATATCATTTATTTTTAATGGACATTGAAGTCAAAAGGCAACTCTAGGTGTCAAATGACCAAAATACCCCACTTCAGGTTATATTCCCAATTTTTCGGTAACACTGATTTTTGTCTGTTTCTCGATTTTTTGTTTTTCTTTGTACTAATTTATCAATTTTTATTTGATATTTCTAGTGTTAATTACATTTCAATAAATTTTTATTTATGCCTCAAAACTAAATTCCGAGGGTTCCCATGATCCACAGGATTGGCAACGGCCTTCGGTCACGGTCACCATCATCAGTCTTATGCTCGTAGCGAGCTTCATTTTCTCTCTTTCATTTTTCTTTGATTTTTCTTGTATTTTCTTTTTATTTATTTCATCATTATATGTCTATTCACTATCACCGAAGTGTAGTTCCAAACATCTTAACCTGCCTGGACTGTTATTTGGCCACTAGAGCAATAGAACGTACAGAATACGTATAGTGGGGATCTTACAACTCTTCCCCTCTAAATAAAAATTTCATCCTCGAAATTTACTTGATGTGAAGAGCTGAGGGAATTGTTGCCTCATTGTCTCCTTGCTCTCTCATGTTGCCTCTTCCATGTTGTGGTGTCTCCATAGGATTTTTACTAGTGGAATTGTCTTGTTTCTGAGCTCTTTTACCTCTCGTGCTAAGATTTTAATTGGTTCTTCTTCATATGTCAGGTCAGGTTGTACCACAATTTCTTCTGCTGAGATGACATGTGAAGGATCTGATCTATATCTTCTGAGCATCGAGACATGGAACACATTATGTATCTTGTCCAGCTCAGGTGGTAAGGTTAATCGGTAGGCTACTGGTCCCACACGTTCAATAACTTCAAATGGGCTAATAAACCTAGGGCTTAATTTTCCCTTTTTCTTGAATCTCAATACTTTCTTCCACGGTGATACTTTGAGAAATACCTTCTCGCCAACTTCATACTCAATGCCTTTTCTCCTCAAGTCAGCATAAGATTTCTGTCGGTCTGAGGCAACTTTCAAATTGGCCTTTATCAGTTTCACCTTTTCCTCTGTCTATTTTATCAGGTCTGGCCCTGCTAGCTTATCTTCACCCAATTCAGTCCAACATACAGGTGTTCTGCATTTTCTCCCATACAGTGCTTCATAGGGTGCCATTTGTATGCTAGCTTGATAGCTATTATTATATGCAAATTCTGCTAGTGGAAGGTGTCTGTCCTAACTTCCATCAAACTCAATAACACAACTTCTCAGCATATCCTCGAGGACTTGGATTATTCTTTCTGACTGTCCATCCGTCTGAGGATTAAAAGCCGTACTAAAATGGAGTTGTGCCCCCAAGGATTCTTGTAATTTCTTCTAAAATCTAGATGTAAACCTCAGGTCTTTATCAGATATAATGGAAAGTGGAATTCCATGTAGTCTAACTATCTCACTGAGGTACAATTCTGCTAGCTTTTCTAGTGAGTAGTCAGTTCTGACTAGCAGAAAATGTGTTGCTTTGGTTAACCTATCCACAATCACCCATACTGCATCATGCTTCTTCTGAGTGAGAGGTAGACCACTGACAAAGTCCATAGTGACTCGATCCCATTTCCATTCAGGTATGTTTATGGGCTGTAACAAACCTGATGGAACTTGATGTTCTGCTTTGACTTGCTAACATGTCAAGCATCTAGTTACATAGTCAACTATGTCCTTCTTTATACCTGGCCACCAGTATCGGAGTTTTAGGTCATGGTACATTTTTGTGCTTCCTGGGTGCATAGCATACACACTGTTATGTGCTTCTTTCATAACACTGGTTTTCAACTCTTTATCATCTGGTACACATACTCTTTCTTTATAGTACAGGCACCCATTTTCTTTCACTTCATATTCAGTTTCCTTCCCCTCAGTGATTTTTCCCATAACAGCTATTAATTTCTCATCTGTCTTCTGCCCATCCTATATCTGTTGTAACAGATTCGGCTTTACTTGCAACTCAGCCAAAATAACTCCATAATGAGTTAAGGACAGTTGGGCATTCAAAGATCTTAATGCTACAATAGATTTTCTACTTAAAGCATCAGCGACGACATTTGCCTTCCTAGGGTGGTAGTCAATCACACAATCATAATCTTTCAGGAATTCAATCCATCGCCTCTGTCTCAAATTAAGTTCCTTCTGGGTTGGCAGATACTTCAGACTCTTATGCTCTGTGTATATGTAGCATTTTTCTCCATAAAAGTAATGCCTCCATATCTTCAATGCTAAGATAATTGCTGCAAACTCTAAATCATGAGTAGGGTAATTCTTTCCATGTGGCCTTAACTGCCTGGAAGCATATGCGACCACTTTCCCTTCTTGCATGAGTACATACCCTAACCCATTGTGTGAGGTATCACTGTAGACTACAAAGTCTTTTCCAGACATTAGCTGTGTTCACACTGGTGCCTCTGTCAACAAAGCCTTTAGCCTCTCAAAACTGGCTTAACACTTGTCATTCTAGTCAAATTTCATATTCTTGTGTAGTAATTTGGTCATTGGAGCAGCTATTAGGGAAAATCCCTTTACAAATCTTCTATAATATCCAGCTAACCCCAAGAAACTTCTGATCTCAGTTGTATTTCTAGGAGGCTTCCATTCCATCACTGCTTCAATCTTCTTGGGATCCACTTTAATCCCTTCAGCTGATACTACATGTCTAAGGAATGCAATCTCATTCAACCAGAACTAACACTTGGACAATTTAGCAAACAATTTCTTCTCTTTTAGAGTCTACAGAACAATTCTCAAATGCTCATCATGTTTTGCTTTATCTTTGGAATACACCAGGATGTCATCAATGAAGACCACTACGAACCGATCTAAGTATGGATAGAAGATACGGTTCATAAGGTCCATGAATACTGCTGGAGCATTTGTTAACCCAAATGGCATCACCAGGAATTCATAATGCCCATACCGGGTTCTAAATGCAGTCTTAGGCACATCTGCATCCTTAACCCTTAGCTGATGATACCCTGATCTGAGATCAATCTTAGAAAACACACCGGCTCCTTTGAACTGATCAAACAAATCATCAATTCTAGGCAATGGATACTTGTTCTTCACTGTTACTCTGTTTAACTGTCGGTAGTCAACACATAACCTCAGTGCCCCATCTTTCTTCTTTACAAACAGTACCGAAGCTCCCCATGGTGATACACTGGGGCGTATGAACTGTTAGTAGTATGCCCTAGAGCATATCATTTAGTATGTATCTTGTACATATTTTATTAATAAAAGGCATTTCCACTTTTCCGTTTACATAATATATTTATGTGTAATAGAAAAGGTCCATTGATATTTTGTTAGAAATATTATTCTTAAGTTGTTAAGAATATGAGTGACAATATTTCTAGCACAAAGTATCATAAATAGGTTCACAATCGAGGATACTTCATAATAAGGATATGACTTATCCAGAAAGATTGTATTCATGTTTGTTCCCAAGTTATTTATATGAGATATAAATAAGATGGAATGGTGAGTCTCATGCCATATAACAAACTTGATAGGCACTTATAAATGATAAGTAGGCCGAACCAGTGACACTTATGACAAGCACATGGAGTTTACTCTTGTCAATGTTTTGTCATAAATCATATCAGTGCATATAATCTTTAGACATGAGATAGCACAGTTATCTTGTATATAGGTAGTTTGAGTTTGATACTGCTTTCATACTTGTACTATGTATGGGTATATGGGCATGTGTTGGCTCCTACTAGTTATATATGGAGGTAGGTGTTGATCAAGATGGAATCTGTTCCTCTAAGTAAATAGAGATAAAATCCTATGTTCATTTAATTGTTCTTGATGTTTCAAGTTCCTGGCCAGGACAGATAGATTTATTCAGAAAAGAGTTTCTGATGAGAAAATCTTTTTAATCAAGAACTGGAATTAAAAGAGAACATAATATTCATAGCAAATGGAGTTTGACATAAACCATGACTCCAGCTTGAGTTGGGATTTTGTAACAGAGAGATTCTAGTGCATGGTAACATATGATTATAGGTTCATTTAAGGTAAATCTTATTACTAATTGGGTGGCCATGGCATGCTATGCTAGGTGTTAACCATGGTCTATGAGGTTCATAAAATGATTTAGAGAAATCATTTATGGTAAGAAAGAGTTCTGATGATATTAAGAGTTGATATCATGTCTCATTGCCAATTAGTGATGAGCCTAGTAAGTCACACACATACACAAGTTATCACCTATTTAAATATGATTTAATTAATTAATTAAAGAGTTTAATTGATTAATTAAATAGATTTGGTTTGCAATTAAATTGCAAAGTCCCTAGCATGACTTGAAACCAAATCTAGATTATTGGATGTGTAGTATAAATTAAATTTATATTTAAAGTGTTTAAATATGAATTTAATTGATGAGAAATTAATTAATAGAGATTAATTAATTAATTTATATTTGATATAAATTAATTAGAAGAAGAAAATAATTATTTTGGGTTAAGAACTCAAAATTAAGACACAGGGGCATTTTGGTCATTTCACAGTGTGACACGTGGCACCATGAGATGGTGACACATGGCATAACACATAAGCTTGCCAAATATTTTTAATCATGTAAGATGATTAAAATCAAGATTAAATATAGGTTTGACACTTGGCACAATGTGATTGGGTCACTTAAACCTAGAGCTAATCAAAAGGTGACATGTGGCTAGGGTTTAATGTGTTAACCTAGCTATTTAAGTGTGGTTATGAAAAGAAAACATAACCAGCAGCTTCTCCTCTCAATTGTCACGCCACTTTGAGCCTCTCCAGCTATTTCTCTTCATCTCTCATCAATTCAAAGAGATTAGCCATCAATCTCTTGAATTAAGAACACTAGAAATTATTTCTAGTGTCCTGTTTACATCTCTAATATCTTAAAAGGCAGAACTTGAATTTCTAATTAATAGAAAAGGCTTTAGAAGCTGTTCAAGGGCTGCCATAGGTTTTCTTGGTGTGGACAAGCTAGAGGGACAACATCTGGTGTCCTGAAGACGAATCTCAAAGGCGCAGACACGCTGCAGCACATCAAGAGGTTAGTGTAATCGTTCTTGATTTAATCTGATTAATTTTAAAAATATTAAATGGCAAATATAGATCCAAAAACATATTAAAAGAGTTTTAATATGTTGTTTATCATTGAAATCAAATAGATAAAAATAAATCTTGCATGGTGCATGTGACCCTAGGTGAAAATTTTTGAATTCAATGGTATAATCTTGTGTTTTTCACGCCTGCCTTCAATTGGTATCAGAGCCACTATATTTGCCATTTAGATTGTTGATTATATAATTTAATTGTGTGTTTGATCATGAGATCAAGAGATTCATTGCTGGTTGGATCATGAGATGTGGCGTCACACATGGTGAAGCCACCATTGGTGGCGGCAACAATGGTTCCTTGGGTGGTTCAAGGTTTGGCTTTAATTCTGCAATTGTTGTATGATCTAAGGCACATGGTGAAGCCACCATTGGTGGCGGCAACAATGGTTCCTTGGGTGGTTCAAGGTTTGGCTTTTAATTCTGCAATTGTTGTATGATCTAAGGCCTATTCTTTGACTAATTAAAGTGTTTAATTAGTTGTTTTAATCACACAATTAAATTATGATTCAAATCAGAATTTTAAAAATTGTTTGAATGTGATTCAAATCTAAATTTTAAAAGTTGTTTGAATGTGATTCAAATCTGAATTTTTAAAGTTGTTTGAATCATATTTAAATCTGATTTTTTAAAATTGATTCAATAAAATTCAGATCTGATTTTTTAAGAAATATTTGAATGTGATTCAAATCTGATTTTTTAAAAAATGTTTGAATGTGATTCAAATCTGAATTTTTGAAGTTGTTTGAATGTGATTCAAATCTGAATTTTTAAATTTGTTTGAATGAGATTCAAATCTGAATTTTTAAATTTATTTGAATCATATTCAAATCTAGATTTTTAAGTTGAATATGAGATATTCAATTTAATTTAAGTATGTATGTTTTATTTAATTGTTAAATAGTGATATGCATGATGGATGATCATGGACTATAAAAGACCAATGTGATTGGATTTATTTCTTTTATGTTTCTTTGGGATTGTAAATTAATTAATTTATTTTAATTTATTTTGGGCATGTATTATTAAGTTTATAATAATTTTTGGGTTGTAATTTCATTTATTTAAGTTCTTGTAAATTCGCCTTGGTATGCCAAGGATTACTATGTAATATTGGATTGCAAGAAGTTCAAGGAGGTCAAGAGCATTGGTGGGACCAGTGGGAGGAATTCAATATCAAGTGTTGATTATGTACTCCTTCAGCAACTCTTGTAAAATGAATGAATGAAATGCACCTAGGAATGCCCTGATTCAATTCTTGGTGGCTCAGAATTGAATCCCTTAGAAAGTCCATGATCATACCATATTTACTGTTTATCCATGAATGCATGAGATGTATGGGAATGTATGCAATTATATGATATATGCATGCTAAATGGATAATGTGCAAAGTGAGACCTTAATAGTAATTAGGATGGCTATAAAATCTTCCAAACAAATGATTAAGTTGGAAATGCTATAATTAAAGTAATTATAACATAAGCCCTCCATTGGGGCAATTATTTTAAGAAATTTTAAATAGTTGCATGAGATGCAATTAATTTAAGAGATTTTCTTAAGAATAATTGTTAAGCATGAGATGTTGTAAATATGTAAATGGTTTGGTGGCCAATATTGGATGTACCTGAGGACATTAAAATTATTTGCATAATTACTGGCTCAATGGGATCAACTTAACTAATGCAAGATAAGTCAATATTGGATGTACCTGAGATTTTGAGTATTAGGGGCTAGCAAAAGGATTGAACCTCACATGAGATGTGATGGGCAAGGAGTTTCTCACTTATAGTTTATTGTAATTCCAATAATGGATGTACTTGAGGATGATCAATAGAATTATAAGAATTCAATCACCCACTAGAAATCCATCCAACTAGGATTTCCGTTTTCTACTTTGGAAGTGTAGGATTCGCTAAGATAGTGGGAGGACCAATTTGATTAAAAGACCATAATCATATTTGGTTAATTACATGATACATTTACTAATTAATCTGGTTATTTCTGCAATTAATTTTCTAATAATAATGAGCACAGAACAACCACCACCATCCAATATCCTTGCAAGCATACTTGATCGCAATAGGTTGACAGGACCTAATCTGTCTGATTGGCTAAGAAATTTGAAACTTGTCTTGAACCTTGAACATATAGGATATGTTCTAGATTCAAATGTTCCTGGTCCCTTACCTCCAGAGGCCACACAAGAGGAACATGAAACTTTGGACAAGTGGAAGGAGCATGATATGAGAGCTAAGTGTTACATGTTTGCTTCCATGAGTAATGAGTTACAGAAGCAGCATGAAAACTTGCAGAGTGCAAGTGAGATCCTCCTTCACCTACAAGAGTTGTATGGTGAGCACAAAGAGAATGCTAGGTATGAGATATCTAGACAGCTATTCCGTATGAGGATGTCTGAGGGACAGAATGTTGGGGATCATGTCCACAAGATGATTCGGCTGATTGAGCAGTTGGAACATCTTGACTTCAACATGGATTTCCAACTACAGACGGATTTGATCCTTCAGCCCCTTCCTGGGTCTTTTGGGAAAATTTGTGGCAAATTTCCATATGACTCAACAGGAATGCACCTTAGCTGGTTTACTCAACATGCTGGTTATTGCCCAAAAGAATATGCCAGGCAATAAAGGAAAAGAGGTAGCTTTGGTTGCATCTTCTTCTGCTGGAAAGTCCAACAAGAAGAAGGGCAATAAGAAAAAGAAACCTCAGATTCCTGGTCCTTCCAAGAAAATAGCTAAACAGAAAAGGAAGACTAAAGCTGATGAAGGCAAAGGAAAGTGTTTCCACTGCCAACAGGAAAGTGTTTCCATTGCCAATAGGAAAGTGTTTCCATTGCTAGTAAGAAAGTGTTTCCACTGGCCAGAGTATAGCAATCTGAATGAATGCAATGCCATGGTGAAAACCAACTCAAGTTCAAAATATATTTGGCGCTTAAGGTTATGTCATGTTGCAGAAGATAGGATTGCAAAATTGGAGAAAATGGGGATTCTATCCTCATTGGGCTCTGAGCCTACTCCAACTTGTGAATCTTGCCTTCAGGGCAAAATGACTAGATCACCCTTTGTTGGACAAGGGCTAAGAGCTGAAAATATTTTTGAGCTAATACATAATGATGTATGTGGTCCATTTAAAGAAATGGCTAGAGGGGGCTTTCATTATTTTATTACCTTTACTGATGATAAATCAAGTTTTGGGTACTTGTATTTGATGAAATACAAACATGAATCTTTTGAAAAGTTCAAAGAATTTAAATCTGAAGTAGAAAATCAAACAGGAAAGAATATTAAAGCTCTTCGATCAGATCGTGGAGGTGAATATTTGAGTACTGAATTTGATGAATACTTGAGAGAGCATAGCATTGTTTCTCACCGACTCCTCCAGAACGCCACAATGAATGGTATATCTGAAGGAGAAATCGTACCTATTGGATATGGTACGTAGTATGATGAGCTATCTTGATATGCCAATCTCCTTTGGGGATTTGCATTAGAATCACTTTATATATTCGAATAGGATTACATTAAAATCATTTTCTTCCACACCTTATGAGATATGGCATGGAAGAAAACCAAGTCTTAAGCATGTTAAGATTTGGGGTTGTCCAGCTTATATCAAAAAGCTGAACACTGATAAATTGGAGACCAGATCAGAAAGAGGTCGATTTGTTGGATATCCAAAAGATAGTTTTGGATATTATTTTTATTTGCCTACTTCACAAAAGGTTGTGATAAGTAGAGATGCCACATTTCTTGAACAACAGTTTGTTCAAGAAGGAGGCAAAGGAAGGCAAATAGAGTTAGAATTGGAGAATTCTGACCAACCAACAGATCAGATGGATATAGATCCATCTAGTCAACCAATACCCGTTGATGAAACATCTACAGCTGTTCCTCGTAGAACAACCAGGGTATCTCACCCACCAGTGAGATATGGTTTTCTTCATAAAGAAGAACAAGAGTTGTCTACTCATGAAGAAGTAGATCATGGAGATGATCCACTTACCTATGAAGAAGCTATATCAGATATAGACTCTTCAAAATGGATTGAAGCTATGAAATCCGAGATTGATTCCATGTATAAGAATCAAGTTTGGGATCTTGTTGACCCACCTGAAGGTATTGTACCTATAGGGAACAAATGGGTTTTTAAGAAGAAAATTGGTTCTGATGGAAAGGTAGAGACCTATAAGGCAAGGCTAGTAGCGAAAGGGTTTCGCCAAAGGCAAGGAATAGACTATGAGGAGACTTTTTCGCCTGTTGCCATGCTTAAATCAATTAGGATTTTATTAGCAATAGCTGCATACTATGATTATGAGATTTGGCAGATGGATGTCAAAACAGCTTTTCTCAATGGATACATTGAAGAAAACATTTTCATGGAACAACCTAAGGGATTTGAATCCCAAGATGGTTCCAAGGTATGCAAGTTAAAGCGATCCATTTATGGGTTGAAACAAGCTTCGAGGAGTTGGAACATCCGTTTTGATGAAGCCATTAAATCTTTTGGTTTTATCAAAAATGAGGATGAGCCATGTGTATATAAGAAGGTTAGTGATGCTATCACTTTCCTTGTCTTATATGTGGATGACATATTGTTGATAGGTAATGACACAGGTATGTTGACGACTATAAAGGTATGGTTGTCAAATACATTCTCCATGAAAGACTTAGGGGAGGCAACCTATATTCTTGGGATTCGCATCTATAGAGATAGAGCGAAAAGAATAATTGGTTTATCCCAAAGTCTATACTTGGAAAAGGTGTTAAAGAGGTTTAACATGCTTGATTCCAAGAGAGGATTGTTACCAATGAGACATGGTATCCACCTTTCTAAAGAGATGTCTCCAAAGACACCAAGAAAGAGATAAGATGGCCAGATTCCATATGCTTCGCTATTGGAAGTTTAATGTATGCAATGTTGTGTACTAGGCCAGATATCGCATATGCTGTTAGTTTGACTAGCAGGTATCAATCCAATCCCAGTTTAGAAAGAATATCTTTAAGTACTTGAGAAAAACTAAGGATTTATTCTTGATTTATGGAGGTGGAGACTTGCAATTGGATGGTTATACTAATTCTGATTTCTAATCAGATATAGATGATAGAAAGTCTACCTATGGATATGTGTTCATTTGTAATGGAGGTGCAGTAAGTTGGAAGAGTTACAAACAGAGCACGAATGCAGAATCAACTCATCGAGGTGAGTATATTGTTGCATCGATGTCGCAAAAGAAGTCGCTTGGATAAAGAAGTTCGTGATGTAACTTACAGAGTTCCTTCCATTGAGTCGCCAGCCTCTTACACTGTGACAATAATGGAACAGTCATACAGGCTAAGGAACTAAGGTCTCACCCAAAATCCAAACACATAGAAAGGCACTACCACATTATCAGACATATAGTTGGGCAAAGGCGATATAGCCATGCAGAAAAATAACATCAGCTGAAAAAATTCAGCTGATCCATGCACTAAGCCTTTGTCACAAGCTCAGTTAGACTGACATCTTGAGAAGATGGGTCTAAGGTATTGTAATGAATGGCTCTAGTGCTAGTGGGAGATTGTTAGTAGTATGCCCTAGAGCATATCATTTAGTATGTATCTTGTACATATTTTATTAATAAAAGGCATTTCCACTTTTCCGTTTACATAATATATTTATGTGTAATAGAAAAGGTCCATTGATATTTTGTTAGAAATATTATTCTTAAGTTGTTAAGAATATGAGTGACAATATTTCTTGCACAAAGTATCATAAATAGGTTCACAATTGAGGATACTTCATAATAAGGACATGACTTATCCAGAAAGATTGTATTCATGTTTGTTCCCAAGTTATTTATATGAGATATAAATAAGATGGAATGGTGAGTCTCATGCCATATAACAAACTTGATAGGCACTTATAAATGATAAGTAGGCCGAACCTGTGACACTTATGACAAGCACATGGAGTTTACTCTTGTCAATGTTTTGTCATAAATCATATCAGTGCATATAATCTTTAGACACGAGATAGCAGTTATCTTGTATATAGGTAGTTTGAGTTTGATCTTTGCTTTCATACTTGTACTATGTATGGGTATATGGGCATGTGTTGGCTCCTACTAGTTATATATGGAGGTAGGTGTTGATCAAGATGGAATCTGTTCCTCTAAGTAAATAGAGATAAAATCCTATGTTCATTTAATTGTTCTTGATGTTTCAAGTTCCTGGCCAGACAGATAGATTTATTCGTAAAAGAGTTTCGATGAGAAAATCTTTTAATCAAGAACTGGAATTAAAAGAGAACATAATATTCATAGCAAATGGAGTTTGACATAAACCATGACTCGGCTTGAGTTGGGATTTTGTAATGAGAGAGATTCTAGTGCATGGTAACATATGATTATAGGTTCATTTAAGGTAAATCTTATTACTAATTGGGTGGCCATGGCATGCTATGCTAGGTGTTAACCATGGTCTATGAGGTTCATAAAATGATTTAGAGAAATCATTTATGGTAAGAAAGAGTTCTAATGATATTAAGAGTTGATATCATGTCTCATTGCCAATTAGTGATGAGCCTAGTAAGTCACACACATACACAAGTTATCACCTATTTAAATATGATTTAATTAATTAATTAAAGAGTTTAATTGATTAATTAAATAGATTTGGTTTGCAATTAAATTGCAAAGTCCCTAGCATGACTTGAAACCAAATCTAGATTATTGGATGTGTAGTATAAATTATATTTATATTTAAAGTGTTTAAATATGAATTTAATTGATGAGAAATTAATTAATAGAGATTAATTAATTAATTTATATTTGATATAAATTAATTAGAAGAAGAAAATAATTATTTTGGGTTAAGAACTCAAAATTAAGACACAGGAGCATTTTGGTCATTTCACAGTGTGACACGTGGCACCATGAGATGGTGACACATGGCATAACACATAAGCTTGCCAAATATTTTTTAATCATGTAAGATGATTAAAATCAAGATTAAATATAGGTTTGACACTTGGCACAATGTGATTGGGTCACTTAAACCTAGAGCTAATCAAAACGTGACATGTGGCTAGGGTTTAATGTGTTAACCTAGCTATTTAAGTGTGGTTATGAAAAGAAAACATAACCAGCAGCTTCTCCTCTCAATTGTCACGCCACTTTGAGCCTCTCCAGCTATTTCTCTTCATCTCTCATCAATTCAAAGAGATTAGCCATCAATCTCTTGAATTAAGAACACTAGAAATTGTTTCTAGTGTCTTGTTTACATCTCTAATATCTTAAAAGGCAGAACTTGAATTTCTAATTAATAGAAAAGGCTTTAGAAGCTGTTCAAGGGCTGCCATAGGTGTTCTTGGTGTGGACAAGCTAGAGGGACAACATCTGGTGTCCTGAAGACGAATCTCAAAGGCGCAGACACGCTGCAGCACATCAAGAGGTTAGTGTAATCGTTCTTGATTTAATCTGATTAATTTTAAAAATATTAAATGGCAAATACAGATCCAAAAACATATTAAAAGAGTTTTAATATGTTGTTTATCATTGAAATCAAATAGATAAAAATAAATCTTGCATGGTGCATGTGACCCTAGGTGAAAATTTTTGAATTCAATGGTATAATCTTGTGTTTTTCACGCTTCCGTTCCTTCATGAACCCCTTGTCTAGTAATTCTTGTAGCTGGATTTTTAACTCTTTCAATTCAGCAAGTGCCATCCTATATGGAGCAATTGAAATTGGAGCTGTACCCGGCATAATCTCAATAGCAAATTCAACTTCCCTTTCTGGTGGCAAACTAAGTAATTCCTCAGGAAATACCTCAGAGAAATCCCTTACTGTGGGTATGTCAGACAAGTCAAGTTTACCCTGCCTAGTGTCAACCATGTGTGCTAGATAGGCTTCACACCCTTTTCTCAACCATTTCCTTGCAACTGTAGCTGAGATGACATTGGACAAGAAATCTATCCTTTCACCCACTACTGTTATTTCTTCGTTCTCAGTAGTTTTCAGAGAGATTCTTTTCAATTTACAATCTACTATTGCCTGATGATGGGATAAACAGTCCATTCCCAAAATTACATCAAACTCATGGAAAGGCAGTTCGATTAAGTCTATCGAGAACTCTTTCCCTTAAATTTTCAATGGACAGCCCTTATACACTTTGTTTACTACCACACTGTGGCCTAGCAGATTTATGACCATGATATCTTAGTCACTTTCTTCTACTGGTATTCCCTTTTCTATGAGCTGCTTAATACAAATATAGGAATGAGTAGATCCAGGATCCATTAATGCATGCTCAGAAGTATTATAAAGTAGGAACGTACCCTTGATGACATCTGGAGCATCATATTCCTCCTGTGCCAGTATAGCATATGCTCTGGCTGGTTTTCTGCCTTCTGCTCTCTCCACGCATTACGTCATGTGTTTCGTGAAGTATCTACGCCGCCTTTACTCGCCTTTACCCCTTGGAGCTGGAGGGGCAAGCCTATCAGTTGATACTGGAGTGGATTTAGCAGTTATGCGAGGACAATCTCGGACTAGGTGGTCTGTAGATCAACACCGTAAACAAGCACCTATCATCCTCAAAAATTCACCCTTATGCCATTTTTGGCAATGTGGGCAAGCAATAGATACTGTTGGGGCTGGTCCCCTGTACCCTGTCCTTGGAGAGCTAGCCATTAAAGGGGTGGACTGGCCTCTCCTTGGTGCAAACTGAGATTTGGGCCTCTGTGACTGACCCTGACTTGCTGCTCTACTAAAACTCTGAGTAGGCGAACCTCTGAATTTCTTAGTAGGGGTAGAAGATGTACCAGTCTGACCCTGACCTCTTTTCTGCTTTCTGTCCCTTCTGTTCTGCTCATTCATTCTAACTTTTTCAACCTTCAGTGCAGCTTCCACTAATTTGGCAAACTCTGTAATCCCCAAGGCTGTAATCATTGCTTCAATGTTATCATTGAGTCCTTCCTCAAATCTCTTGCATCTCTCTGCCTCATTAGGGATTATTTCCCGCCCATAGCGGCTCAGTCTGACAAAATCTCTTTCATTTTCAGCCACTGTCAACTGTCTCTGGCGTAGGGTAATAAACTCCCTTCTCCTATCTTCCAGGTATACACTGCCCACATACTTCTTTCTGAACTCAGTGAGAAAGAAATCCCAAGTTATCTATTCTGGTGGCACCTCACTAGTTACTGTATCCCACCACTAGTATGCATCATCTTGCAGTAGTGATACAACAGCTTCCAAATTCTGCTCTGGAGTACAATGAAGTTGTTTTAAGACTCTTCCAGTTTTGTCCAACCAGTTTTCAGCAGTGACAGAATCATCTTCCCTTTTGCCCAGAAAGTCCACTGCTCCAAACTTCCTGAGTCTCTCCATATGAGATTTTTGATGTGGAGGTGGTGGTGGTAGCATAACTCCTGCCATCTGTCTAAAGAACTCAGCCATTTACTTAAATGTGGCTGGTGCATTTAGTACTGGTGGAGCAGGTTCCCTCCTGTCTCCTGGTTCAGTCATAGATGGAGCATGACTTTCCACTTCCTCATCTGCTGCTCTCTGTGATGTGGAGTCCATATTCTGATCAAAATAACAAAACAAATCAAAAGATCTGCATTAGAGTCATCTTAACACTTACAATGCAATGCATGATATGCAATTTTTCTAGGTCTAGAAATGACTAAACCGTGCTCTGATACCACTAAATGTAACAGCCCTCACCCGTCTACAGTGTAGCCGAGCAAGGCGTGCTACACGACGTGCCGGAGCACTTAGTCTGTGATTATCAAATTTTATAAACTCAATTTGATTTTAAGAAGTCTTTATGTGCTATTCATAGCATACTGGTTCTATTTTCACACTTTAATAAAATCAATGTTTTAAAAATGGTAATAAAAATTTGGGAAGGTGCCATCTGTATTTCGGACAAACTGTCCTTCCAAACCTGTTGAAAACAATTTAATATGATAATATCAAAATCTCAAATATTTCACAGTCTCTATTTCTCAGTAAAGTCAATAGACTTTTATAGTCATTAAACAGTTCCATAATACAGTCCATAATAATTCAAATATATCCAGAAAATTTCCATGTTATTTAATATGTACAAGATATTACAAACTTTAAAGCTTTCATAATATTACAAAATACAAGGCCGAATTTCAAAGATACAACAAAAGTACAAAATACAAGATATCCTAAGTCCTACCATGTATGCAATGCAGTGCAGATGACTCTAGACTCCTGTGCAGATCTGATGTCTCACCCGGTTGTAGGTCTGCTGGGCTCCCCAGCTGTGTCTCCAATGCCTACGTGTTACAAAAGCAATGTGCTAAGCAATTTTGCTTAGTGGTGCCAAATATAGAGAAATATAGACTAAAATAAAGTAAATAAAGTGTTTACGAATTTTTGGTGGTGATGTATGTCAGTAGACTGGATTTAGCTATTTGAATTTAATAGTACTTGAATTACTGCCCATGTAGCCTATATACTGACCAAACTGGATAAATGGATATACTGGCACTGGGTACCTAGTACCTCGAGCTATCACACCATCAACCACGAAGTGTCTCCCGGTGTGCAAATAGTGTGGCTAAGAAGCCATATAGTCAATCTGGCGATAAGGCAAGAATAAATACACAATATGTATAGCTGTAGGCTATTAAAGTCACAGTGCGGCATAATAAGCCGTAAAAACACAGTATGGCATGAAGCCATTTATAGAACAACTGTCAGAATCCTATTGGCATGCCAACCTATCCATACTAGTCAACTAGGCAAACTAGGGCACATTATAAATTAATTGTTTAATTCTTCAATCTTGGGAGTTTACTAACCATTATATAATTCACAAGTCAATGCATATGTTGACCTTTTTAGGTAATATGGATAAGTTGTTTCTAGCATCAATATGTCACAATTTATATCTCAATATGCTGCCAATATAGTGCAATTTACCATTTTTACAAGTTGGCATTCATTGCCAAAATGCTCAAGCATCATTGTATGTAAAACGTCAAATTCTTAATTTTTGTGTGCTAGATTGGTCTAGCTTAAAGTCCTATTTCTCTTGGTTTTTAGCTTATGGTCAAAGAAGCAAAATTGTAGCTCTGTATTATTGCACGCGGGGCAAACTTTTCAGGTCATTCTGAGTTGTATTGTAACACCCTCCCGGTAGCAACTCCGTACATTCTACTGTTCTGGTGACCGGTGTCGGTCTAGACAGCTAGAACATTCGGAAAAATATTTAAACTAAAGTGAGGAACCATAAATAACTCAAATATTGATAAGAAAAATTTAGAAATAAAATACAAACAAGTTAAATGAGCCGGTGCCCAAGCGATGGGTAACCAGAGGGAAGTTACGGTTCTCGCAACGAGGAGCCCTAGACCCAGGGGAAAATTATAAAATAATTTTTGGGACTCCAAAGAAGGGTCATTGAGGTTCCTATGGCATTAGAATGCTAAGAAAATATTTAGAAAAATTTTTCAATCAGTACAGACAATTTCGACCCGTTAAGCCAAACGGAGGGCATTTTGGTCATTTCGCCTTCAGAGGTGATTTTTGGCCGACTTGTCCAGTTGAGTAAATAATTAATATGACATAAAATATGAAGAAACTTTACTAAAAATTAAATTGAAATTGAGTAGTGATGAAAAGAAAAGAAAAATGAGAAAAAAAAGGGTTTATTTATGACATAAGGTGATGTCATTAAAAGCCACCACCAATCACTATTGAACAACCAATTAATTAACCAATAAAAGAGACCAAAAATGGACCAAAGGAATTAAAAATGCAGCAGCCATCTCCTTCCCCAAAACCAGCCAAAACGTAGAGAGAGAGAAGAGAGGGTTTCCACCATAGCCATTCTTTGCAAGCTTTCATTCTCATGCTTCCTCACCATATTTCCTCAAGACCCCAACACTAAAATGAATCCTTGGACCTAGAGGAAGTGTTTGGTAGCCAAGAGAGTACAAGAAAAGTAAAGATTAAAATTGGGAAAAATCTGCCACTTAAAGGTTAGTGCACTAAAACCTTTTCTTTCAATTTTAGGTGTAGTATGCATGCCAAATTAAGTGGGAAATTCAAGAAATTGAAAGAATTAGTTAAGGAATTAAACATCCCTAATTCAGCAACCTTGGGAACCTTATGGGGTTTGATGAATTCCTGCATATATACATGATTAGTGATGATGATTGATGAGGTTATATGCATGAGAAGTGATAGGAATTTAATTGATTAAGTTTTGAAATTTGAAATTAGGGTTTTGGGAGTGAAGAATTGGACTTGGTTTATGAAGTGATTTATGGACATTTTAATGGTCAATTAGTGACCATTTAAGGCAAGTTAATCATAATTTGAAGTGAGTTAATTCATGGCAAAACTTAAATGGAAGGCTGCCTAAAGACAGCAGCATAGTGACTGAAATTTCAGTCTACTTGGACTGCCATATCTTGGTCTGTGCTGGTTCAATTGGTGTTTGGCCAATTTGACATGAAACTAGGCTTATAATGGCACATTTTTTCTGAAGAAACCATGCCCAAAAGACCAAAGCAAGAGGACCAAAAGTTGGCCCCAATCCGGATACCCTGCAACCAGCACCTGCAGAAATGACCAAATGAATAGTAACTGTTCATTTGGCCATAACTCACTGTAGAATGGTCAAATTGACCTGAAATGTTTACAGCAACAAGATAGGATATAGACAAACAACTTTCATGAAGAACATCACCGCAAATTATGCCATTAACCCATTCAAATTATTGGGCAAAGTTAAGTTATCAAACCTGCAACTCTGCAGATTTTCACTTGAGTAGTAATGTTTGGATGGCTATAACTCTCTCTAGAAAACTCGGATTTAGGCGATTCTTGAAACGATGGAAACTTAAGGTATGGTAGAACATTTCACATGAAGAAAGTTAGACCAAATTATGAACTTAACTTGATCAAATTACTAACCAAAGTTGGACCAAAAATTTGCCAGACCCAAAATATTAGCATGAACAGTGCACGTGAACAGTAAATTTATTTTGGCCATAACTTGAGCTAAAAAACTCCAAATGGAGTGATTCAAAAAAGGAAATTCAACTAGACAAAATAAGGAACAACTTTCATGTTTACCATTTCCTCAAATTCCCACTGCAACAGTGCTTGATGGAATAGTAAAGTTAAGTTTCAAAAACTGAAAATTTTGTTTCCTTTGGTTAAAGCTTATAAATGGTATTAATGCTTAATGCCAACAAGTTTTAAATGAAAAATGTGGTATGTTTGAAGTGCCAAAGTCAGTGTACATATTTTCTATGCAAAAGTCAACTTTTTTGTTGACCAATGAAATGAATAGTGACACCAAAAATTGAAATTCAAAGATTGAAGAATTTTAAAGTATCAAATGCCCTAGTATACCTAATAAGATTGGTTTGGATAGTTTGGCATGCCAATAGGGTATTGTTTTAGCAGTACTGCAAAAGGCTTTATGCCTGTGTTCATGGCTTTATGCCCGTATTCATGGCTTTTATGCCCGATTATGTGATATCATGGCTTTTTAGCCATACTGATTGCATACATGGTTGACGTTCTGCGTCCCATGGTATGACGGCCCGAGGCACCGCGGTGTCCAGTGCCAACGACCCGTTATCCAGTCCAGTCGTTCAGTATAGGTTACTTGGGCATGGAAAAGTATAACTGTAATTGAACTGATTGTTAAAGAAAATACGAAAATTAAACATCAAGAATGAATACGATAGAATACAAAGAAACTCAAGATCATGGAGAAAATAATTAACAAAATCCATGAAGAAGTTAATATCATAAAACGTAATTAGCCTCGACTAAACATTAAGTTGGTAATTATTCAGTTCTTATGAACACAATGGCTAGGAAATTATTATTTTTATTTGCATATTATATTTTCTTGTATTATTGGCACCACTAAGCTTTATGCTTAGCGCGTCGCTTTTGCAATGCGTAGGTACTGAAGATTTGGACAGAGGGCCCAGTAGACCATAGATTGGGTAAGGCCATTCACAGTTCTGCATAGCGTCCGTGTCACCTCACAGACTACAGTGCATTGGTAGGACACTAGGTCCCATTTTGTATTTTGAGATTTTTGTAAATTTGGTAATTAAACTCTTATTTTATCATATGTATTTGAACAAATGTAATATAATTTTGTATTAATGTAAGTACTTGTAATTTGTGATTATAAATCACATGTGAGAATTTATTTATGATTTGAGTCTAATGATGATGTGAAATGACAAATAGAGGAATCGTTAAGAAATTGCTGTAACTTGATGTGATACAAAATGTGAATTGTATATGAGTACCATGAGATGAATGATTGAGAAATAAATGAAATTGATGAAATTATTCTGAGACTTTGTTGATAATTGGAGTTGGGATTGATTGAATATGATCATAGGAAGTGTTTTTCACAGGTTCCGAAGAACTGTTTTCTCCATTTTTAGCCGGTACTCCGCCGGATTTTCTATAAAATTTTCGGAACCTCAAATAAATTACAATTTCAATAAATGAATTATATTTCACAAGTTATTTTCAAAACTATGATAAAAATGAATTAAGATAAAATAGAGTGCTCCGACACACTGAGTGGCATAACTTGCTCGGCTACACTGTAGTCGGGTAAGGGGTGTTACATGTATAGACCAAGATATGGTCAATTTACTAAAGCTGGACAGATTGCACCTTTAGTGCAAAATTTGGTCGATTTTAGGTCACTTTTGGTTCGGCAGTTTTTGTACCCGAACTTGTGCAAGCCATTTGACTTGGTTTTGGCCATTTCTGGGCTTTGGTGTCTTCATAAGAATTGTAGATCTATGTCTAAGCTAACCATGGTAAAAATTTCAAGTCAATTGGACCTATTTTGAGTGAGTTATGGTCATCCCAAGGACTACTGTTCATATGGTCAAAAATTTGGGTTGCAAGGTTGCTAATTCAGATTTGGTCATTTTTAAGGTCAGTTTCTAGGCAGAATTTTGGCAATATTTCTGCATAAAAGTTAGCCTATTTGGTGTCTAGTTTCACCCCTCATTAGCCTCATACCAATTCCGTTCATAGTTTGACACTTATGGCCTAATTTAGGTACTGCCTTCAATACACAACCTGCACAAAGCACATACACTTCCAATTTGATATTCCTTCTCCTCCTCATTACTTAAATATTCAATCAATAACACTTCCATATATATATTGTACACAATTCCAACAACAATTTTGGGCAGAATATTCAAGTGCTCAATGCACACAATTCACCATTAAGTTCAACATTCACTTCCACCAAAATTCAACATATCTCAATGTCAATATTACACATACACTTCAACATAATCATACTTCAATATCACTTACACTTGTTGCCCACAATTTAACATTAGCATATTTCATTAATAACGTGTTCACAAACAAATTCATGGTTTAATAGGCTGCCAAATGTGGCAGTTTGCCCAAAGCATTAAGGTTCCATTACACACCCTTAATTGAAGCACTACATGCACATACTTAGATTTTAACTTACTACTTCCTCCATTTAAGTTATTCAACCTTAGTTTCCATCCATTATAGGTAAGAAAAATTCAACTACAACATATATTCATGGCTGCCAAAAATGGACCATTTCATTTCTCAAGATTTTCTTCATTTCTCTTAACCAAAATACTCACCTTAACCTAAACACAAGGTTTACTAATGCGAGGGAGAGGTTTTGGACACTTACCACTTTTGGAGCTTATGAAAACTTCACCAAATCTTATTTTTCTTGTTGCCAATATCTTCCCCAAGGTGAATAGGCAAGCTTTAATGAAGGAATTAAGTAGAAATGGTGGCTTGATCATGCACCCATGGAGGTTGCATGTGGGGCGTCCATGGTGATTTCCATGGTGAACTTCATTTCTCTTGGCTGGTTATTTCTCAAGGTGGAAGATGATGGTTCTGCTATCCCAAAGGAATATTTAAGTGTCCCAAATTAAGAGTTAGTGGAGCACTAACTTGGATTTTAATGTTAATTATTCAAAGTTTCATAAATTAGATTTTATCCCCCATTTCTTTCACTATTCTTATAATGCATCACAATTTAATTTTTCATGACATTTTTTAATTGTAATATCATTTATTTTTAATGGAAATTGAGTTCAAAAGGCAACTCTAGGTGTCAAAAGACCAAAATACCCCACTTTGGGTTATATTCCCGAATTTTCGGTAACACCAATTTTTGTCTGTTTCTCGATTTTTCGTTTTTCTTTGTACTAATTTATTAATTTTTCTTTGATATTTCTAGTGTTAATTACATTTCAATAAATCTTTATTTATGTCTCAAAACTAAATTACGAGGGTTCCCCAAAGTTCTGGGATTGGCAACGGCCTTCCCAGTGCGGTCACCCATCGCTGCGGTGCCGGCTCGTTTAACTTAGCTTCATTTTCTCTCTTTCATTTTTCTTTGATTTTTCTTGTATTTTCTTTTTATTTATTTCATCATTATATGTCTGTTCACTATCACCGAAGTGTAGATCCAGACATCATAACCTGCCTGGACTGTTATTTGGCCATTGGAGCAATAGAACGTACAGAATACATACAGTGGGGATGTTACAATACATAAGCTTGCCAAATGTCTTTTAATCATGTGAGATGATTAAATTTAAGATTAAATATAGGTTTGACACTTGGCACAATGTGATTGGGTCAATTAAACCTAGAACCAATCAGAAGGTGACATGTGGTAAGGGTTTTAAGTGGTGACCTAGCTATATAAGTGTAAGGATGAAAGAGCAAAAATAAGCTGCTTATTCTCAAAGGTGCCGCCACCCCTTGGCTGCCTCTCCCTCTCTTCTTCTTCATCTCTCATCATTTCAAAGAGACTAGCAAACAATCTCTTGAATTAAAAATACTAGAAATTGTTTATAGTGTCCTATTTACATTTGTAATCTCTTAAAAGGCAAAACTTGATTTTCTAATTCATAGAAAAAGCTTTAGAAGCTGTTCAAGGGCTGCCATAGGTGATCTTGGTGTGGACAAGCTAGAGGGACAACATCTGGTGTCCTAAAGACGCATCCCAAAGGTGACAAACAAATTGCAGTGCATCAAGAGGTTAGTGCATTTATTCTTGATCTAATTTAGGGTTCTTATGTAACACCCCTTACCCGTCTACAGTGTAGCCGAGTAAGATATGCCACTCAGTGTGCCGGAGCACCAATTCATATTTCCATTGCAATCTATCCCTTATAATTCATTTATTTACAATTTTTGATAAAATAGAATTTTTCCGCAATTTTTATACAAAATCCGGCAGAGTGCCGGCTATATATTGGAAAAACAGTTCTTCTGAACCTATTTAAAAGACACTTCCAATATAATTTCCAAATCCAGAACTCCATTACACACATTTCAAATCAATCTCCAAATCTCAATACTATTTTCAGAATTTTTCTGTTCACATCACCACTTGAAGCACATTTATAAATATTTCTCAACATTTCAATTTTCAACATACATTATACAGAAAATTTCAATAACATGAAATTTCATATATTTACACTATCAAATAATTTCAAAAGTTTATAGTTACAATCCAAAACTAATACAAAATCCAAAATACAAAATACCACCCAAAGTCCTAATGTCCTACCAAGTGTACTGCAGATGTGAGGTGACTCTGGACTCAGGATGCAGCTCTGAAAGTTTACCCTGTCTGATGTCTGCTGGGCTCCTCAGCTAGGTCTCCAGTACCTTTGCGTGGCAAAGAGATGCGCTAAGCAATTCTGCTTAGTGGTGACAATATAAAATAAAATAACTAAAATAAAGTAAGTATGCAGAATGTATGTTTATATTTTTAATAGACTTAATTTCTGATATTTATTGTAGTATTATTCGATTAAAATTTGGTAAAATTTATTATCATTGCCCGAGTAACCCATACTAGTCGACTGGACTGGATACACGGGTAAACTGACACTGGGTACTAAGTACCTCGGGCCATCACACCATCGGTCACATTGTGTCTCCCGGTGTGCAATAGAACAGCTAATAAGCTGTAATAATTATCAGGGATAAAACCCGAGTGTAACAACTCAAATAACATAGCCAAACGCTATTATGTCACAGAATAGCATGGGAAGCCATGAAACACAGAATGCCATGAAGCCATATGCAGTACTGCTAACAGAACCCTATTGGTATGCCAACATATCCAAACTAATCTTGCTAGGTATACTAGGGCATATTACACTTTTAAGTTTCACA
Source organism: Hevea brasiliensis (assembly GCF_030052815.1). Lineage (NCBI taxonomy): Eukaryota > Viridiplantae > Streptophyta > Magnoliopsida > Malpighiales > Euphorbiaceae > Hevea > Hevea brasiliensis. The sequence continues at coordinate 59,886,750 of NC_079502.1, read as the reverse complement.
ATTCTTGAAATTCAAGTTTTAGTGTTACTTTTCATTTCATTAGTCAACCAAAATGTTGACTTTTACATAGACAATAGGTACATTGGTTTTAATACTCCTAACATACCACATTTTCATTCTAAAATTATTGGTATTGGTTGTCAATTCCATTTCTAAGCTTAATGTTAATTGTACAAAATTTTCAGTTTTCAAACTTTGTGTTTACTGTTCGATTAGTCATTTTTGCAGTGGGAATTTGGCAAAATGATCAACATGAACGTTGTTCCTTATTTTGTCTAGTAGCATTTCCTTTTTTGAATCACTCCATTTAGAGTTTTGTAGCTGAAGTTATGGCCCAAAAATCACAACTGGCCGGATTATGATTTTTCCAGAATTTCTGGACTGACCAAATCTATAGTATTAGGAGCAGTGACTTCAGGTCACTTTTTGAATATATTATGGTCATAATTTGAGCTAGGTCTCTTCATGAAAGTTGTTGGTCTATATCTCAACTTGTTTTTGGTAAAATTTTAGGTCAATTGGACCTTTCTACACTGAGTTATGGCCAAATGACTAAATACTGTTCATTTGGTCATTTTACCCAGGCAGAATGCAGGTTACCCAGATTAGGGCAATATTTTGGTCAACTTGGTTTGGTTTTCTGAGCATGGTTTCTTCACCAAAGTTGTGACATTATGTGTCTCTTTTCATGTCCAATTGGCCTTGCACCAATTTAACCTCTACAATTTCAGTTATTGCTGCCCAAACCTGCTGGACTCATGCCCAGTCCTGTAGGTCACCAAGGGCAGCCACACCAAACTTAAATCTCACTACACAACCCACTTCATTTTTTATTTAAACAGAACCAAATGGTCACTAATTGACCATTAAAACCTACTTTCATCATCACATGATCAAAGTCTCATTTTCATCCCAAACCCTAACTCAAACATCACAAACCATGCATTATCATTGCATTTCATCCCTCCATTTAAGAGATGCATATTAAGTGCAGCCACACTAGTATGTTAGCTCCATAAAAATAGTCACAATCTTACCCCAACCAAGGCTGCCAAAATTATGGAATGGCATACAAATGGTATTTCATCAATTTCTTTGTCATTTGCACTCATTCATAGTCCTTAAACATGAATTTAAAGTGAAAACCAAGGTTAGGTCACAAACCTCTAATGGAGTGAGATTTCCCACTTGCTAGGGTTCTTCTTTTCCTTTTCTTTTCGCTCCCAAAAAACTTGCCAAGATGTAAGAACACTTTTTTGTGTTGGGAATATAGGGTTTATGTAACATCCCCACTGTACGTATTCTGTACATTCTATTGCTCTAGTGGCCAAATAACAATCTAGGCAAGTTAGAATGTTTGAAACTACATTTCGGTGATAGTGAACAGACATATAATGATGAAATAAATAAAAAGAAAATGCAAGAAAAATTAAAAAAAAAATGAAAGAGAGAAAATGAAGCTAAGTTAAACAAGTCGGCACCGCAGCGATTTGCCAACCCTAGGACTGTGGCGAACCCTCAAAATTTTATTTCGAGGCATAAATAAAGATTTATTGAAATGTAATTGACACTAGAAATATCAAAGAAAAATTAATAAATTAGTATAAAGAAAAATGAAAAATCGAGAAACAGACAAAAATTGGTGTTACCGAAAAATTGGGAATATAACCCGAAGTGGGGTATTTTGGTCATTTGACACCTAGAGTTGCCTTTTGACCACAATGCCCATTAAAAATAAATGATATTACACTTTAGAAATGTCATGAAAAATTAAATTGTGATACAATATGTAAATAGCAAAAGAATGGAGCTAAATGAGAAAATAAGGAAACTTTAACTAATTAAACATTAAAATGAACTTAGTGCTCCACTAACTTGAATATTGGGACACTAAAATATGCTTTAGGACAGTAGATTGCACTCATTATCATCTTCATGTTCAACCTTTAAAGCTTTGGCCGAATTGAACCTCCATGGAAGTCCACCATGGCCAAACTCCTTCCATCACCATGTACCATTGATCAAGCCATCTTTTCATCTTGATTTCTTCATTAAAGCTTGCCTACTTACCTTGGGGAAGATATTGGCAACAAGAAAAATAAGATTTGGTGAAGTTTTGATAAGCTTCAAAACTGGTAAGTGTCCAAAACCTCTCCCTTGCTTTAGCAAACCTTGTGTTTAGGTTGAGGTGAGTATTTTGGTGAAGAGAAATGAAGAAAATCTTGAGAAATGAAATGGTCCATTTTTGGTAGCCATGAATATATGTTGTAGTTGAATTTTTCTTACCTCTAATGGATGGAAACTAAGGTTGAATAACTTAAATGGAGGAAGTAGTGAGTTAAAATCTAAGTATGTGCATGTAGTGCTTGAATTAAGGGTGTGTAATGGAACCTTAATGCTTTGGGCAAACTGCCATGTTTGGCAGCCTATTAAACCATGAATTTATGTGTGAACATGTATTTATTAATGAAATATGCTAATGTTAAATTATGGGTAGCAAGTGTAAGTGATATTGAAGTATGATTATGTTGAAGTGTATGTGTAATATTGACATTGAGATATGTTGAATTTTGGTGGAAGTGAATGTTGAACTTAATGGTGAATTGTGTGCATTAAGCACTTGAATATTCACCCAAAATTGTTGCAGGAATTGTGTACAATATATATATGGAAGTGTTATTGACTGAATATTGAAGTAATGAGGAGGAGAAGGAATATCAAATTGGAAGTGTATATGCTTTGTGCAGGTTGTGTATTGAAGATAGTACATAAATTAGGCCATAAGTGCCAAACTGTGAACCCAATTGATATGAGGCCAATGGGGGGTGAAACTAGACACCAAATAGGCCAACTTTTTTGTAGAAATGTTGCCAAAATTCTTCATAGAAACTGACCTTAAAAATGACCAAATCCGGAATAGCAACCTTGCAACCCAGATTTTTGACCATATGAACAGTAGTCCTTGGGATGACCATAACTCACTCAAAACAGGTCGAGTTGACCTAAAATTTTTACCATGGTTAGTTTGTACATAGATCTACAGTTCTTATGAAGACACTAAAGCTAAGAAATGGCCAGAACCAAGTCAAATGGCTTGCACAAATTTGGGTACAAAAACCGCCGAACCAAAAGTGACCTAAAATTGACCAAATTTTGCACTAAAGGTGCAATCTGTCCAGCTTTAGTAAATTGACCATATCTTGGTCTATACAACTCAGAATGACCTAAAATTTTACCCCGCGTGCAATAAGACATAGAGCTACAATTTTACTTCTTTTGACCAGAAGCTACAAACCAAGAGAAATAGGACTTTAAGCTAGACCGATCTAGCACATAAAAATTAAGAATCTGACATTTTACATACAATGATGCTTGAAGAATTTTGGCAATGAATGCCAACTTATGAAAATGGTAAATTGCACTATATTGGCAGTATATTGAGATATAAATTGTGACATATTGATGCTAGAAACAACTTATCCATATTACCTAAAAAGGTCAACATATGCATTGACTTGTGAATTATATAATAGTTAGTAAACTCCAAAAATTGAAGAATTAACCAATTAATTTATAATGTGCCCTAGTTTGCATAGTTAACTAGTATGGATAGGCTGGCATGCCAATAGGATTCTGACAGCTGTTCTGTAAATGGCTTCATGCCATACTGTGTTTTTATGGCTTATTATGCTGCACTGTGACTTTAATAGCCTACGGCTATACATATTGTGTATTTATTCTTGGCTTATCACCAGATTGACTATATGGCTTCTTAGCCATACTTTGTGACCGATGGTGTGACAGCCAGAGGTGCTAGGTACCCAATGCTAATATATCCGTTTATCCAGTCTGGTCAGTATGTAGGCTACACGGGCAGTAATTCAAGTACTATTAAATTCAAATAGCTAAATCCAGTCTACTGAGATACAGCACCACCGAAAATTCGTAAACACCTTATTTACTTTATTTTAGTGTATATTTCTTTATATTTGGTACCACTAAGCAAAATTGCTTAGCGTGTTGCTTTTGTAACGCGTAGGTATTGAAGACATAGCTGGGGAGCCTAGCAGACCTACGATCGGGTGAGACATCAGATCTGCACAGGAGTCTAGAGTCACCTGCACTGCATTGCATACATGGTAGGACTTAGGATATCTTGTATTTTATACTTTTGTTGTATTTTTGAAATTCGGCCTTGTATTTTGTAATATTATGAAAGCCCTAAAGTTTGTAATATCTTATACATATTAAATAACATGGAGATTTTCTGGATATATTTAATTTATTATGGACTGTATTATGGAACTGTTTAATGACTGTAAAAGTCTATTAACTTTACTGAGAAATAGAGACTGTGAAATATTTGAGATTTTGATATTATGATATTGAACTATTTTCAACAGGTTTGGAAGGACAGTTTGTCCAAAATACAGACGCCACCTTGCCAAATTTTTATTACCAATCTTGAAACACTACTTTTATCAAAGTATGAAAATAGTATCAGGATGATATGAATATTACATAAAAGACTTCTTAAAATCAAATTGAGTTCAGGAAGTGTAATAATCACAGACTAAGTGTTTCGGCACGCCGTGTAGCACGCCTTGCTTAGATATTCTGTAGACAGGTGAGGGGTGTTACATTTAGTGGTATCAGAGCACGGTTTAGGCGTTTCTGGACCTACATAGATTGCATATCATACATTGCATTGTAAGTGTTAAGATGACTCTAATGCAAATCTTTTGATTTGTTTTGTTATTTTGATCAGAATTTGGACTCCACATCGCAGAGAGCGATAGATGAGGAAGTGGAAAGTCATGCTCCATCTTTGACTGAACCAGGAGACAGGAGGGAACCTGCTCCATCAGTACCAGGTGCACTAGCCACATTTCAGCAATTGGCTGAGTTCTTTAGACAGATGGCAGGAGTTATGCCACCACCACCCCCTCTACCTCAAAAATCTCACATGGAGAGACTCAGGAAGTTTGGAGCAGTGGATTTTCTGGCTAAAAGGGAAGATGATTTTGTCACAGCTGAAAACTCATTGGACAGAACAGGAAGAGTCCTGAAACAAAATCATTATACTCTAGAGCAAAATTTGGAAGCTGCTGTATCACTACTGCAAGATGATGCATACTAGTAGTGGGATACAGTAACTAGTGAAGTGCCACCAGAACAGATAACTTGGGATTTCTTTCACACTGAGTTCAGAAAGAAGTATGTGGGCAGTGTATACTTGAAAGAGAAGAGAAGGGAGTTTATTACCCTATGCCAGAGACAGCTGATAGTGGCTGAATATGAAAGAGAATTTGTCAAACTGAGCCACTATGGGATGGAAATAGTCCCTTATGAGGTAGAGAGATGCAAGAGATTTGAGGAATGACTCAATGATAACATTAAAGTAATGATTACAGCCTTGGGGATTACAAAGTTTGCCAAGTTAGTGGAAGTTGCACTGCAGGTTGAAAAAGTTAGAATGAATGAGCAGAACAGAAGGGACAGACAACAAAAAATAGGTCAGGGTCAGATCGGCACATCTTCTACCCCTAGTAAGAAATTCAAAGGTTCGCCCACTCAGAGTTTCAGTAGAGCACCAAGTCAGGGTCAGTCACAGAGGCCCAAATCTCAGTTTGCACTAAGGAGAGGCCAGTCTACCCAATGGCTAGCTCTCCAAGGACAGGGTATAGGGGACCTATCACACCCTACCCCTCTGTAAGGCATAACATGATCCCGTAGTATACCTAATGAATTACCAACTCCGTCTACTAATAACCCATTAAATACACTACAAGGGATTTTAAAAACTTTTCTTACTTCTTTTATAGTGGTGAGCACTATTTATAGGTGTTAAAAACCTTTTGAAGTGAAACAGCTAACTCATTTGGACTATTAGTAATTTCTGTAAAAATTTTGGCAGAGTGCCATCTGTATTTTGGATAAAACAGTTCTTTAGAAAACCTGTAAAAAGCACTTCAATATATTTCCAAAACTCAACTCCAACATATTTCTCAACACAACATATTTCTCAACTTAAATCCACAGTAGTTTTTCAAAGACTGAGATACAATAAATATAATACAATTTTTACAAGTCAAAATAACTCATAATTTACTTTACAACTTTAATTTACAATTTTAATTTACAACTACTCAAAACCAAGGACAATATGTACATACAGTGGTCATACATTATAGTACAAAATGCAAAATGTGGTATACTCATTATACCCGATAATCTCTCGCTGGATGTACTAGCAGCCTAATCTGCTGCCCTGTCCGTCTGTCTACCTGCGACAGCAATAAAAAGCTATCGCTGAGACAATATCTCAGTGGTGCACAACATTAACCAAATACAACTTTAAATCACAATTCATAAATCATATAAATAGTGGATACTTAAAACCATAGTTAAATTCAAGACAATAAAGTCATAAGGAATTTAACGCAATATCACAATAAATCTCAGTAATCAAAACATAGTTAACTTCAAAAGACAGTGAATGTCAATAAGAGTTTAAATTCATTTCACAATCTCACAATACATATCAATAAATCACACACAGCTTGAAATCATGTTACAAAGTTCAATTCATCCCAAAAGCCGATGGCTAATGAGGTATTCAATTCGTCCCAAAAGCCGATGGCTAATGAGGTATAACATATCTAACTAGCAAAAATATGAGTACTCATTCTATTCATCCTCAACAGGCACACACCTCAACACTTCAGCCAGAGAGGGAATTCAATTCATCCCACTAGATAAGCTACGAGGAATACAATCAATGTACATGATAGCTATGGTTTCAAATCATTTACAGTGCTTTTCAATCAATAAGTATCCATCAAATATTATTCAAACAATTTTTCACTGTTTCACAATTTAAAACAATAATATACAAATAGTCATAATTTATTTCAATTGAAAATAATTCAAAAGAAATAGCTGTTGTGCATAAACCTCTGATAACTATCTCCTGGTCTTGATTCAGTGTTTCTTTCCCTTTTCCTGAGTCCTTGCTAACAGAGAAACACAATTTGAAGTGTTTCAGTACTAAATTAAACTGTCCCTAATGATAATGCTTGATAAGTAATTCACTGAATGCTATTATTTGCTTAATCAACCTAATATATCGACCCTTGATGCGTTTTAGGTCAATTAGGTTTTAACGTTACTAATATGTCACATTCGATAGTCTTTTAGGGTTGGTACATGTTACCAAGTTCATTTCCGTGTATACTGCATTTTCTTTAAATTTGTTGAATTCCGGGATACTAGTTTGACCATGCTGGCCGACCTAGTTCCCTTGGTTTTCGGGTTTTGGTCAAAACTACAAACTTGTAGATCTATGTCTTATGGAATGCAGGGCAAAATTTCAGATCATTCTGAGTTATGTAGACCAAGTTATGGTCATTTTACTATTACTTGTCAAATTGCATCAAAATTGGTCATTTTAGGTCACTTTAGGTCATTTTAGGTTCGGCCAGTTTTTGGACCCGAACTTGTGCAAGCTGTTTGACTTAATTATGGTCATTTCTGGGCTTTGGTGTCTTCACAGGACTTGTATATATGGGTCTCAACTATTCATGGTTAAAATCTCAGATCAATTTGACCTGTTTTGAGTGAGTTATGGCCTAAATACTAACTGCTGCCCAAATAGTCAATTTTCAGGCCTTATTTGCACTTAATCCGGATTTGGTCATTTTTCAAGCTACCTTGCAAGCAGAATTTTTCCATGCTTCCTTCATGAAAGTTGGCAAATTTTGTGCCTAGTTTCACCTCCTATTGGTCTCATACCAATTGGAGCCACACACTTAAAGTTATAGGCCTAAAACACAAACTGCCTTATTGCATTTCTTCCATACACATCAAGGATCACTCCTAACACTTATCAAACTCAACATTCAATCCAATTTTGGTTATACCATAACCTAAACATAATTTATAACATATTATAGGTCATTTTGGCAGCTTACAATTACATTCAATGTGCACCAACAAGTGCAGAATTTGTCCAACTCAATTTACAACAATTCAATCACCAATTCATGCTCATTTACATGTCCCACTTCATACCATCATATATGCACTCAAACTGCCATAACCCCTATCACAAATTAACATCATTATTCCATAAACCAAGCATGAATTCCAGCATTCTTCAAGAGCTAACAAACTGCCACAATGGTACATTTACATTCCATTAATTTCCAAGCTTTAAATTTCATTTCACATTTACATATACTAAGTATACCTCACCCAAACAATTTTCTACACAACATACATTTAATCAATCATTTAATTCACCACTTACAAGCATAAATAAACTGCCTTCAAGGTGTTTCCATGGCTGCCAAAAGTACACATTCCCATTCAACATCAAACCTCAAAAATTTCTTCATAAATCAAATATCCATAACATCCTTACAAACTTTAACAAAGCAACAATCAAAAACTCAAACTTATCTATGGATGAGACTTCTTAAATCTTCACCAAAACTCATTGAAATTGCTATCAAACTCTTCCTTGTGATGTGGGGATAAACTTTAATGAAGACAAATAAAGAAAGTGTAGCTTGAAATGGGTGTAAGAAGTCATGCAAATGGGGCGGCCATGGGAGGTTTGAAAGCTTTTGGATTTTTGGCAATGGTGAATGAATTGAGGAAGATGAAGATGTAGAGTGATGTGGCTGTCCACTTAGGTGTAGATAATTCCCACTAACTCTCCACTAACTTTATTTAATTAATATTATATGTTAAATGTGTTAATTACTCCATTTACTCTCCACTTTTGGCTATTTACATTAGGTACCCCAAATTTAATTTTTATTATATTTTCCAAGTGTAATATTATTTATTGTTAATGGAGATTTAGGTTAAAGGACAACTCGGGGTGTCAAATGACCACAATGCCCCTGTTCGGGTTGCATTCCCAATTTTTCAGTAACACCGGGTTTTATCCGTTTTTCGATTTCTCACTTTTCTTTGTACTAATTATTTAATTTTTCTTTGATATTTCTAATGATATTTATACTTCAATAAATATTTATTTGAGTCCTAAAAATATTTTCCAGGGTTCCTCGCAGTCCAGGGCTAGTTAACGGTCCACGACGTGACTTGCCGGTACGATCACCCATCGCTAGGGTTCTCGGCTCGCTTAACTTGGTTGCATTTCTTTACTATTATTTTTCCTTTGTTTTTCTTGTATTTTCTTTTCTTGTATTTCATTATTTTATGTCTCCTCACTCATATTGAAGTGTAGTTCTAGGCATCCTAGCTGTCCGGACAACACTGGTCACTGGAACAGTAGAACGCACTACCAAACATAGGGGTGTTACAGGACCAGCCCCAACAGTATCTGTTGCTTGCCCACATTACCAAAAATGGCATAAGGATGAATGTTGGAGGATGATAGGTGCTTGTTTATGGTGTGGATCTACAGACCACCTAGTCTGACATTGTCCTTGCGTAATCACATCCACTCCAGATCAATCGATAGGCTCGCCTCCGGCTCCAAGGGGTAGAAGGTCGTAAGGCCGAGGCAATGCACTTCACGTAAACTCAGACGTAATCAGGAGAGAGCAAAAGGCAGAAAGCCAGCCATAGCCTATGCTATAAGGGCACAGGAGGAACAGGATGCTCCAGATGTCATCAAGGGTATGTTCCTCCTTTATAATACTTCTGTGCATGCATTAGTGGATCCTGGATCTACTCATCCATATATTTGTATCAAGATGCCCGTAGAAAAGGGAATACTAGTAGAGGAAAGTGACCAAGACATCCTGGTCACAAATCCGCTAGGCCATAGTGTGGTAGTAAACAAGGTGTATAAGGGTTGTCCATTGAAGATTCAAGGGAAATAGTTCTCAGCAGACTTAATCGAACTGCCTTTCCATGAGTTTGATGTGATTTTGGGAATGGATTGGTTATCCCATCATCAGGCAATAGTAGATTGTAAATTGAACAGAATCTCTTTGAAAACTGCTGAGAACGAAGAAATAATAGTAGTGGGTGAAAGGACAGATTTCTTGTCCAATGTCATCTCAGCTACAGTTGCAAGGAGATGGTTGAGAAAAGGGTGTGAAGCCTATCTGGCACACGTGGTTGACACTAGGCAGGGTAAACTTAACTTGTCTAACATACCCCCAGTAAGGGATTTCTCTGAGGTATTTCCTGAGGAATTGCCTAGTTTGCCACTAGAAAGGGAAGTTGAATTTGCTATTGAGATTATGCCAGGTATAGCTCCAATTTCAGTTGCTCCATATAGGATGGCACCTGTAACATCATCACTTTAGCTAGTCCGTACAGTCTACTGTTCTAGTGACCAGTGTCAGTCCGGACAGCTAGAACGTTTGGAAAAAATATTTAAACTAAAGTGAGGAACCATAATTAACTTAAATATTAATAACAAAAAATTTAGCAAAAATTTTAGAAATAAGACACAACCAAGTTAAATGAGCCGGTGCCCTAGCGATGGGTAACCTAGTGAGAAGTTGCGGTTCTCGCAACTAGGAGCCCTAAACTCAAGGGAAAAATTATAAAATAATTTCTGGGACTCCAGAGAAGGGTTATTGAGGTTTTTATGGCATTAGAATGCTAAGAAAATACTTAGAAGAAATTTTCAATCGGTACAGACAATTTTGGCCCGTTAAGCCAAACGGAGGGCATTTTGGTCATTTCGTCTTCAGAGATGATTTTTGACCAACTTACCCAGTTAAATAAATAATTTATATAACATAAAATATGAATAAATGTTGTTAAAAATTTAATTGCAATTAAATAGACAAGAAATGAAAAGAAAATAAAGGAAAATGGACTTATGACATCATAATGATGTCATTAAAGTTCTCCCACCCAACCCAATGTTGACACATGGCATAACTTTATTTAAAAGTGACAAATGGGCTGAAAAATGAGAGAAAAACCAGATTTCTTATTTCTCCTTTCTTCCTTGCCGTAAGCCTCCACCATAGCCACCATTTTCAAGCTTTTTCAAGCTTGATTTCACCAACTTCTACCCAACTAAACCCTAAACTCCCAACACAAAAAAGTGTTCTTGCATCTTGGAGATTCTTTTGGGAGCAAAAAGAATTAAAAAGAAAGACTTCTTATAAGCTTTGGATTAGCTCCCTAAGAGGTAAGTGACTTAAACTTATGTTTCTCTTCAAATTTATGTTGAGTAAGTATAAATGAGTATAAATTACAAAGAAAAATTGTTGAATACCAATTGTATGTAAACCCTAAATTTTTGGCAGCCATGGTTAAGGTTTGTTTGTGATGATTTTAATGAAGTTAAAAGGTTATTATGGTTGCCCTTAACGTGCATTTCGTAAGTGGATTGAAGAAATGCAATGAAAATTCATGAATGGCAATGTTTGAGTTAGGGTTTGGGGTGGAGAAATGGGACTTTGACCATGTGATGATGAAAATGGGTATTAATGGTCAATTAGTGACCATTTAGTTCTGTTTAAACCAAAAATAAAGTGTGTTGAGTGATGGGATTTGGGTTTGGTGTGGCAGCCCTAGGTGACCTGCAGAATTGGACATGAGTCAAGCAGGTTTGGGCAGCCATAACTTGAATTGTAGAGGTTCTATTGGTGCAAGGCCAATTGGACATGAAACTAGACACATAATGGCACAACTTTGGTGAAGAAACTATGCCCATAAAACCTAACCAAGCAGACCAAAAGCTTGTCCTAATTTGCTTGACCTGCAGTCTACCTGGGCAAAATGACAAAATGAACAGTGTTTGGTCATTTGACCATAACCCAATGTAGAAAGGTCCAATTAACCTGACATTTTACTAGCAACAAGCTGAGACATAGACCAACAACTTTGATGAAGAAACCTAACCCGAATTATGACCATAATCTAGTCAAATTGCCAACCAAACTTAGGTTACCAAATCTGGCAAAACCAGTTTTGCCCAGAATTTTGGATTCTGTCCAATCCGGCCAGTTGTGGTTTTTGGACCATAACGTGAGCTACAAAACTCCAAATGGAGTGATTCAAAAAAGGAAATTCAACTAGACAAAATAAGGAACAACTTTCATGTTGATCATTTTTCCAAATTCCCACTGTAAAAGTGACTAATGGAATAGTAAACCCAAAGCCTAAAAACTGAAAATTCTGTCCAATTCACATTAAGCTTAGAGATGGTATTTGCAACCAATACCAAAAAGTTTAAAATGCAAAATGTGATATGTTGATGATATTTAAACTAATTTACCTATTGCTAATGCAAAAGTCAACATTTTGGCTGACCAATGAAATGAATAGTAATCATAAAAATTCAATTTCAAAGAATTACATAAATGAAAAGTGTTAAATGCCCTAGTAGGCCTAATATGATTGGTTTAGATAGGTTGGCATGCCAATAGGGTTCTATTAGCAGTACTGCATATGGCTTCATGCCATTATGCATTTCATGGCTTTCCATGCCATTCTGTGACATAATAGCCTTTGGGTATGATATTGAGTTGTTATACTCAGGTTTAATCCCCGATAATCATTACAGCTTATTAGCTGTTCCGTTGCACACAGGGAGACACAATGTGACCGATGGTGTAATGGTCCCAAGAACTTAGTGCCAAGTACCAGTTTACCCATTTATCCAGTCCAGTCAACTAGTATAGGTTACTCGGGCAATGTTAATAAATCTTACCAAACTTTAATCGAATAATATTGCAATAAATATTTGAAATTAAGTCTACCAAAAAATGTAAACATACATTCTGCATACATGTTTTTATTTTATTGTATTTTATTTTATTTTATATTGTGACCACAAAGCAGAATTGCTTAGCGCATCGCTTTTGCCATGCGCAGGTACTGGAGACATAGCTGGGGAGTCCAACCTGAAGGAGCGGAAGCGTGAAAAACACAAGATTATACCATTGAATTCAAAAATTTTCACCTAGGGTCACATGCACCATGCAAGATTTATTTTTATCTATTTGATTTCAATGATAAACAACATATTAAAACTCTTTTAATATGTTTTTGGATCTGTATTTGCCATTTAAGATTTTAAAATTAATCAGATTAATTTTAGAACCCTAGATTAAATCAAGAACGATTACACTAACCTCTTGATGTCTTTGCGTGTCTGCGCCTTTGAGATTCGTCTTCAGGACACCAGATGTTGTCCCTCTAGCTTGTCCACACCAAGAACACCTATGGCAGCCCTTGAACAGCTTCTAAAGCCTTTTCTATTAATTAGAAATTCAAGTTCTGCCTTTTAAGAGATTAGAGATGTAAACAGAACACTAGAAACAATTTCTAGTGTTCTTAATTCAAGAGATTGATGGCTAATCTCTTTGAATTGATGAGAGATGAAGAAGAATAGCTGGAGAGGCTCAAAGTGGCGTGACAATTGAGAGGAGAGGCTGCTGGTTATGTTTTCTTTTCATAACCACACTTAAATAGCTAGGTTAACACATTAAACCCTAGCCACATGTCACCTTTTGATTAGCTCTAGGTTTAAGTGACCCAATCACATTGTGCCAAGTGTCCAACCTATATTTAATCTTGATTTTAATCATCTTACATGATTAAAAAATAACATTTGGCAAGCTTATGTGTTATGCCATGTGTCACCATCTCATGGTGCCACGTGTCACACTGTGAAATGACCAAAATGCCCCTGTGTCTTAATTTTGAGTTCTTAACCCAAAATAATTATTTTCTTCTTCTAATTAATTTATATCAAATATAAATTAATTAATTAATCTCTATTAATTAATTTCTCATCAATTAAATTCATATTTAAACACTTTAAATATAAATTTAATTTATACTACACATCCAATAATCTAGATTTGGTTTCAAGTCATGCTAGGGACTTTGCAATTTAATTGCAAACCAAATCTATTTAATTAATCAATTAAACTCTTTAATTAATTAATTAAATCATATTTAAATAGGTGATAACTTGTGTATGTGTGTGACTTACTAGGCTCAACACTAATTGGTAATGAGACATGATATCAACTCTTAATATCATCAGAACTCTTTCTTACCATAAATGATTTCTCTAAATCATTTTATGAACCTCATAGACCATGGTTAACACCTAGCATAGCATGCCATGGCCACCCAATTAGTAATAAGATTTACCTTAAATGAACCTATAATCATATGTTACCATGCACTAGAATCTCTCTGTTACAAAATCCCAACTCAAGCTGGAGTCATGGTTTATGTCAAACTCCATTTGCTATGAATATTATGTTCTCTTTTAATTCCAGTTCTTGACTAAAAGATTTTTCTCATCAGAAACTCTTTTCTGAATAAATCTATCTGTCCTGGCCAGGAACTTGAAACATCAAGAACAATTAAATGAACATAGGATTTTAACTCTATTTACTTAGAGGAACAGATTCCATCTTGATCAACACCTACCTCCATCTATAACTAGCAGGAGCCAACACATGCCCATATACCCATACATAGTACAAGTATGAAAGCAGTATCAAACTCAAACTACCTATATACAAGATAACTGTGCTATCTCAGGTCTAAAGATTATATGCACTGATATGATTTATGACAAAACATTGACAAGAGTAAACTCCATGTGCTTGTCATAAGTGTCACTGGTTCGGCCTACTTATCATTTATAAGTGCCTATCAAGTTTGTTATATGGCATGAGACTCACCATTCCATCTTATTTATATCTCATATAAATAACTTGGGAACAAACATGAATACAATCTTTCTGGATAAGTCATGTCCTTATTATGAAGTATCCTCGATTGTGAACCTATTTATGATACTTTGTGCTAGAAATATTGTCACTCATATTCTTAACAACTTAAGAATAATATTTCTAACAAAATATCAATGGACCTTTTCTATTACACATAAATATATTATGTAAACGGAAAAGTGAAAATGCCTTTTATTATTAAAAATATGTACAAGATACATACTAAATGATATGCTCTAGGGCATACTACTAACACAACCAACCTCATACAAGGTGAGTTTTCAGATCTGCACTCAGAGTTCAAAGTCACCTCACAATTGCAGTGCATTGGTAGGACATTGGGCTACCTAAGTCTTTTGTATTTGTAAACTTTTGTTATGTATATTATAAACTCATGTAATCATATTTATGCTGTAATTACCCATGAGCAGTGTTCAGAAATAAATATGAGTATTTCTCATTGAATTGGGTGTGATATGAGATGAATGTGAATTTTAAGATACTGAATTGATTTGAGAAATTGTTGAAAAATGTTGGTGGTTGACAGAGATTGAGATTATAATTATATTGGAAGTGTTTTTTAAAAGGTTCAGAAGAACTATTTTCCAATTTATAGCCGGCACTCTGCCAGATTTTCTATAAAATTTGCAGAAAAATTTAGATTTATCAAAAATTATAAATAAATGAATAAAAAGGGATTAATTGAAATTGAAACATGAATTGGTGTTCCGACACACTGAGTGGCATAACTTGCTCGGCTACACTGTAGATGGGTAAGGGGTGTCACATTTAGTGATATCAGAGCATCGGTTTAGGCATTTCTAGGTCTACATAGTGTACATACCATTGCATTGCATTTGTAAGTGTTGAGGTGACACTAATGCAGATCTGTTTGTTTTCTTATTTTGAATAGGACATGGATCTTGCTTCGCAAAGAGCAGTTGACGAAGAGGTGAAGAGTCATGCTCCACCAAGGGCTGATTCTGGGGGCAGGGGAGAACCTGCTCCACCAGCAGTTGAGGCACCTGCCCAACCTCAGTTTGCACTATTTCAACAAATGACCGAGTTTTACCGGCAAATGATGGGGGCAATTCCACCACCACAACCATAGCCACAACCACCACCAGCACCACAAAAATCTCATTTGGAGAAATTGAGGAAGCATGGGGCTGTAGATTTCTTTGGGAAGAGGGAGGATGATCCCATGGCCACAGAAAACTGGCTGGATAGAACCATCAGAGTGCTGAAACAGCTAAACTGCACCCCCGAGCAGAACTTGGCGTGTGCTGTGTCCCTACTTTTGGATGATGCATATCAATGGTGGGACACAGTAACCAGTGAGGTGCAACCTGAAAGGATCACCTGGGAATTCTTCCTCACAGAGTTCAGGAAGAAATATGTTAGCAAGGTGTATTTAGAAGAGCGAAGAAGGGAATTTATCAGTCTGAGACAGAGACAGTTGTCAGTGGCTAAGTATGAGCGTGAGTTTGTCAGACTGAGCAGGTATGGGAGGGAGATAGTCCCTACAGAGGTAGAGAGGTGCAGACAGTTTGAAGAAGGGCTCAATGACAACATCAAAGTCATGATCACAGCACTGGAGATCACGAATTTTTCTAAACTGGTAAATGCAACATCAAAAGTGGAAAGGGTCAGAATCAATGAACAAAATAGAAGGGAAAGACAGCAGAAGAGGGGTCTGGATCAATCCAGTTCATTTTCTGCTCCCAGTAATAAGAGTAAGGGTCCTCCTACTCAGAGTTCAGGACCACCACGAGTCGTGGTCGATCTCGAGGCCTGCACCACGCTCACACCTAGGAGAGGCCAGTCCACACCATCAATGGGCAGCTCTCCAGGGACGGTGTTTAGGGGACCAGGCCCTTCATCTTCTGCTTGTCAGTACTGTCAGAAGTGGCATAATGGGAAATGTTGGCAAGTGACCGGTGCATGCTTACGGTGTGGATCAACAGAACATCAGATCAAGAATTTTCCGAAGAGAACTACTACAGTTGCTCCAACACAAACTGACAGACCTGTTCCTGTACCACAAAGGGGTAGGAAGCTCGGTAAACCTGAGGCAGCTGGTCCATCACTGAGGCCTGCATCTGAATCAGCTGAGAGGCTAGACACTAGAATACCAGCCAGGGCCTATGCCATCAGAGCTCAGGAGGAGCAAGATGCCCCAGATGTCATCAGGGGTACGCTTTCCCTCTGCAACACTTCTGTACATGCATTAGTGGATCCAGGATCCACTCATTCCTACTTTTGCATCAAACTAGGGGAGTTCCAGTAGAGGAGAGTGATCAAGACATTTTGGTCACAAATCCACTAGGCCACAGTGTGGTAGTGAATAAAGTGTATAAGGGTTGCCCGTTGAGGATTCAAGGGTATGAATTCTCGGCAGATCTAATTGAGTTGCCCTTCTACGAGTTTGACGTGATTTTGGGAATGGACTGGTTGTCACGTCATCAGGCAATTGTTGATTGTAAATTAAAGAGAATTTCTCTGAAAACTTCTGAGGGTAATGAGATCACTGTTGTGGGTGAAAGGACAGATTTCCTGTCCAATGTTATCTCAGCCACAGTTGCAAGAAAAATGATGAGAAAAGGCTATGAAGCTTACCTAGCACACATGGTTGATACTAGGTAGGCTAAGCCAAACTTGGGTGACATATCTATAGTAAGAGACTTCCCAGATGTATTTCCTGAAGAGTTGCCTGGTTTACCTCCAGAAAGGGAAGTCGAGTTTGCTATTGAGGTAATGCCGGGTACAGCACCCATTTCTATTGCTCCTTATAGGATGGCACCCACTGAATTGAGGGAGTTGAAAACTCAGTTGCAAGAGTTGCTTGATAAGGGGTTCATACGCCCCAGTGTGTCACCATGGGGAGCTCCGATGCTATTTGTGAAGAAGAAGGATGGAACCTTGAGATTGTGTATTGATTACCGGCAGTTGAACAAAGTAACTGTGAAGAACAAATATCCATTGCCCAGAATCGACGATCTGTTTGATAAGTTGAAAGGAGCCGGTGTATTTTCGAAAATTGATCTCAGATCAGGGTATCATCAGTTGAGGGTAAAGGATGCAGATGTGTCAGAAACTGCATTCAGAACCCGGTATGGGCATTATGAATTTATAGTAATGCCGTTTGGGTTAACAAATGCACTAGCAGCATTTATGGACCTTATGAACCGTATCTTCCATCCATACTTAGATCGGTTTGTAGTGGTCTTCATTGATGATATTCTGGTGTATTCTAAGACCAGGGAAGAACATGATGAACATTTGAGGAATGTTCTACAAACCCTGTGAGAAAAGAAGCTGTATGCTAAGTTGTCCAAGTGTGACTTCTGGATGAGTGAGATCTCTTTTCTTGGACACATAGTGTCAGCTGAGGGGATTAGAGTGGATCCCAAAAATATAAAAGCAGTGATGGAATGGAAGCCCCCCAGAAATACAACTGAGGTCAGAAGTTTCTTGGGGCTAGCTGGGTATTATAGAAGATTTGTGAAGGGGTTCTCTCTTATAGCTGCTCCAATGACCAAGTTGTTGCACAAGAATGTGAAATTTGGCTGGAATGACAAGTGCCAAGCTAGTTTTGAGAGGCTAAAGGCTATGTTGACAGAAGCACCAGTGTTAACACAGCCAGTATCGGGAAAAGACTTTGTGGTCTATAGTGATGCCTCGCATAATGGGCTAGGGTGTGTATTGATGCAAGAGGGGAAAGTGGTCGCCTATGCTTCCAGGCAGTTAAGGCCACATGAACAGAACTACCCTACTCATGACCTGGAGTTAGCAGCAATTATCTTCGCATTGAAGATATGGAGGCATTATTTATATGATGAAAAATGCTACATCTATACAGACCACAAGAGTCTAAAATATTTGCCAACCCAGAAGGAGCTCAATCTTAGACAGAGGCGATGGATTGAGTTCCTAAAGGATTATGATTGTGTGATAGATTATCATCTTGGGAAGGCAAATGTAGTTGCTGATACTTTGAGCAGGAAGTCCATCACAGCTTTAAGATCACTCAATGCCTGTCTGTCCTTAGCTCAAGATGGAGCTATTTTGGCTAAGTTGCAAGTGAGGCCAACCCCTGCTACAGTAGATACAAGATGGGCAGAGGGCAGATGAAAAGCTAATGGCCATTTGTGGGTAAAATTCCTGAGGGGAAGGAAAATGATTATAAGGTGAAAGCAGATGGGTGTCTGTACTACAGAGAAAGAGTGTGTGTACCAGATGATGGGAAACTGAAGACTAGTATTCTGAAAGAAGCACACACTAGTGTTTATGCTATCCACCCGAGGAGCACAAAAATATATAATGATTTTAAGCCTCATTATTGGTGGCCTGGTATAAAGAGGGATGTAGCTGACTATGTGACTAAGTGTTTGACATGTCAGCAAGTCAAAGCAAAACATCAAGTTCCATCAGGATTGCTATAGCCTATAAGCATACCTGAATGGAAATGGGACCGGGTCACTATGGATTTTGTTAGTGGTCTACCTCTCACCCAAAAGAAGCATGATGCAATGTGGGTGATAGTGGATAGATTGACGAAGTCAGCACATTTTCTTCCAGTTAGGACTGACTACTCACTGGAGAAGCTAGCAGAATTGTATATTAGTGAGATAGTTAGACTGCATGGAATCCCACTTTCCATCATATTTGATCGAGACCCAAGGTTTACATCGAGATTCTGGAAAAAGTTGCAAGAAGCCTTGGGCACACAACTCTGTTTTAGCACGGCTTTTCATCCCCAGACGGATGGACAGTCAGAATGAGTAATCCAGGTAAATCTAAGACCTAATTGAATTTTTGCAATTAATAAATTGAAGTAATAGTGACACTGTGAAGTATGTGATAGATCCTGGAGGATATGCTAAGGAGTTGTGTCATTGATTTTGAGGGGATTTGGAATAGATACCTCCCACAGGCAGAATTCGCATACAACAATAGCTACCAAGCTAGCATTCAAATGGCTCCGTACGAAGCATTGTATGGGAGGAAATGTAGAACCCCAGTATGTTGGACTGAATTGGGCGAAGATAAGCTAGTAGGACCAAACCTGGTGAAACAGACTGAGGAGAAAGTGAAGATAATCAAAGCTAACCTGAAGGTTGCCTCAGATAGACAGAAATCATATGCCGACTTGAAGAGAAAAGAGATAGAGTATGTAGTTGGTGATAAAGTGTTTTTCAAAGTCTCACCGTGGAAGAAAGTACTGAGGTTTGGGAGAAAGGGTAAGTTAAGCCCTAGGTTCATCGGCCCATATGAAGTTATTGAACGTGTGAGACCAGTGGCCTATCGGCTAGCTTTACCACCAGAACTGGATAAAATTCACAATGTATTCCATGTTTCTATGCTGAGGAGATATCGCTCAGACCCTTCATATGTCATTTCCATGGAAGAGATTGAAATCCAACCGGACTTGACATATACAGAAGAACCTATACGGATCCTAGCTCGAGAAGTGAAGGAACTAAGAAATAAACAAATTCAACTGGATAAAGTGCTTTGGAAGCATCATAACACTGAAGAGGCAACTTGGGAAAGTGAAGAGATGATAAGGCAATAGTTCCCTCAACTGTTTGCATCAGGTAAATTTCGAGGACGAAATTTTTATTAGAGGGGAAGAGTTGTAACATCCTCACTTTAGCTAGTCCGTACAGTCTACTGTTCTAGTGACCAGTGTCAGTCTGGACAGCTAGAACGTCCAAAAAAAATATTTAAACTAAAGTGAGGAACCATAATTAACTCAAATATTAATAAGAAAAATTTAGCAAAAATTTTAGAAATAAGATACAACCAAGTTAAATGAGCCGGTGCCCTAGCGATGGGTAACTTAGTGAGAAGTTGCGGTTCTCGCAACTAGGAGCCCTAGACCCAGGGGAAAAATTATAAAATAATTTCTAGGACTCCAGAGAAGGGTTATTGAGGTTCTTATGGCATTAGAATGCTAAGAAAATACTTAGAAAAAATTTTCAATCGGTACAGACAATTTTGGCCCGTTAAGCCAAACGGAGGACATTTTGGTCATTTCGTCTTCAGAGATGATTTTTGACCAACTTGCCCAATTAAATAAATAATTTATACAACATAAAATATTAATAAATGTTGTTAAAAATTTAATTGCAATTAAATAGACAAGAAATGAAAAGAAAATAAAGGAAAATGGACTTATGACATCATAATGATGTCATTAAAGTTCTCCCACCCAACCCAATGTTGACACATGGAATAACTTTTTTTAAAAGAGACAAATGGGCTGAAAAATGAGAGAAAAACCAGATTTCTCATTTCTCCTTTCTTCCTTGCCGTAAGCCTCCACCATAGCCACCATTTTCAAGCTTTTTCAAGCTTGATTTCACCAACTTCTACCCAACTAAACCCTAAAATCCCAACACAAAAAAGTGTTCTTGCATCTTGGAGATTCTTTTGGGAGCAAAAAGAATTAAAAAGAAAGACTTCTTATAAGCTTTGGATTAGCTCCCTAAGAGGTAAGTGACTTAAACTTATGTTTCTCTTCAAATTTATGTTGAGTAAGTATAAATGAGTGTAAATTACAAGAAAAATTGTTGAATACCAATTGTATGTAAACCCTAAATTTTTGGCAGCCATGGTTAGGGTTTGTTTGTGATGATTTTAATGAAGTTAAAAGCTTATTATGGCTGCTTTTAATGTGCATTTTGTAAGTGGATTGAAGAAATGTAATGAAAATGCATGAATGGTAATGTTTGAGTTAGGGTTTGGGGTGGAGAAATGGGACTTTGACCATGTGATGATGAAAATGGGTATTAATGGTCAATTAGTGACCATTTAGTTCTGTTTAAACCAAAAATGAAGTGTGTTGAGTGATGGGATTTGGGTTTGGTGTGGCTGCCCTAGGTGACTTGCAGAATTGGACATGAGTCCAACAGGTTTGGGCAGCCACAACATGAATTGTAGAGGTTCAATTGGTGCAAGGACAATTGGACATGAAACTAGACACATAATGGCACAACTTTGGTGAAGAAACCATGCCCATAAAACCAAACCAAGTGGACGAAAAGCTTGCCCTAATCTAGGTGACCTGCAGTCTGCCTGGGCAAAATAACCAAATGAACAGTGTTTGGTCATTTGGCCATAACTCAATGTAGAAAGGTCCAATTGACCTGAAATTTTTCCAGCAACAAGCTGAGATATAGACCAACAATTTTCATGAAGAAACCTGACCCAAAGTATGACGATAACCTAGTCAAATTGCCAACCAAACTTAGGTTACCAATCTGGTAGAACCAATTTTGCCCAGAATTTTGGATTCTGTCCAATCCGGCCAGTTGTGGTTTTTGGACCATAACTTGAGTTAAAACACTTCAAATGGAGTGATTCAAAAAAGGAAATTCAACTAGACAAAATAAGGAACAACTTTCATGTTGATCATTTTTCCAAATTCCCATTGCAAAAGTGACTAATGGAACAGTAAACCCAAAGCTTGAAAACTGAAAATTCTGTCCAATTCACATTAAGCTTAAAGATGGTGTTGGCAACCAATACCAACAATTTTAAAATGCAAAATATGGTATGTTGATGATATTTAAACTAATTTACCTATTGCCAATGCAAAAGTTAACATTTTGGTTAACCAATGAAATGAATAGTAATCATAAAAATTCAATTTCAAAGAATTACATAAATGAAAAGTGTTAAATGCCCTAGTAGGCCTAATGTGATTGGTTTGGATAGGTTGGCATGCCCATAGGGTTCTGTTAGCAGTACTTCATATGGCTTCATGCCATTCTGCATTTCATGGCTTGCCATGCCATTCTGTGACATAATAGCCTTTGGCTATGATATTGAGTTGTTATACTCGGGTTTAATCCCCGATAATTATTACAGCTTATTAGCTGTTCCGTTACACACCGGGAGACACAATGTGACCGATGGTGTAATGGTCTGAGGTACTTAGTACCCAGTATCAGTTTACCCATTTATCCAGTCTAGTCAACTAGTATAGGTTACTTGGGCAATGTTAATAAATCTTACAAAAATTTAATCGAATAATATTGCAATAAATATTTGAAATTAAGTCTACCCAAAAATGTAAACATACATTCTGCATACATGTTTTTATTTTATTTTATTTTATATTGTCACCACTAAGCAGAATTGCTTAGCTTGTCGCTTTTGCCATGCGCAGGTACTGGAGAAATAGCTGGGGAGTCCAGCCGACCTCATACAGGGTGAGTTTTCAGATCTGCACTCAGAGTTCAAAGTCACCTCACAATTGCAGTGCATTGGTAGGACATTGGGCTACCTAAGTCTTTTGTATTTGTAAACTTTTGTTATGTATATTATAAACTCATGTAATCATATTTTTGCTGTAATTAGCCATGAGCTATGTTCAAAAATAAATATGAGTATTTCTCATTGAATTGGGTGTGATATGAGATGAATGTGAATTTTGAGATACTGAATTGATTTGAGAAATTGTTGAAAAATGTTGGTGGTTGACTGAGATTGAGATTATAATTATATTGGAAGTGTTTTTAAACAGGTTTAGAAGAACTGTTTTCCAATTTATAGCCGACACTCTGCCGGATTTTCTATAAAATTTGCGAAAAAATTTAGATTTATCAAAAATTATAAATAAATGAATAAAAAGGGATTAATTGAAATTGAAACATGAATTGGTGTTCTAACACACTGAGTGGCATAACTTGCTCGGCTACACTGTAGACGGGTAAGGGGTGTCATAGCACCTGCTGAATTGAAAGAGTTAAAAATCCACCTGTAAGAATTACTAGACAAGGGGTTCATACGCTCCAGTGTGTCACCGTGGGGAGCTCCGGTACTGTTTGTAAAGAAGAAAGTTGGGACACTGAGGTTATGTGTTAACTACCGACAGTTAAACAGAGTGACAGTAAAGAAAAAGTATCCATTGCCTGGAATTGATGATCTGTTTGATCAGTTGAAGGGAGCCGATGTGTTTTCTAAGATTGATCTCAGATCAGGGTATCATCAGCCAAGGGTTAAGGATGCAGATGTGCCTAAGACTGCATTTAGAACCCGGTATGGGCATTATGAATTCCTGGTGATGCCATTTGGGTTAATAAATGCTCCAGCAGCATTCATGGACCTTATGAACTGTATCTTCCATCCATACTTAGATCGATTCGTAGTGGTCTTAATTGATGACATCCTGGTGTATTCCAAGGATAAAGCAGAACATGATGATCATTTGAGAACTGTTCTGCAGACTCTAAAAGAGAAGAAATTGTATGCTAAATTGTCCAAGTGTGAGTTTTGGTTGAATGAGATTGCATTCCTTGGACATGTAGTATTAGCTGAAGGGATTATAGTGGATCCCAAGAAGATTGAAGCAGTGATGGAATGGAAGCCTCTCAGAAATACAACTGATATCAGAAGTTTTTTGGGGTTAGCTGGATATTATAGAAGATTTGTAAACAGATTTTCCCTGATAGCTACTCCAATGACCAAATTACTGCACAAGAATATGAAATTTGATGGGAATGACAAGTGTTGAGCCAGTTTTGAGAGGCTAAAGGCTATGTTGATAGAGGCACTAGTGTTAACAAAGCCAATGTCTAGAAAAGACTTTGTAGTCTACAGTGATGCCTCACACAATGGGTTAGGGTGTGTACTCATGCAAGAAGGGAAAGTGGTTGCATATGCTTCCAGGTAGTTAAGGCCACATGAAAAGAATTACCCTACTCATGATTTAGAGTTAGCAACAATTATCTTCGTATTGAAGATATGGAGGCATTATTTGTATGGAGAAAAATGCTACATATACACAGACCATAAGAGTCTAAAGTATCTGCCAACCCAGAAGGAACTTAATTTGAGATAGAGGCGATGGATTGAATTCCTAAAAGATTATGATTGTGTGATTGACTACCACCCTGGGAAGGCAAATGTAGTCACTGATGGTTTAAGCAGAAAATCTATTGTAGCATTAAGATCTCTGAATGCCCAACTGTCCTTAACTCATGATGGAGTTATTTTGGCTGAGTTGCAAGTGAAGCTGAATCTGTTACAACAGATACAGGATGGGCAGAAGACAGATGAGAAATTAATGGCTGTTATGGGCAAAATCATTGAGGGGAAGGAAACTGAATATGAAGTGAAAGAAAATGGGTGCCTGTACTATAAAGAAAGAGTATGTGTACAAGATGATAAAGAGTTGAAAACCAGTATTCTGAAAGAAGCACATAACAGTGTGTATGCTAAGCACCCAAGAAGCACAAAAATGTACCATGACCTGAAACTCCGATACTAGTGGCCAGGTATGAAGAAGGACATAGTTGACTATGTAACTAGATGCTTGACATGTTAGTAAGTCAAAGCAGAACATCAAGTTTCAATTAGGTTTGTTACAGCCCATAAACATACCTGAATGGAAATGGGACCGAGTCACTATGGACTGTCAGTGGTCTACCTCTCACTCAGAATAAGCATGATGCAGTATGGGTGATTGTGAATAGGTTGACCAAATTAGTACATTTTCTACCAGTCAGAACTGACTACTCACTGGAAAAGCTAACAGAGTTATACATCAGTGAGATAGTTAGACTACATGGAATTCCACTTTCCATTATATCTGATAGAAACTCGAGGTTTACATCTAGATTTTGGAAGAAATTACAAGAATCCTTGGGCACACAACTCCATTTTAGTACGGCTTTTCATCCTCAGACGGATGGATAGTCAGAAAGAATAATCCAGGTAAATTTTGAAACTCATTAAGTTATTGCAAACAATAAACTGATAATAATGATAGTAATAACTGAATATGTGTGATAGGTTCTCGAGGATATGCTGAGAAGTTGTGTTATTGAGTTTGAGAGAAGTTGGGTCAGATACCTTCCACTGGCAGAATTTGCATATAATAATAGCTATCAAGCTATCATACAAATGGCACCCTATGAAGCACTATATGGGAGAAAATGCAGAACACCTGTATATTGGACTGAATTGGGTGAAGATAAGCTAGTGGGGCTAGACCTGATAAAACAGATAGAGGAAAAGGTGAAGCTGATAAAGGCCAATTTGAAAGTTGCCTCAGACCAACAAAAATCTTATGCTGATTTGAGGAGAAAAAACATTGAGTATGAAGTTGGCGAGAAGGTATTTCTCAAAGTATCACCCTGAAAGAAAGTGTTGAGATTCGGGAAAAAGGAAAAATTAAGCCCTAGGTTCATTGGCCCATATGAAGTTATTGAACGTGTGGGACCAGTACCCTACCAATTAGCCTTACCACCTGAGCTGGACAAGATACATAATGTGTTCCATGTCTCGATGCTCAGAAGATATAGATCAGATCCTTCACATGTCATCTAAGCCGAAGAAATTGTGGTACAACCTAACCGGACATATGAAGAAGAACCAATTAAAATCTTGGCATGAGAGGTAAAAGAGCTCAGAAACAAGACAATTCCACTAGTGAAAATCCTATGGAGACACCATCACACGGAAGAGGCAACATGGGAGAGCGAGGAGACAATGAGGCAATAGTTCCCTCAGCTCTTCACATCAGGTAAATTTTGAGGATGAAATTTTTATTTAGAGGGAAAGAGTTGTAACATCCCCACTATACGTATTCTGTACATTCTATTGCTCTAGTGGCCAAATAACAGTCCAGGCAAGTTAGGATGTCTGAAACTACACTTCAGTGATAGTGAATAGACATATAATGATGAAATAAATAAAAAGAAAATACAAGAAAAATCAAAGAAAAGTGAACGAGAGAAAAATGAAGCTAAGTTAAACGAGCCGGCACCGCAGCGATGGGTGATCGCACTGGGAAGGCCGTTGCCAACCCCAGGACTGCGGGGAACCCTCGGAATTTAATTTTGAGGTATAAATAAAGGTTTATTGAAATGTAATTGACACTAGAAATATCAAAGAAAAATTAATAAATTAGTACAAAGAAAAATGAAAAATTGAGAAACAGACAAAAATCGGTGTTACTGAAAAATCAGGAATATAACTCGAAGTGGGGTATTTTGGTCATTTGACACCTAGAGTTGCCTTTTGACCTCAACGTCCATTAGAAATAAATGATATTACACTTTAGAAATGTCATGAAAAATTAAATTGTGATACAATATGTAAATAGTAAAAGAATGGAGCTAAATGAGCAAATAAGGAAACTTTAACTAATTAAATATTAAAATGAACTTAGTGCTCCACTAACTTGAATATTGGAACACTAAAATATTCTTTGGGACAGCAGATTGCACTCATTATCATCTTCATCTTCAACCTTCAAAGCTTTGGCCGAATTGAACCTCCATGTAAGTCCACTATGGCCAAACTCCCTCCATCACCAAGCACCATTGGTCAAGCCATCCTTTCCTCTTGATTCCTTCATTAAAGCTTGCCTACTTACCTTGGGGAAGATATTGGCAATAAGAAAAACAAGATTTGGTGAAGTTTTGATAAGCTTCAAAACTGCTAAGTGTCCAAAAGCTCTCCCTTGCTTTAGTAAACCTTGTGTTTAGGTTGAGGTGAGTATTTTGGTGAAGAGAAATGAAGAAAATCTTGAAAAATGAAATGGTCCATTTTCGGCAGCCATGAATATATGTTGTAGTTGAATTTTTCTTACCTCTAATGGATGGAAACTAAGGTTGAATAACTTAAATGGAGGAAGTAGTAAGTTAAAATCTAAGTATGTGCATGTAGTGCTTGAATTAAGGGTGTGCAATGGAACCTTAATGTTTTAGGCAAACTGCCATGTTTGGCAGCCTATTAAACCATGAATTTGTGTGTGAACATGTAGTTATTAATGGAATATGCTAATGTTAATTTGTGGGCAGCAAGTGTAAGTGATATTGAAGTATGATTATGTTGAAGAGTATGTGTATTATTGACATTGAGATATGTTGAATTTTGGTGGAAGTGAATGTTGAACTTAATGGTGAATTGTGTGCATTGAGCACTTGAATATTCTACCCAAAATTGTTGCTGGAATTGTGTACAATATATATATGGAAGTGTTATTGATTGAATATTGATGTAATGAGGAGGATAAGGAATATCAAATTGGAAGTCTATGTGCTTTGTGCAGGTTGTGTATTGAAGGCAGTACCTAAATTTTGCCATAAGTGCCAAACTGTGAACCCAATTGGTATGAGGCCAATGGGAGTGAAACTAGACACCAAATAGGCCAACTTTCATGTGGAAATGTTGCCAAAATTCTCCCTAGAAATTGACCTTAAAAATGACCAAATCCGGAATAGCAACCTTGCAACCCAGATTTTTGACCATATGAACTGTAGTCCTTGGGATGACCATAACTCACTCAAAACAAGTCCAATTGACCTAAAATTTTTATCATGGTTAGTTTATACATAGATCTACAATTCTTATGAAGACAACAAAGCCCAGAAATGGCCAGAACCAAGTCAAATGGCTTGTACAAATTCGGGTACAAAAACTGCCGAACCAAAAGTGACCTAAAATTGACCAAATTTTGCACTAAAGGTGCAATCCGTCCAGCTTTAGTAAATTTACCATATCATGGTCTATACAACTCAGAATGATCTGAAATTTTTCACTACTTGCATTAAGACATAGAGCTACAATTTTTCTTCTTTGACCAGAAGCTAAAAACCAAGAGAAATAGGACTTTAAGCTAGACCAATCTAGCACACAAAAATTAAGAATTTGACATTTTACATACAATGATGCTTGAAGCATTTTGGCAATGAATGCCAACTTGTTAAAATAGTAAATTGCACTATATTGGCAGCAGTGTAACACCCCAAAGTTCGGTAGTGCGTTCTGCTGCTCCGGTGACCAGTGCTGTCCGGACAGCTAGGATGCCTAGAACCGTACCTCAATATGAGTGAGGAGACATAAAATAATGAAATACAATGAAAGAAAAACAAAGGAAAAATCATAGCAAAGAAATGTAACCGAGTAAGTGAGCCGAGAAACCTAGCGTTGGGTGACCGCACCGGGAAGTCACGGCGTGGACCGTTGACTAGCCCTGGACTGCGGGGAACCCTGGAAAACATTTTTAGGACATAAATAGAACCTTATTGAATAATTAATCTCATTAGAAAGATTAAAGAAAAATTAAATAAATAGTACAAAGAAAAGTGAGAAATCGAAAAACAGACAAAACCCTGTACACTAAAAATCGAACGAATCTAACAGGGCATTATGGTCATTTGACACCCCGAATTGTCTTTTGACCTAAATTTCCATTAAAAATAAATAGTATTACACTTAGAAAATAAAATGAAAAATTAAATTGGTGGTACCTAAAATAAATAGTGGAAATTAAGGGTTTAATGTGGAATTAAGGGAAATTAAGTTTATTAAATGATTAAATGGTGTGAGTGGACCACTAAGAATTATAAAATGGGTTAAATATAATCATAAGTGGGCAGATTCCTCCCACTAAAACATCATCTTCTTCAATTTTTCAACCATGCCGTAGCAAGCTCCCTAAGAAATCCTCCATAGCCATTTTTCATGCAAGCTTTCTTATCTCTCCATTTTCAACTCCAAGCTCTTAGGTCCTTTCATGAAAAATGGTCTACACACCACAAGGAAGATATTGATACCAATTTTGGGAAGTTTAAGCAAGGTTTAACAAGCTCCAAGCATAAGGTAAGTTCATAATTTTGAGAATTTCTTTGTTAAAGTTTATGTGCATGTTATGGGTATTAGTTTGGTGAAGGAAAATTTTGAGTTTGATGGGTTATTGTTGTTGTCATTTTGGACAGCCATGGTCACGTTTTTAATGAGGAAATTGTGCATATAATTGTTGAGAAATAATGTTGTTCATGGTGATTTAGTAACCTAGTGATTTAATGCATGTATATATGGTGAATTATACACTTTGATGGAAATTAACTTATGGTACGGCAATGTGATGTTGATAAGTGATTTGTGGCAGCTTGTGGACACTTGAGAAAGGGTGTATATTGAAGGAAGTGTGGGCAGCATATTGACCTAGAAGGATTGATGTTAAATATGTAAATTAAAGTTGTAAAGTGTATGTAATGTTTGTGGTGTTTAGGGGTAATTGTAATGGTACTTAGAATTGTGATTGTGAATGATAATTGGTGTGTTGATGGTGATTGGAATCTGCCCAAAATAATGCAAATGTAATGTAGAAAATGTTGTTGGTAATGTGCCAAAACAGTTTGGTAGGGTATGGAAGTGAACCTTGCAAAGGTAAGTGTGTGTTTGAAGTTTGGGTGTGTAATGCATAGTGAGGGCAGTGTATATTTTGGCCTATAACCTTGAATGTGTAACCTCAATTAGTATGAGACCAATTTGAGGTGAAACTAGGCACAAAATGTGCCAACTTTCATTAAGAAACCATGCCAAAATTCTGCTTGCAAGGTGACCTAAAAATTTGACCAATTCGGATTAGATGCAATTAGGACCTGAAAAATGACCAATTGGGCAGCAGTGAGTGTTTAGGCCATAACTCACTCAAACCAGGTCCAATTGACCTGAAATTTTGACCAACAATAGTTAAGACCCATACCTACAAGTCTTATGAAGACACCAAAGCCCAGAAATGACCATAAGCAAGTCAAACAACTTGCACAAGTTCGGGTCCAAAAACTGGCCGAACCAGAATTGACCACTTTGACCTAAAATTGACCTAAAATGGTACCATTTGACCAGCAATAGTGTAATGACCATAACTTGGTCTACTTAACTCGGATTGACCTGAAATTTTGCACCGCGTGCAATAAGACCTAGATCTACAAGTTTGTAGTTTCGACCGAGACCCGAAAACCGAGGGAACTAGATCGTCCGGTTAGGTCAAACCAGTGTTCCGGAATCCAGCAATTTGCATTAAAATGCACTAAGCAAGGAATTGACTTTGGTAAAACGTACCAAGCCTAAAACCTTAATCGAATGTGACATATTAACGACACTAAAACCTAATGTACCTAAAATGCAACGAGGGTCGGTATATTAGGTGATTAAGCGAATAATTGAGTTCAGTGAATTAATTACCAAACCCCATCGATAGAGATAGTTTAATTTGGTACTGAAACACTTCAAATTGTGTTTCTCAGTTAACAAGGACTCAGCAAAAGGGAAAGAAATACTGAGTCAAGACCAGGAGACAAATATCAGAGGTTTGTGCACAACGGCTATTGCTTTTGAATTTTTCAATTGAAATAAATATTGAATATTTGTATATTATTGTTTTAAATTGTGTTTGTGCACAACAACTGTTTCTTTTGAATTATTTTCAATGGAAATAAATATTGATTATTTGTATATCATTATTTTAAATTGTGGAAATGTGTTTGAGGAATATTTATTGATTGAAAAATATTGTGAATAGTTTGAAACTGTGAAAAATGGTTTGAATGACATTGATGGATACTTATTGATTAAAAGGCATTAGAAATGGTTTGAAACCACACTATCATGTATATTGATTGTATTCCTCTCTAGCTTGTCTAGTGGGATGAATTGAATTCCCTCTCTGGCTGAAGTGTTGAGGTGTGTGCCTGTTGAGGATGAATAGAATGAGTACTCATATTTTTGCTAGCTAGCCATGTTATTCCTCATTAGTCATCGACTTTTGGGATGAATTGAATACCTCATTAGCCATCGGCTTTTGGGATGAATTGAATTATGGATCATGATTAAGTCGTGTGATTTATTGATGTGTATTGTGAGATTGTGAAATGGATTTAAACTCTCATTGACATATACTGTCTTTTGAATTCAAACCTGATCTGACTTATGGAAAATTATTGTGATATTGAGAAATGGAGTTTAAATTCTTGTTGACAATTATTGTCTTGAATTTAATTATGATTTTAAGTATCCACTATTTACATGACTTATGAATTGTGATTTAAATTGGATTTGGTTAATGTTGTGCACCACTGAGACATTGTCTCAAATGATAGCTTTTATTGTCGCAGTAGAGAGACCGACAGTATCAGACTAGGCTGCATATACATCCGGCGAGGGATTACCGGTATATTGAGTATACCGCTTTTGCTTTTTGTACTGTAATGTATGACACTGTATGTACATATTGTATTTGGTTTTGAGCAGTTGTAAATTAAATTAAATTGTACTTGAAGTTGTAAATTAATTATGAGTGTTTTGGATTGTAAAAGTTATATTATATTTCCTTATCTTAGACTTTGAAAAATTTCTATGGAATTGAGTTGATAAATTGTTGTGTTGAGAAATGTATTGGAGTTGAGATTTGGAAAAAATTATTAAAGTGCTTTTTTACAGGTTTTCTGAAGAACTGTTTTGTCCAAAATACAGATGGCACTTTGCCAAAATTTTTACAGAAATTCCAAATAAACCAAATGAGTTAGTTATTTCACTTCACCACCAAGTCTTTAACACTGTAAATAGTGCTCACCATCAGTAAAAGAAGTAAGAAAAGTTTTTAAAATCCCTTGTAGTGTATTTAATGGGTTATCGATGAGACGGAGTTGGTAATTCATTAGGTATACTACGGATCATGTTATGCCTTACAGAGGGGTAGGGTGTGACATGTTTTAGTGGTATCGAGCAAAGTTTTTAAATCGTTTTCACCGTTATTTGAATGTTCTTTTGCATAGTACAACCGCTCAATATCATTGTTTGATACATACAAGACATTACAAGATAAATATGCACTAACGAGTGAATATTCTTGTGTTATTGTTCAGAAAGCTAAGATCCTCGCATTGAATATGGAAGAGGGTGATCGTCATCGATCACTATTGAGGTCGAGGTGCAAGGATGCCCCAGTGTACAAAATGTCGGTGGTTCAAAGAAGACTACCGCAGCATCGCAGCTTTCTGCTTCGGTCGCTCGAGATGGTCTGCAATATTCCAACAAATGGCTGGTAATGCGCCTATTCAA
This sequence comes from Hevea brasiliensis, assembly GCF_030052815.1. Taxonomy (NCBI): domain Eukaryota; kingdom Viridiplantae; phylum Streptophyta; class Magnoliopsida; order Malpighiales; family Euphorbiaceae; genus Hevea; species Hevea brasiliensis. The sequence goes on along the minus strand of NC_079502.1, from coordinate 59,854,171 downwards.
GTCCCAATTCAGACACCCGTGGCACAACCACAGTCTCCTACGAGACAAGATGATAAATTGATGAAGTATGGGGCTCTGAGTTTAAGGGACAGAGATCCTATAGAAGTTTAGCAGTGGTTAGAGAGGATGGATAGGGTGTTCAAGAAACTTCATTGTACAGAGGAACTCGGACTTGAATACTCAGATCCTTACTACAAGGGGATGCTTATGATCGTGGAAAACCATTCCCCACATGCAGTAGAACTGCGATCTTGACTGGAATGACTTCCTCGGGAATTCGCAGTAAATACATCCTCGATGCTTATGTAGACCGAAGCTACAAGAATTCTTAAGTTTGAAACAGAGGGGCGATCGGTGGTGAGTATGAAAGAGAATTTTCCCGCCTTAGCCATTATGCGGTGAGTCTACTCTCTACCAAAGAGGAGAGATGCAAGTGGTTTGAAACTTGCTTGAATGACAGTATCAGAGTACTAGTGATCGGCTTCAAACACACTAACTTCTCTGAACTTGTTTCTCAAGCCCTAGAGTTGGATAGAGTTGAGTTTGAGACTGCTCCTGAGAAGAAGAGGTCAGAGAAGACAGAGAAAGAGGGAAAATCAGTAGATCAGAGTTCCAGTGGTCATACTGGAAAGAGGAAGAACTATGGGGGACATGGCAGAGGTGGCAAGAAATCTGGTAGGGGAAGATATTCAGGACAGAGACCTCCCCTATCTGGCCAGCAGAGTACCAGAAGTTCCTATCCTCCCCGCCAATGTGAAACTTGTGGAAAGAATCATGGTGGAATCTGTTACAAGGCTATTGGAGCCTGTTATAACTGTGGAGGCACCGGACACTTTGCCAAGGACTGCACCAGTAGTCGCAGAGTTGGACCACCTCCTACTACTGCAGAAGGGTCAGTTCAGAGCCCTGTCACCAGAAGCTCACAACCACCTAGCAGAGGTAGAGGCAGGGGTAGAGGTAACCCAAAGAGCCAGTGGCACGAGAAACAAATGAGAACAAGACGATTGCTCGATCGAGTCTATGCCATGAGACAGAGAGAAGAGGCAGAGACGTCTGATGTTGTGGCTGGTACCTTCTCAACTTTTAACCAGAATGTATTTGTGCTATTTGATCCGGGTTCTACCCATTCTTATGTGAGTGCTAGCATCATTGATTGCATTGCTGTTCCATGTACAAAAATGGACTTTGAGGTGCTAGTAACAAGTCCGCTAGGACAGGAGGTCAGGGTTAATAGAATGTATAGAGATTGTCCTTTGGTGATCCAAGGACACACTTTTCTGTCCGATCTCATTGAAATGCCCTTCAGAGATTATGATATCATCTTGGGCATGGATTGGTTAGCTAGGCATCATGCCATGATTGGATCAGAGATCAAGATAGTCACTTTTGGTCTCCTCAAGATGCTGATGTGGTGATACAAGGAGAGGCGCTATTGCCATCCAACATCATTTCGGCTGCACTAGCCAGAAAAATGATCAGAAAAGGGTGTGAAGCATACTTGGCACATGTGGTAGACACCCAAGTGGGGAGTCCAGCATTGAAGGACATCCCTACAGTACATGACTTTCCAGACGTGTTTCCTGATGAATTGCCAGGATTACCTCCGGAAAGAGAAGTGCAGTTTGAAATTAATGTTCTGCCTGGTGTGGATCCAATCTCCATAACGCCATACAGAATGGCACCAGCAGAGTTGAAGGAGCTGAAGATACAGTTACAAGAATTACTTGAAAAGGGCTTCATCCGCCCTAGTGTGTCACCTTGGGGAGCACCAGTGTTGTTTGTTAAGAAGAAGGATGGTACTCTCCGCTTATGTATAGACTACAGGCAGTTGAATAGGGTGACAATAAAGAACAGATATCCATTGCCTCGCATTGATGATCTGTTCGATCAGTTGAAGGGTGCAGCAGTATTCTCCAAAATTGATTTGCGATCTGGTTATCATCAGTTGAAGGTGCAAGAGCAGAGTATTCCAAAAACTGCTTTCAGAACTCGATATGGCCACTATGAGTTTCTAGTAATGCCATTCGGGTTAACAAATGCTCCAGCTGCTTTTATGGATCTGATGAACACTATCTTCAGACCATATCTTGATCAATTTGTGGTGGTGTTTATTGATGACATTTTGATATACTCGAGGAGTGCAGAGGAGCATGATAGACATCTGCGGATTGTACTGCAGACTTTAAGGGAGAAACAGTTGTACGCCAAATTGTCGAAATGTGAATTTTGGCTGAAGGAAATCTCCTTTTTGGGACATGTTGTGTCAGCTGAAGGGATCAAGGTAGATTCCAGTAAGGTAGAAGCTATCCTTAATTGGAAACCGCCAGAACATCACGTAAATTCGCAGCTTAGGCTTAGCTGGATTTTACCGTCGGTTTGTGAAGGGATTTTCTATGTTATCTTCTCCACTGACCTAGCTGCTTCGGAAAGATGTAAAATTTCAGTGGACTGATAAATGTCGTGAGTTTTAATGAGTTGAAGAGGTGCTTAATCAAGCTCAGTTCTCACTTTACCTACTCCGTAAAGAATACACGATTTATAGTGATGCTTCTCACAATGGGTTAGGCTGTATCGATGCAAGATCGAATGTCATTGCTTATGCATCACGCCATTGAAACCGCATGAGAGGAACTACCCAACACATGATCCAGAGTTAGCAATATTGTTTTTGCTCTGAAGATCTGGAGACACTACCTGTATGGAGAGAAATGCTACATCTTCACAGATCACAAGAGCTTGAAGTACTTAGGTACCCAGAAGGAATTGAATTTGAGGCAGAGGAGATGGCTAGAACTCATTAAAGATTATGATTGCTTAATAGACTATCAGCCAGGAAAAGCAAATGTGGTGGCTGACGCCTTAAGTCGCAAGACTATAGCAAGTCTCGAGTTTCTCCTTTGTCCATGGTATATGAATTGAAAGCACAAAGATGCCGCTTTAGAGGTTGATGATGAGGGATGCATGAGTTGCATGGCATGTACAGCCGTGTTGATTGATCGATCGTAATGGCTGCACAGAGTGATGAAAAATATCAGAAGCTACTGAAAGAAGTCCAGCAGGGCAAGAAACCTGAATTTTCTGTGAGAGATGATGGTTTATTGCTACATCAGGGTAGAATGTGCGTTCCTAGTGATGTGGAATTGAGACAAACCATTTTGAAGGAAGCACATGAGTCTCCATTTGCTATGCACCCTGGTGGAACTAAAATGTACAGAGGGCTGAAAGAGCATTACTGGTGGATGGGCATGAAAAGAGATATAGCCAATTCGTTTCCAAATGCCTAACTTGTCGCAAGTAAAGGCGTAACATCAAGTTCCACTGGTTTGTTACATCCTTTGTCGATGCAGTGGAAATGGGAACGAATAACTATGGATTTTGTTACAGGACTTCCAAGGACACAGAGTAGTCATGATGCAGTATGGGTTATAGTTGACAGATTGACTAAGTCTGCTCACTTTTTGCCAGTTCGGATGGACTATAGCCTGGAAAGATTGGCCAGATTGTACATATATGAGATTGTAAAATTGCATGGAGTGCCAGTATCAATTGTGTCTGACAGAGATCCTAGGTTCACTTCTAGATTCTGGGGTAGTCTTCAGAGAGCCCTAGGAACTAGATTGAACTTCAAAGACAAAGATTCCACCCACGCATGCAGATGGCCACCCGAGAGGGTTATTCAGATATTGGAGGATATGCTACGGGCTTGTGTGATTGAATTTGAAGGTAGTTGGGATACACACTTGCCTTTGATTGAGTTTGCTTATAACAACAGCTACCAATCAAGCATAGGGATGCCTCCATATGAAGCTTTGTATGGCAGAAAGTGCAAACTCCCTTATGTTGGGATGAAGTAGGTGAAAGGAAGATGATTGGGCCAGAAATTGTCCAGCATACATAGGAAAAGATCAGTTGATCGAGAGATAGGCTCAAGGTGCATCGCATCGCCGTAAGTCCTATGTTGATCTCAAGAGAAGAGATATTGAGTATGCAAGTGGGTGATAAGGTATTCCTCAAAGTTTCTCCTTGGAAGAGGATTATGAGATTTGGCGTAAAGGAAAACTAAGTCCTCGTTTCATCGGACCATATGAAGTTCTGGAAAGAGTGGGTCCTTTAGCATACCGGTTGGCATTACCTCCAGAGCTAGCAAGGATACACGTGTCTTCCATGTGTCCATGTTAAGGAGGTACAGTCGACCCATCTCATGTACTAACGATTGAAGAGATTGAAGTAAATCCAGACCTTTCATATGAGGAAGAACCCATAAAAATTCCGGCATATGAGGTGAAGCGGTGAGGAACAAACAGATACACTGGTTAAAGTCTTTGTGGAACCATCATTCAGGCCAGGAAGCAACTTGGGAACGTGAAGAGGATATGAGGAGACAACACCCACAGCTATTCAGAGACTAATGCCAGGTAAAATTTCGAGACGAAATTTATTTAAGGGGGGGAGAATTGTAACACCCCAAAGTTCTAGAGTGCTGCTCACGCCCGGTGACTGTCTTTGTCCGGACAGCTAGGATGCCTAGAACCACACTTTAATGTGAGAGAGGAGACATAAAATAATGAAATACAAGAAAAGCAAAGGAAAAATCATAGCAAAGAAATGTAACCGAGTAAGTGAGCCGGGAAACCTAGCGATGGGTGATCAGACTGGAAGTCACGGCGTGGACCGTTGACTAGCCCTGGACTGCGGGGAACCCTGGAAAACATTTTTAGGACATAAATAGAACCTTATTGAAGAATTAATCTCATTAGAAAGATTAAAGAAAAATTAAATAAATAGTACAAAGAAAAGTGAGAAATCGAAAAACAGACAAAACCCGGTAATACCGAAAAATCGGGAACGTAACCCGAACAGGGGCATTATGGTCATTTGACACCCCGAATTGTCTTTTGACCTAAATGTCCATTAAAAATAAATAGTATTACACTTAGAAAATAAAATGAAAAATTAAATTGGTGGTACCTAAAATAAATAGTGGAAATTAAGGGTTTAATGTGGAATTAAGGGAAATTAAGTTTATTAAATGATTAAATGGTGTGAGTGGACCACTAAGAATTATAAAATGGGTTAAATATAATCATAAGTGGGCAGATTCCTCCCACTAAAACATCATCTTCTTCAATTTTTCAACCATGCCGTAGCAAGCTCCCTAAGAAATCCTCCATAGCCATTTTTCATGCAAGCTTTCTTATCTCTCCATTTTCAACTCCAAGCTCTTAGGTCCTTTCATGAAAAATGGTCTACACACCACAAGGAAGATATTGATACCAATTTTGGGAAGTTTAAGCAAGGTTTAACAAGCTCCAAGCATAAGGTAAGTTCATAATTTTGAGAATTTCTTTGTTAAAGTTTATGTGCATGTTATGGGTATTAGTTTGGTGAAGGAAAATTTTGAGTTTGATGGGTTATTGTTGTTGTCATTTTGGACAGCCATGGTCACGTTTTTGATGAGGAAATTGTGCATATAATTGTTGAGAAATAATGTTGTTCATGGTGATTTAGTAACCTAGTGATTTAATGCATGTATATATGGTGAATTATACACTTTGATGGAAATTAACTTATGGTACGGCAATGTGATGTTGATAAGTGATTTGTGGCAGCTTGTGGACACTTGAGAAAGGGTGTATATTGAAGGAAGTGTGGGCAGCATATTGACCTAGAAGGATTGATGTTAAATATGTAAATTAAAGTTGTAAAGTGTATGTAATGTTTGTGGTGTTTAGGGGTAATTGTAATGGTACTTAGAATTGTGATTGTGAATGATAATTGGTGTGTTGATGGTGATTGGAATCTGCCCAAAATAATGCAAATGTAATGTAGAAAATGTTGTTGGTAATGTGCCAAAACAGTTTGGTAGGGTATGGAAGTGAACCTTGCAAAGGTAAGTGTGTGTTTGAAGTTTGGGTGTGTAATGCATAGTGAGGGCAGTGTATATTTTGGCCTATAACCTTGAATGTGTAACCTCAATTAGTATGAGACCAATTTGAGGTGAAACTAGGCACAAAATGTGCCAACTTTCATTAAGAAACCATGCCAAAATTCTGCTTGCAAGGTGACCTAAAAATTTGACCAATTCGGATTAGATGCAATTAGGACCTGAAAAATGACCAATTGGGCAGCAGTGAGTGTTTAGGCCATAACTCACTCAAACCAGGTCCAATTGACCTGAAATTTTGACCAACAATAGTTAAGACCCATACCTACAAGTCTTATGAAGACACCAAAGCCCAGAAATGACCATAAGCAAGTCAAACAACTTGCACAAGTTCGGGTCCAAAAACTGGCCGAACCAGAATTGACCACTTTGACCTAAAATTGACCTAAAATGGTACCATTTGACCAGCAATAGTGTAATGACCATAACTTGGTCTACTTAACTCGGATTGACCTGAAATTTTGCACCGCGTGCAATAAGACCTAGATCTACAAGTTTGTAGTTTCGACCGAGACCCGAAAACCGAGGGAACTAGATCGTCCGGTTAGGTCAAACCAGTGTTCCGGAATCCAGCAATTTGCATTAAAATGCACTAAGCAAGGAATTGACTTTGGTAAAACGTACCAAGCCTAAAACCTTAATCGAATGTGACATATTAACGACACTAAAACCTAATGTACCTAAAATGCAACGAGGGTCGGTATATTAGGTGATTAAGCGAATAATTGAGTTCAGTGAATTAATTACCAAACCCCATCGATAGAGATAGTTTAATTTGGTACTCAAACACTTCAAATTGTGTTTCTCAGTTAACAAGGACTCAGCAAAAGGGAAAGAAATACTGAGTCAAGACCAGGAGACAAATATCAGAGGTTTGTGCACAACGGCTATTGCTTTTGAATTTTTCAATTGAAATAAATATTGAATATTTGTATATTATTGTTTTAAATTGTGTTTGTGCACAACAACTGTTTCTTTTGAATTATTTTCAATGGAAATAAATATTGATTATTTGTATATCATTATTTTAAATTGTGGAAATGTGTTTGAGGAATATTTATTGATTGAAAAATATTGTGAATAGTTTGAAATCGTGAAAAATGGTTTGAATGACATTGATGGATACTTATTGATTAAAAAGCATTAGAAATGGTTTGAAACCACAGCTATCATGTATATTGATTGTATTCCTCTCTAGCTTGTCTAGTGGGATGAATTGAATTCCCTCTCTGGCTGAAGTGTTGAGGTGTGTGCCTGTTGAGGATGAATAGAATGAGTACTCATATTTTTGCTAGCTAGCCATGTTATTCCTCATTAGTCATCGACTTTTGGGATGAATTGAATACCTCATTAGCCATCGGCTTTTGGGATGAATTGAATTATGGATCATGATTAAGCTGTGTGTGATTTATTGATGTGTCTTGTGAGATTGTGAAATGGATTTAAACTCTCATTGACATATACTGTCTTTTGGAATTCAAACCTGATCTGACTTATGGAAAATTATTGTGATATTGAGAAATGGAGTTTAAATTCTTGTTGACAATTATTGTCTTGAATTTAATTATGATTTTAAGTATCCACTATTTACATGACTTATGAATTGTGATTTAAATTGGATTTGGTTAATGTTGTGCACCACTGAGACATTGTCTCAATGATAACTTTTATTGCCGCGCAGTAGAGAGACCCAGGCGTGCAGACTAGGCTGCATATACATCCGGCGAGGGATTACCGGTATATTGAGTATACCGCTTTTGCTTTTTGTACTGTAATGTATGACACTGTATGTACATATTGTATTTGGTTTTGAGCAGTTGTAAATTAAATTAAATTGTACTTGAAGTTGTAAATTAATTATGAGTGTTTTGGATTGTAAAAGTTATATTATATTTCCTTATCTTAGACTTTGAAAAATTTCTATGGAATTGAGTTGATAAATTGTTGTGTTGAGAAATGTATTGGAGTTGAGATTTGGAAAAAATTATTAAAGTGCTTTTTTACAGGTTTTCTGAAGAACTGTTTTGTCCAAAATACAGATGGCACTTTGCCAAAATTTTTACAGAAATTCCAAATAAACCAAATGAGTTAGTTATTTCACTTCAGTTCACCGAAGTCTTTAACACCTGTAAATAGTGCTCACCACTGTAAAAGAAGTAAGAAAAGTTTTTAAAATCCCTTGTAGTGTATTTAATGGGTTATCAGTAGACGGAGTTGGTAATTCATTAGGTATACTACGGGATCATGTTATGCCTTACAGAGGGGTAGGGTGTGACAAGCAGATTGAGATATAAATCGTGACATATTGACGCTAGAAACAACTTATCCATATTACCTAAAAAGGTCAACATATGCATTGACTTGTGAATTATATAATAGTTACTAAACTCCAAAAATTGAAGAATTAAATAATTAATTTATAATGTGCCCTAGTTTGCCTAGTTGACTAGTATGGATAGGTTGGCATGCCAATAGGATTCTAACAGCTGTTCTGTAAATGGCTTCATGCCATACTGTGTTTTTACGGCTTATTATGCCGCACTGTGACTTTAATAGCCTACGACTATACATATTGTGTATTTATTTTTAGCTTATCGCCAGATTGACTATACGGCTTCTTAACGACACTATTTGCACACCGGGAGACACTTTGTGACCGATGGTGTGACGGCCCGAGATACTAGGTACCCAGTGCCAGTATATCCGTTTATCCAGTCTGGTCAATATATAGGCTACACGGGCAGTAATTCAAGTACTATTAAATTCAAATAGCTAAATCCAGTCTACTGACATACAACACCACCAAAAATTCGTAAACACTTTACTTAATTTATTTTAGTGTATATTTCTTTATATTTGGCAGCACTAAGCAAAATTTCTTAGCACGTTGCTTTTGTAACGCGTAGGTATTGGAGACACAACTGGGGAGCCTAGCAGACCTACGACCGGATGAGACATCAGATCCGCACAGGAGTCCAGAGTCATCTGTACTGCATTGCATACATGGTAGGACTTAGGATATCTTGTATTTTATACTTTTGTTGTATTTTTGAAATTCAGCCTTGTATTTTGTAATATTATAAAAGCCCTAAAGTTTGTAATATCTTGTACATATTAAATAACATGGAGATTTTCTAGATATATTTAAATTATTATGGACTGTATTATGGAACTGTTTAATGACTGTAAAAGTCTATTGACTTTACTGAGAAATAGAGACTGTGAAATATGTGAGATTTTGATATTATCATATTGAACTGTTTTCAATAGGTTTGGAAGGACAGTTTGTCCGAAATACAGATGGCATCTTGCTAAATTTTTATTACCAATCTTGAAACACTGATTTTATCAAAGTATGAAAATGGTATCAGGACGATATGAATATTACATAAAAGACTTCTTAAAACCAAATTGAGTTCAGGAAATCAAATAATCACATACTAAGTGTTCTGGCGCGCCGTGTAGCACGCCTTGCTCGGCTATTCTGTGGACGGGTGAGGGGTGTTACAGTTTAGTTGGGTAAAAGTTAGGAAAATCAAGCTTTAAAAAGCTTGTTCATGGTTGGCTATGGAGGGAGGGGTGATGGCAAGGAAGAAGGTAGAGAGAGTTCTGATTTTTTTTCTTCATTTTCTGCCCATTTAGTCTCTTTTAAATAAACTTATGCCATGTGTCAACATTGGATTGGTTGGGAGAATTTTAATGACAACATTATGATGTCATAATTCTATTTTATTTCATTTTCTCTCCTTTTCTTGTCTATTTAATTTCAATTAAATTTTTAACAACATTTATTCTTATTTTATGTTATATAAATTATTTATTTAACTGGGCAAGTTGGCCAAAAATCATCTCTGAAGATGAAATGACTAAAATGCCCTCCGTTTGGCATAGCGAGCCAAAATTGTGTGTACTGATAGAAAAAATTTTCTAAGCATTTTCTTGGCATTCTAATGCCATAAGAACCTCAATGACCCTTCTCTGGTGTCCAAAAAATTATTTTATAATTTTTTTCTCAGGCCTAGGGTTGTTAACGGCCTTCACCGTCACTTCCCCTTCGGGTTACTCATCACTGGGGTTTCGGCTCGTTTAACCTTAGTGCATTTCGTTTCTAAAAATTTTCCTTGATTGTTATGAGCATTATTTAGTTTCTTTATAACTCCCCACTTTAGTCTAATTATAATTTTAAACATTCTAGCTACCCAGACTGACATTGGTCGCCTGAACAGTAGACTGTACGGACTAGCTAAAGTGAAAATGTTACATCTTAAAATTAATCTGATTAATTCTAAAATCTTAAATGGAAAATGTAGATCCCAAAACATATTAAAAGAGTTTTAATATGTTGTTTATCATTAAAATCAAATAGATAAAAATAAATATGCATGATGCATGTAACCCTAGGTGAAAAATTTTTGAATTCAATGATATAAACTTGTGTTTTTCATACTTCCACTCCTTCAGTGAAAATTGGGAATTTGATAATATGTTGATTAATTGATGATGTTGAGATCAATTATGGACTATTTAAAGTGCATTGAATGTGATTTGAAGTTGGTGGTAGTGTGGAAGGGTGGCATTGGGAGTGTTGTTTTCATATAGAAAATTTTGGACCTTGAGTCTAGTATGTAAATATGGCCATAAGTAAAGCTATGTTGTTCCAATTGGAGTGATGTTAATTGGGAATGAAACTTAGGATATAAAGCCACAATTTTTATGAAGAGACCCTACCCAAAAAATAAACACAAAATGACCTGAAATTGGCTTGAATCCGAGTAACCACATGCTAGTCCTGGAAAAATGACCATATGAACAGTAAATATTCAAATGGGCATAACTCACCATAAGAAGCTCCAATTGAGCTTATCCTTGAACCCATGAAACTCTTAGACATAGTAAAACATTTTTCATGAAGATTAGGAACCCTAATTCCGAACCTAAACCAATCAATTTGCTAGGCAAATTTAGTTCATCAAATCTGCCTGGACCAAAACTGACCTAGAAATTTTAGACTTTAGGCCACCTGATCAGTTATGGCAAAAATGTCATAACTCAGCCTAAAAAACTAAAAATGCAGTGATTCAAAAGCCAAAATTTTCATAAAACCTAGAACTAAAACTTTGATGTTTGGACTAAAACCCAGAACCGAATGCAACTTAAGGAAATTGCTAGGAGAAATCAGGACTTCCCAATCTGGAAATTCCTGCACTTGGACAAATTGACCATTTGACACACAGATAGTAAATGAACTATAACTTTTAGTAGAAAACTCAAATTAAAAAGAACCAAATTGATTTGAAAACTTAAGAAATAGGGATACAACTTTGATTTAGGAACCTTGCTCAAATTTTGAGAGCAAAGACCTCAAATGTGGGTTGTAAAGACTGACTTGAACCTGAAATTCTGGATGTACAGGGTTTAGGAGTCCAGGTCAGTTAAACTATCAATACTCATCCTACATAGCTTGAAAATTTGTGATTCTTGAACCTGTGTGACCAGGATACATAGGGGAACAACTCATTTGAAGAATATTAGGCCAAAATATGATTGTAGCTTATCCAAATGGCTAGACAAAGTGAGATTCCAGAATCTATTAGGTTCTGGAACAGCAAAGGGTCAATGAACCAGTCTTGGTAAATTGACTATATTTTGAGCTACAAAACTCCAAATTAAATGATTCAAAAGGAAAATTAAAGTTAATACCTAAAGAGACAACTTCCATGAAGGAAGTATGGCCAAATGTGTCACACCTTGCTCCTCCATAGGGCATAACATAATCCCGTAGTATACCTAATGAATTACCAAACTTCGCCTACTGATAACTCATTAAATACACTACAAGGGATTTTAAACCTTTTTTTTTTAATTTCTTTTTACCCTGGTGAGCACTTTTGACAGGTGTTAAAATTGTTTTTAACTGAAGTGAAACCAAATAACAAATCTTAGTATTAGTAATTTCTGTAAAAATTTTAGTAGAGTGCCATCTGTATTTTGAATAAAACAGTTTTTCAAAACCTATAAAAGCACTTCCAATATTTTTGTTCAATCCCAAACTCCAATATGGTTCAATACAAATCAATTTCTCAACATTTGTCAAACTCAATTCAACATTAAATTTCTAGTATTTCCAAAGATAGACTACAAAATGACTAAGTAGTTCAAAAGCTGAGATAAGAAATACATATATTACAACTTTAGTTTACAACTGCTCAAGACCAAGTACAATATATACATACAGTGCACATACATTACAACAAAAAATTACAAAAGCTGTTATACTCAATATACCTGGTAAAATTCCAAAGTGTAGCACAAGCAGCCTACTCTGCTGCTCTGTCTATCTATCTACCTGCGATAGCAATGAAAAAGCTATCGTTGAGTAAAATTTACTCAGTGGTGCACAATAACAATTTAAAATGCGGTATATAAAAACTTTTATTGACAATTTACAACTCAAATAATTCACTATTTCATGTTACAGTTTTCAAAGCTCATATAACACAAATTTGATCAAACAATTTAATAACACAGTATTGCCAATCAATAACACAACTTAGGTCATGACACAACTTTTCTGAATATGCCGTGTTGTACACCACGATAAGACATACTCACCCCGCTAATCAAAATCAATGAGGGAGGTAGCTAGCTAGATAATGAACATCCATACTCACCTAAGACTGACAAGTCAAAGAGAGAGGAATATAGTCATACTCACCCCATAAATGGAGGAGGAACATAGTGATATTGCCATGCCAAGTGTGAATCAAAAACAATTCCAAATCACAATATTTAAATATTTCATATAAACCACAAATCACATTTTATCTCAAAATTTCCATTTGCAAAGTAGGCAACACAATAATTTCCAAATAATATTCCCAAAGCCAAAACAATAAAAAATTATTCATAACTCATTTCTCCAAATAAATTTTCTTGTAAAAGCAGTGAATATAAAAGGTATTGTGCACAGACCTGATCTAAGTCGCCTCTAGGCCTTGACTCAATGTTCCTTATGCCTTTCAATATCCTTTTCAACTAAAACACACAATTTAAAGTGTTTCAGTACTCAGTTAAATTGTTTCTAACAATAAAATCCAATATCTAAATTTTTCTTGGTACTATTCCTTCAAATCTTTTCATTAGTCAACCTATAATGTTGACCATTAATACACACTAGGTAAATAAATTTTAATGTTACTAATATGTTACCTTTTATAGCCTTTAGTGTTGGTATATGTTACCAATTTCATTTTCAAGTGTACTGCATTTTATTGCAATTTATTGGATTTTGGTATGCTGTTTTGACCTAGCCGGATGACCTAGTTCCCTTAGTTTTCGGGTTCTAGTCAGAATTACAAACTTGTAGGTCTATGTCTTAGTGAACTTTTGCCACAAATTTTAGGTCATTTGGAGTTTACCAGACCAAGTTATTGTCATTTTACTATTGCTGGACAGATTGCACTAAAATGGCAAACTTAGGTCATTTTTAGGTCATTTCCGATTCTGGCAGTTTTTATACCTGAACTTGTGCAAGCATTTTGACTTTCTTATGGTCATTTCTGGGTTTTGGTGTCTTCATAAGAGTTGTAGCTCTATATCTAATATTTCCATGGTATAAATTTCAGTCATTGGACCTGTTTTGAGTGAGTTATGACCAAAACACTGACTACTGTCCAAATGGTCAATTTTCAGGTTTGCAAAGTCACTAATCTGGATTTGGTCAATTCTCATGTCACTTTTTGGACAGAATTTAGGTAGGCTTTCTTCATAAGAGTTGGCACATTTTGTACCTATTTTCACCTCCAATTGGCTTTATACTAATTGGAGTCACACAATTCCATTTATAGCCTAAAACATATACTGCCCTTAACAAATTTTAAAAGCACCAATCCAAATACACATTCAACCAATTTTATCTTCACTTCCCGCACAATTATACACTTGTACCATACCATAACCACTCAACACATCACATTTAGATCAACTTAGGTAGGATATAATGACTTCAAAATACACCAAATGCAGTCATAATTCACAAAGTCCAAACCCAAAACACTCCTAATTATTACACATAACTTCCATCATCAAATTACACATTTATCACTACTATTTCATATACATATGCTGCCATTTTTTTGTACCGTAATTCAACAACTTTTCATGAACTTAAACATTACTAATCTTCACTATGAAGCTGCCCAAATTATTCATATACATCAAGCTTCCCAATTTCAACATGTGATCTCACTTTACATTCACAATTCACACATATACATAAAAATCAAACTCTTATACATTTAAGAACTCTAATTAACTTCATTACCCATCAAATTCATATAAGAACAAACCACTTACCTTTCACTTCCATGGCTGCCGCAAATGGTACACTTCAATAACTCATCAAATCTCATAATTTCTTCCATAATCTAACACCCCACAACCTTTACTACAACTTTAATGAAGAAACAATGGAAAACAAGCACTTACCTCTTTTGAAGCTTATTAAAACTTCTTCAAATCCTTCCCTTTTTGTTGCCACACTCTTTGCCAAGTTGTATAGTCCAACTTTAGTGAAGGAATTTGGGAAGAACAAAGCTTGATCATGGGAAGATGAAGGTGGAAAATGGTGCGGCCATGGGAGCTTCCATGGGAATTAGTTTCGGCTGGTGTTGAAATGAGGTTGAAGATGGAGTTTAATCTGTCCAAATGCTTTATAAAGGTGTCCCACAATGTGAGTTAGTGGAGCACTAACTTTAGGAAATGACTTATTTAATTAAAGTTACTAAATTTGCAAATTTGCCTCATTACTTCCACTATTTACATTATGTACCATATTTTTATTTTTCATGATATTTTCAAAGTGTAATACCACTTATTTTTAATGAACATTAAGGTCAAAATTCAACTCGAAGTGTCAATTGACCACAATGCCCCTATTCAGATTGTATTCCTGATTTTTCGGTAACACCGATTTTTATCGGTTTCTCGATTTTTTGTTTTTCTTTGTACTAATTAATTAATTTTTCTTTGACATTTCTAATGTCATTTATACTTCAATAGATGTTTATTTAAGTCTTAAAAAATATTTTTCAGGGTTTCCCGAGGTGCAAGGCTAGTCAACAGTCTACGCCGCAACTTCCCGGTGTGGTCACCCATCGCTACAGTTTTCAACTCGTTCAACTTAGTTTCATTTTCTCTCTTTTATTTTTTCTTTATTTTTCTTGTATTTTCCTCTATTGTATTTCATTATTTTATGTCTCCTCACTAACATTTAAGTGTAGTTCTAGGCATTCTATCTGTCCGGACAGACACTGGTCATCGGAACAGTAGAACGCACTACCGGTTATAGGGGTGTTACAAAATGGACTATGCATATTGGCCAAATTGCTAGAGGAATTTAAGGTCTAAAATATGAAATCCATGAAATTTTCATAGACAATTTGGAATATGAATGGTACCCCGCTTAAATGACTTAATGAACACCTAAATCATGTGAGTATGTAGTTGGGGCTTGTATTCCCATCACAAATAGAACTTATGATACATTGCTAACATAACTTGAAATATGAATGTTAATCACCATAAATGAATTGTTGAATGTGTAAATGATGTGAAAATGTCATTTGGGACTTATGTTCCCATTATGAGTAAAAATAAGAATGCTCAAACCTGAATGACATGCAAAATGGTATGATAAATTAGATAAGAAATTGTAAATGTTAAATATATGATGTGATTAGAAAATTGTGATTCATATGAATGAAATCTATAAATACATGCATTATGTGAAAATGAAATTGGGCATTGTGTTCGCACTAGGAATAGAAGTAAAATGCTACAAAAATATAAATAGAAAATATGATGAAATAATAAAACATATGAACGCTTAATGGTACTAATGTACCAATGAGTTTTCTAGACATGTGTGTCGGATTGGATAGATTGGCATGCCAATAGGGGGTTAATTTAGCAATATTGCGTAAGGCTTTATAGCCATATTTATGGCTTTATGCCCATTTTCATGGCTTATATGCCCGATTATGTGTTACCATGGCTTCTTAGCCATATTGATTGCATCTGTGGTTGACGTTATGTATCCCATGGTATGACGGCCCGAAGCACAACAATGTCCAGTGCCAGGGACCCGCGTATCTAGTCCAATTAGCCTGTCATAGGTTACTTGGGTAGTAAAATAAGTTAAGAATATTAAAAATTAAATAAATGAGTGAGAAAGACCTAAAATGAACTATATTGGTTCTAAAAATTTATTTATTATGAAATGATCCAAATACATAGAAATGTTAAGTAAAGCAATAAAAAGGCTAGAAAAATAAGTATAACTTAAATAATTATTATAAATGCATCTTCCATAATAATATAAACATAAATTCAATATTTCTATTAATTTTGTATGTTGTATGCTATTATTGTAAACTTTTGAAATAAGCATTTCGAAAGAACAACAAAAATGACGAAAGATATTTAATGTTAAAATTTCATATGAAATCAAAATAGTTCTTGATTGCACAAATCATGCTCTATTTTTTTTTTTATCTTTGTTTGTATATATTATTTTTTTGTTATATTATTGCACCACTAAGCAGAAATGCTTTGTAACACTCCTCACCCATCTACAGTATAGCTGAGCAAGGCGTGCTACAAGGCGTGCCAGAGCACCTAGTCTGTGATTATCTCATTTCCTGAACTCAATTTGATTTTAAGAAGTCCTTTATGTAAAATTTATATTGTGCTGGTTCTATTTTCATACTTTAATAAAATTAGTGTTTCAAAAATGGTAATAAAAATCCGGCAAGGTGCCGTTTGTATTTCGGACAAACTGTCCTTCTAAACCTGTTAAAAATAACTCAATATGATAATCTCAACCATCCAACTAATTTTTCAGTCTCACAATTTCATAATTTCAAAATACAGTCCATCATATTTTACATTCATCAAAAGACTATCCATAGGAGTTTAATATATAAAAATTATTACAAATTTTAAAGTTTTATGATATCTATACATATTACATAACAAAATGTCAAAATACAACTAATAGTCATTACACAATATCCTAAGTCCTACCATGTATGCAGTGTAGTGCAGATGACTCTGGACTCCTGTGCTCTTCTGATGTCTCACTCGGCTCGTAGGTTTGTTGGGCTCACCAGCTATGTTTCCAATACCTACGCGTTACAAAAGCAACGCGCTAAGCAATTTTGCTTAGTGGTGCCAAATATAAAGAAATATATACTAAAATAAAGTAAATGAATTGTTTATGAATTTATGGCATCAATATTCTGTACAGTTGTTGATTCTACTTTTATTTGTTAACCTTTCATTTTTGCTAATTTTGGTGGTGCTGTATGTCAGAAGACTGGATTTAGCTGTTTGAATTTAATAATGCTTAAATTAACTGCTCGTGTAGCCTATACACTGACCAGAGTAGATAAACGGATATACTGACATTGGGTACCTAGTACCTCGGGCCGTCACACCATTGGTCACAAAGTGTCTCCCGGTGTGTAAACAGTGTGGCTAAAAAGCCATATAGTCAATCTGGTGATAAGCCAAGTATAATAATACAATACGTATAACCGTAGGCTATTAAAGTCACAGTGCGACATAATATGAAGTAAAAATACAGTATGGCATAAAGCCATTTACAGAACAGCTGTCAGAATCCTATTGGCATGCCAACCTATCCAAATTAGTCAACTAGGCAAACTAGGGCACATTACAAATCAATTGTTTAATTCTTCATTTTTTTGACTTTACTAGTTATTATGTAATTCACAAGTCAATATAAATGTTTACCTTTCTAGGTAATATGGATAAGTTGATTCTAGCATCAACATGTCACAAATTGTAATTCAATATGCTGCCACTATAGTGCAATTTACCATTTTTACAAGTTGGCATTAATTACCAAATTACTTCAAGCATCATTGCATGTAAATGTCAAATTTTAAGTTTTAGTGTGCTAGATTGGTCAAGCTTAATGTCCTATTTCTCTTGGTTTTTAGCTTATGGTCAAAGAAGCAAAATTGTGGCTCTATGTCTTATTGAACTTTTGACACAAAGTTCAGGTCATTATGAGTTGTATAGGCTGTTACTTTGTTTAATTGTCTGTCCCTTGTGTTCTGCTCATTCATTCTAACTTTTTCAACCTTCAGTGCGGCTTCCACTAACTTGGCAAACTCTGTAAACCCCAAGACTGTAATCATTACTTTAATGTTATCATTGAGTCCTTTCTCAAATCTCTTGCATCTCTCGGCCTCATTAAGGACTATTTCCCGCCAATAGCGGCTCAGTCTGACAAATTCTCTTTCATATTTAGCCACTGTCAGCTGTCTTTGGTGTAGGGTAATAAACTCCCTTCTCTTTTCTACCAGGTATACACTGCCCACAAACTTCTTTATGAACTCATTGAGAAAGAAATCCCAAGTTATTTATTCTAGTGGCACATCACTAGTCACTGTATCTCACCATTAGGATCCATCATCTTGCAGTAGTGATAGAGAGCTTCTAAATTCTACTTTGGAGTATAATGAAATTGTTTTAAGATTCTTCCAGTTATGTCCAACCAGTTTTCAGTTGTCACAGAATCATCTTCCCGTTTGCCTAGAAAATCCACTGCTCCAAACTTCTTGAGTCTCTCCATATGAGATTTTTGATGTGGAGGTGGTGGTGGTGGCATAACTCCTGCCATCTATCTAAAGAACTGAGCCATTTGCTGAAATGTGGCTAGTGCATCTGGTACTGGTGGAGCAGGTTCCCTCCTATCTTCTGGTTCAGTCATAGACAGAGCATGACTCTCCACCTCCTCATCGACCGCTCTCTGCGATGTTGAATCCATATTCTGATCAAAATAACAAATCAAAAGATCTGCATTAGAGCCATCTTAATACTTACAATGCAATGCATGATATGCAAACTATCTAAATCCAGAAACGCCTAAACCATGCTCTGATACAACTAAATGTAACATCCCTCACCCGTCTATAGTATAGCCGAGCAAGGCGTGCTACACGGCATACCAGAGCCCCTAGTTTATGATTATCTCATTTTCTGAACTCAATTTGATTTTAAGAAGTCCTTTATGTAAAATTTATATTGCGCTGGTTCTATTTTCATACTTTAATAAAATTAGTATTTCGTACAAACTGTCCTTCTAAACCTATTAAAAACAATTCAATATGATAATCTCAACCATCCAACTAATTTTTCAGTCTCACAATTTCATAATTTCAAAATACAGTCCATCATATTTTACATTCATCAAAACACTATCCATAGGAGTTTAATACATACAAATTATTACAAACTTTAAAGTTTTATGATATCTATACATATTGCATAACACAGTATGGCTATTAAAGTCATAAAGCGGCATAATATGCCGTAAAAACACAGTATGGAGTAAAGCCATTTACAGAATAGCTATCATAATCCTACTGGCATGCCAACCTATCCAAACTAGTGAACTAGGCAAACTAGGGCACATTACCAATCAATTGTTTAATTCTTCATTGTTTTGAGTTTACTAGTTATCATGTGATTCATAAGTCAATGTAAATATTGACCTTTCTAGGTAATATGGATAAGTTGATTCTAGCATCAATATGCTGCCGCTATAGTGCAATTTACCATTTTTACAAGTTGGCATTATTGCCAAATTACTTCAAGCATCATTGTATGTAAATGTCAAAATTTCAGTTTTAGTGTGCTAGATTGGTCTAGCTTAATGTCTTATTTCTCCTTGTTTTTAGCTTTTGGTCAAAGAAGAAAAATTGTAGCTCTATGTCTTATTAAACTTTTGACACAAATTTCAGGTCATTCTAAGTTGTATAGACCAAGATATGGTCAATTTACTAAGGCTTGATAGATTGCACCTTTAGTGCAAAATTTAGTCAATTTTAGGTCACATTTAGTTCTGGCAGTTTTGATACCCGAACTTATGCAAGCTATTTGACTTAGTTCTGGCCATTTCTGGGCTTTGGTGTCTTCATAAGAATTGTATTTCTATGTCTAAGCTATCCATGGTAAAAATTTCAGGTCATTTGGACATGTTTTGAGTGAGTTACGGTGATCTTAATGACTACTATTCATATGGTCAAAAATCTGGGCCTGCACTTACCAATTCCGGATTTGGTCAATTTTATGGTAAGTTTCTAGGTAGAATTTTGGCAACATTTCTACATGAAAGTTGGTCTATTTGGTGTCTAGTTTCACCCCCCATTGGTTTCATGCCAATTGGGTTCACAGTTTTGCACTTATAGCCTAATTTAGGTACTGCTAACACACACAACCTGCATTTGAAAATTACACTTCCAATTTTGACAATCCTCCTCCTCCCAATACTTCAATATTCAATCATGGTACTTCTATATATATAGTACACAATTCCAGCAAAGCATTTTGGGTAGAACACTTAAGTCCTCAATGCACACAATACACCATTAAAGATCAACATTTACTTCTACCGAAATTTAATATACCTCAATACCAATATTATACATACACTTCCATGGCAACTACACATGCTGTGCACAATTTAATACCATCACATTTCATCAGTAAATTATATAAACTCACATACAAATTTTGTAATATTATAGGCTGCCAAACATGGCAGTTTACCAAAGTATCAAAGTCCTATATTCAAACCCTTAATTCAAGAACTAACATGCACATACTTGGACATTAACCTACTACAACTTCCATTTGAGTTAATCAACCTTAATTCCCATCCATTAGAGGTAAAAAAACTCAAACACAACAAACTTTCATGGCTGCCGAAAATGGACAAGTTCATATCTCAATATTTTCTTCCTTTCTCTTCACCAAATTACTCACCTCAACATGAACACAAAGTTTACTAAAGCAAAGGAGAGGATTTGGACACTTACTTCTTTTGGAGCTTGTTAAAAACTCACTAAATCCCTTTCTTCTTGCTGCCAATGGCTTCCTCAAGTTTAATGTGCAAGCTTTAATGAAGGAACCAAGTGGAAAAGAGAATTAATTCAAGGTTGCATGAGCTCCCTCACTTTCGGCCATGGAGTTTCTTTCATGGTGGAATTTGGTTGGTTTGTGTAAGGTTGAAGATGAAGTGGTTTTTGCTATCCCAAGGCTTATATTGGTGTCCCAAGATTCAAGTTAGTGGCGCACTACGTTCCATTTTAATGTTTAATTATTCAAGGTTTCCTAATTTACACATTTATCTCATTTCTTTCACTATTTACATAATGTATCTAATTTTAATTTTTCATGACATTTTCAAAGTGTAACATCATTTTTTTTTAATGGACATTGAGGTCAAAAGGCAACTGTAGGTGTCAAATGACCAAAATGCCCTGCTTCGGGTTGTATTCCCTATTTTTCGGTAACACCAATTTTTGTCTGTTTCTTAGCTTTTCGTTTTTCCTTGTACTAATTTATTAATTTTTCTCTGATATTTTTAGTGTGAATTACATTTCAATAAAGCTTTAATTATGTCTCAAAATTTAATTCTAAGTGTTCCCCGCGGTCCTGGGGTCGGCAATTGCCTGCGCTGTAACTTTCCGGTGCGGTCATCCATCGCTGCGGTGTCGGCTCATTTAACTTAGTTTCATTTCCTCTCTTTTATTTTTTTTTTATATTTTTCTTGTATTTTATTTTTATTTATTTCATCAATTTATGTCTGCTCACTATCACCGAAGTGTAGTTCCAGACATCCTGATTGGCCCGGACTGACATTAGGTCACCGGAGCAACAGAACGTACAGAACACGTATGGGGAGGATGCTACATGCTTAGTGCGATAGTTTGTTTCCTCGCATAGGAACTGAAGATATGGCCAAGTAGGCTTCAGACGAAGATTTTGGAGATCAAATCTGTAGTGTCACATTTTATCACCTCACTCGGTAATGCATCCTGGTAGGGTCTGCTAGGCCATATTAGGTTTTTTTTGTTCATTGTAATTAATCATAATGTCTGTAATAAAAATTGTGAAGTTGTAATTGATCATAGAAGTTTGTAATGTATATTATGAATTTATGTAATTAATTTGTATATCATGCAAATTAATGAAATTTGAGGATTTTTTTATATATGAATTGAGCACGAATGGATATGTATGGGAATGAATATGGAATTGAAATATATAAATGATATTTGAAATGATGAGATGGTTAGAGGAATATGGATGAGATTATTATTGGACAATGTTGTTGAAATTTTTAAACAGGTGGTCATTCGCCAAATTATTAATAAAATAGGGGAAAACTCCTTTAGTTTCTCCTTAGAATATAATTGATTTTAAACTATAAGGAAATTAAAATTATTAAAGGAATAAAGTAATATAAGTAATGTGCTCCGGCACCTAGTGTGGCATTCCTTACCTGGCTATATTGTAGATCGGGTATGGTTTGTTACATTTACTGGCATCAAAGCACAGTTTAGGCATTTCTGGACCTAAATAGATAAAAAGCACATAAAGTGCATTTCATGCATTGCATTCATAAGAGTCAAGGTGACACTAATGCAGATCTGTTTTCTTTGGTTATTTAGGTTAAGGTATGGATCTTGGTCCACAAAGGGCTGTAGAGAAATGTTCTACCTATGGGGGATATGAGATGTCACACCCTACTCTTCGTAAGATGTAACATGCTCCCGTAGTACACCTAATGAATTACCGCACTTCACCTATCGATTACCCTTTAAGTATACTACAATGAATTTTAAAACAATTTTCGTTCATTTTTAAATTGGTGGATAAAATTTTTTCAGATATTAAAAACTTTTATTTAAAGTCAAACATAAATCTAATTTTTACATTTTTTAAAATCTCTGCGATTTTTACAAAAATTTCAGCAGAGTGCTGTCTGTATTTTGAGAAAACAGTTCCTCAAAACCTGAAAACAAAGACACTCCCAATATATTTCTCAATCACAACTCCATTATTCAATCCCATTTCACAAATCAGCACAAGCAACTCAATGCACAGTTTAAATTAAATCAAAAATTGAAATATCTCATTAAGATAACAAAATTAATATTTACATTCATGGGAGCATTAAAAATTTAGTAGTACAAAACTTTATAAGTACATAAAATCTCAAGATAATATTACAATAATTTGTATTTGATTACAATCCAAAAATATATTACAAAAGAGTTGGTACAACTGCTCAAAAGAAATTTCATACATATAATTACGGAATTACATTAAAATCTAAAGTACAAGAGTATACCTATGATATACCTGAAGATAGTCTCACTATGTCTTTCAGTAATCTTGCTCAGCTGCTTTATATTTTCTTTCACCTGTGACAGCATACAAAGCTATCACTAAGTGGTGAACTCAGTGGTGCACAAACTAATAATTTAAAACTTAATACAAGTTATGTTTGACAATTCATAACAAATAAAATTTAAAATTTCTAAATTCTTCAAAATTCATAACATTTAGAAATCAATATTTTCATTCATGCAAATTATTCATTTGAACAACATTTTGATCAAATAGTAATTCTTCATCTACATTTCTTTTAAATCTCGAAACAATACAAAAATATTTTGAATCACTGAAAAATTATTTATTTCAACCATAATTTATCAAACTATGCATAATTTAAAGGGCGTTGCCAACAATTCACACAGTTGAACCCATGACCCAAATTTCAAGTAGATACCGTGTTGTACACCACGACATTTCAAACTCTCCTAATAACCGAGGCTAAAAGGGAGGAACAAAGACTAGCTAGAATATATGAGTACTCATTCAAACTCTTCCCCAAGTGGCAAGCCAAAGAGGAAGGAACTCACCCCATCTAGTGGAGGAGATATCTCACTAGGCAAGCTAATGAGAATTCACAAAATATATTGTAACACCCTCCCTGTAGCAACTCCGTACATTCTACTGTTCCAGTGACCAGTGTGGGTCCGGACAGCTAAAACGTCCAGAAAAATATTTAAACTAAAGTGAGGAACCAAAATTAACTCAAATATTAATATGAAAAATTTAGAAAAAATTTTAGAAATAAAATACAATCAAGTTAAATGAGCAGGTGCCCTAGTGATGGGTAACCCAGTGGGAAGTTGCGGTTCATGCAACTAGGAGCCCTAGACCTGAGGGAAAATTCATAAAATAATTTTTGGGACTCCAGAGAAGGGTCATTGAGGTTTCTATGACATTAAAATACAAAGAAAATTCTTAGAAAATTTTTTCAATCGGTATAGACGATTTTGGCTCAATAAGCCAAATGGAGGGCATTTTGGTCATTTCGCCTTCAGAGATGATTTTTGGCCGACTTGTCCAGTTAAGTAAATAATTATTATGACATAAAATATGAATAAATATTGCTAAAAATTAAATTGAAAATAAGTAGAAAAGAAAAAGAAAAGAAAATGGATTTAATGGGAATTTTTACATCATTATGATGTCATTAAAACCCCAATGACCAATCACAATATGACACATGCCCTTAAGCCATTTAAAATAAATAAAATGGGTAGAAAATGAAAAAAGAAAATAGATTCCTTCTTTTTCCCATTTCCAGCCGTGACCCATCTCTCCCTCCATTAAAATTCCTTTTATTTTCTCTCTTCCAAACCTTGAATTCTCACCACTAAACCCTTAGTTCTCTTCATTAAAAAACTGTCCTTAACTCTTGGGAAGGTGTTTGGCAGCCAAGAAAATTAAGAAAAGTGAAGTTTAAGCTTGGGGAAAATTCTACCCAAAGAGGTCAGTGCCTCACTTTTACTTCTTTTCTTTTTCATATGTGGAAACTAAGTTGAATGAAGGTGAAATTCATGAAAAATAATATAAATGATGCATGAATGAAGAATTGGATTTTTGGCCAGCTTTATGGGAATGGTATTTTGATAGTTTTGATGATTTTGAAAGGCTTATAAATGGTGATTGATGTGTTGGAAATTGATTAGTTTGCTTAATTTGATATGTGTTGGGTGAACCTAGAATTGAGAGTTAGGGGTTAGGGCAGATATTTCAGATTTTGTTCATGTATTGGTGAAAGGAAGTTCTAATGGTCAATTAGTGACCATTTGCCTATGTGTGATTAGGAAATGAAGTGGTATGTTTTGTGGGAATTGAAGTTAGTGTTGCTGCCTTGGCTGACCTGCAGGACTGAGCATGAGTCCAGCAGGTTTGGGCAGCAATAACTAGAGTTGTAGAGGTTTAATTGGTGCAAGGCTAATTCTACATTAAACTAGACACATAATGGCACAACTTTGGTATAGAAACCCTGCCCAAAAGACCAAACCAAGTTAACCTAAAAGTTTCCCTAATCCGGGTGACCTGCATTCTGCCTGGGCAAAATGACTAAATGAACAGTATTCATTCATTTGGTCATAACTCAGCGTAGAAAAGTCCAATTGACCTGAAATTTTACCATCAAAAAACTGAGACATAGACCTACAACTTTCATGAAGAACACAAATCCAAATTCTGACCATAACCTAGTCAAATTGCCAACCAAACTTAGGTTACCAAATCTGGCAGAACCAGTTTTGCCCAGAATTTTGGATTCTGTCCAATCCAGCCAGTTATGGTGTTTAGGCCATAACTTGAGCTAAAAAACTCCAAATGAAGTGATTTAAAAAAGGAAATGTAACTAGAAAAAATAAGGAACAACTTTCATGAAGACAACTTTGCCAAATTCCTACTGTAAAAATAACCAATGGAATAGTAAACACAAGGCTTAAAATCTAAAAATTTTGAATAACTAACACTAAGCTTAGAAATGGTATTAGCAACCAATACCAACAATTTTAGAATACAAAATGTGGTACGTTGGGAGTATTAGAACCAATGTATCTATTATCTATGCAAAAGTCAACATTTTAGTTGACCAATGAAATGAATAGTAACACCTAAACTTAAATTTCAAGAATTGTAAACTTTAAAAGTATAACATGCCCTAGTACACCTAATAAGATTGGTTTGGATAGGTTGGCATGCCAATGGGGTTCAGTTAGCAGTACTGCACATGGCATTATGCGATTCTGTGATTTCATAGCTTTTAGCCATTCTGTCATTATGTTGATACTAGGCTTTGTGCCTAATGTTATTACAGCTTATTAGCTGTTCTGTTGCACACCGGGAGATACATATGTGACCGATGGTGTGACGACCAGAGGTACTTGATACCCAGTGCAAGTTTACCCGTTTATCTAGTCCAGTCATCCAGTATAGGTTACTTGGGTAACCAAAAATGAAAGTGGATAAATTTAATGAAATTGTGAATATAACAAGTACAAAATAAATAAGATTTCCAATACTGATCGAAAAATTCTCTACATAAGACATCAGAATATGCACTACATATTTATTTTCTGTTATTTCTTTTTATTTTATTATTAGCACCACTAAGCATTATTGCTTAGCGCATTGCTTTTGCCATGCGTAGTTTCTGGAGAGACCGACCGAGAGCCTGGTATACTACAGACTGGGTGAGACCTTTTGCAAATCAGCATAGTTTCCGTGTCACCTCACCGACATTAGTGCATTGGTAGGACACTAGGTTTCGTTTTGGGTATTTTGTAATTAACTTTTATTTTCTCATATGTAATTAAGACTTATGTAATGTATTTTGGTATTGATGCAAATTATGGAAATTTTGTTTATGAATGAACAAGTGAATATTTATTTATGACTTTTATATGAATTTCATATGAAATGAATGAATGAGAATGGGATTATATATGAGAAATATTGGGATTTGTTGATGAAATGGAGTTTGGGATTGATTGAAAATTTTGGAAGTGTTTTTAACATGTTCCAACAAACTGTTTTATCCATTTTTAGCCAGCACTCTGCCGGATTTTCTATAAAATTTGGGAACCTCAAATAAATTATAATTTCAATAAATGACTTAATGAATGATATTTCACGAATTATACTCAACTCAACTCAACTAAGCCTTTATCCCAAAAATTTGGGGTCGGCTATATGGATTCGCTTTTTCCACTCTGAACGATTTTGGGTTAAATCCTCAGAAATGTGTAATGCTTCTAAGTCATGCTGTACTACTCTCCTCCAAGTCAATTTAGGTCTACCCCTTTTTTTCTTTCTATCCTCTAGCCTAATGTGCTCTACTTGTCTAACTGGAGCCTCCGTATGTCTACGCTTCACATGACCAAACCACCTCAATCTCCCTTCTCTCAACTTATCTTCAATTGGCACCACTCCTACCTTTTCTCTAATACTTTCATTACGGACTTTATCTAGTCTAGTATGGCCACTCATCCACCTTAACATTCTCATCTCTGCAACTCTTATCTTAGATGCATACGACTCTTTTAGTGCCCAACACTCACTACCATATAGCATAGCCGGTCGTATGGCTGTACGGTAAAATTTTCCTTTTAATTTATTGGGAATCTTACGATCACATAAAACTCCCGTGGCACGTCTCCACTTCAACCATCCGGCTTTAATCCTATGACTAACATCCTCCTCACAACCCCCATCCACTTGAAGGACTGAGCCTAGATATTTAAAGTGGTTACTTTGGGACAGTGCCACTCCATTCAAACTAACTCCTTCCCTATCACCAGTTTGGCATAAGGTGTTTCGGTGTAACACCCCTATTTGTATAGCCTAGTATATTTCATTGTTCCAGTGACTGGAGTCGGTTCGGACAATTATGGGGATTAGAACCACACTTAAAACAACTAGACAAGCCCTGAACACAAATAATTAGTAATTGTCAATTAGTTAATTATAAATAAGAAAAACAGAACATAAGAAGTTAAATGAGCAGAGAGTCACAGCGATGGGTGACCTTCTCGGGAAGGATTGCGAGGTTGATTTAAACTCGAATTTCGAACCGTAAAATATGACACCGCGGTCCTTAGGACTAGTGCGAACACAATGGAAAAGAGAAAATCACGAAAGAAGAATTGTTAAGCTAGTCAAATAATTAGGTCAGGGATCCGGAAGAAATATTGAATTATTTGTAAACCGGGTCGAACCGGTGAGGGGCAATTTGGTCAATTGACCCCCAGAGCTGACTCCTGACCTAACTATCAAATAAAATCAGAGAAAAGAAAATTTCGGGATCAAGAATTAAATTAAAGAACTAATGAAAAAATAAAAAAAAAAAGAAAGAAAAAGAAAAAGTAAAAAGTGATGACATTATGCATGACCTCATGCATGATGCAATAATTATTGTAATTAAAATTTATTTAATTTAAATTTGTGATCTTCCTAAGACATAAAAAAGAAAAAAAAAGAAAATAAAAAATAAAGTGGTCTTCCATTCCTTGCCGTCCCTCTCTCTCCCAAGCTCTCTCTCTCAAAATCCTCCATGAAAGCTTAAATTCAAGCTTTGAAACCTTCAAAGTAACCATAGATTTCCCCAATTTTATTACTTAAAACTTGTTATGGCATCTTGAAAAGAAGCTTAAGTAAGAAAGAAAGAAGAAAAGAAGAAGGGAATTAAAGATTGAAAATCAAAGTTTGAGGTTAGTGAGCAAACTTCCATTTCTTAGTTTAATTTCTATGTTTTTGGATCAAGTAGCTTTGATTTTAACTTAAAATTAAAGGAAAATAATTATTGGAGGACTAGAGCAAAATTTTGCCAGCTAGGGTTTGTGATGATAATATATGAATTTGATTGAATAAATAGTGTTGGTAAGTTTGAATGAATTAAGGAAGCATGTATATATGTGTTTAACTAGTTAAATGCAACAAATAGGTGAATTAGGGTTTGGCACCTAGGGTTTAGAATACAAAAATGTGAGAATGTGTTAAATGGTGTGTTGGACTTGGTTTGAGGTGAGAAATGGTCATTTGTGACCAATTGGAGTATGTTAGAAGTGTTGGAACTAAATGCAAAGTCGGATTGCTTAGGGTCATGCTGTAAGCAGTAGGACCAAGGTCCCTTTCAGGGGCCAAACTAAAAATTTACAATTCTAATTGGTATGAGTCCAATTGGGAATGAAAATAGACACAAAATGACACATTTTTCATTGAGGAATCATGCCCAAAAAGTGACCAAAACCTAGTGAACAAATTGACCAAATCCGAACTTATGCAGTCTGACCTGTACAAAAATGACCAAATGAACAGTGTTTGTTCATTTGGCCATAACTTGGGCTAGGCAGATCTAAATGACCTGAAATTTTACTAGTGGAAAGCTGAGATATAGACCTAAAACTTTTACGAAGAACACAAACCCAAATTGTGCCCTTAACCAAGTCATTTGGCCACCCAAAATTGGTGACCTAAAACTGCCAGAACCAGTTTGGTGCCCAGAAATCTAGGTTAAGTCAAATCCGGAAGCCATGATTCAAATGGCTATAACTTGAGCTACAAAACTCCAATTGGAGCGATTCAAAAAGGAGAATAAAGTTAAGACAATAGGAAACATTTTCTATTCAGAAAAGTTTGCCAAATTCTAACAGTAAAATGACCAACAGAATAGTGCAACTTAAGACACCAAAATGTGGTATGTGGGTGAAGCTGGAATTCCCATACCTATTAAGCCTTAGAAAGTCAACAAATTGACTTCAATAGTGTCATGAATAGTAACTCCGAAACACAAATTTTAAAAGAACGTCAAATTTAGCACATTAGAGCTAGGTAAAAGTGAATTTTAATTTATTTTTGGATTTATGCTAATTTAGGATACTGAAACAGTGTGAAGTTATGTGTTTTAGTGGAAAAAAACATTGAGAAAGAACCCGAGGTGTCGAGTCAAGGCCAAAAGGCGACTCATATAAGGTTTGTGCACAACGTAGAATTTCTATAAATTTTCTTCTGCATATTGTTTTGAATAAATTGAAATATTGAATTTGTAAAATCATTGTGAGGAAATATTTATTATGCTTTTGATTTAAATTGTTGAAAGTTATTTGTGTATATTTGAGATGGCATAAATGTTTAGTAAATTGTTAAGATAATTTTTGAAACTACAGTGTCATGACCATATATTTAAACACCTCACTAGCATTACTAGTGTGGAGTAATCAGTTTCGAATTTTGATTCCTTCTTTGGCCGAAGTGTTGAGGTGTGTGCCAGTAGAAGAAGAAAAAAAATGGGTTCCCATACATTTGAGCTAGCTAGCCTTGTGATGTGACTTCTCCTTAGCATCTGGCTATTGAGATTATATTTGTTGTGAATGGCATGATATAACTGTGGGTTTATGAAATTGGTTTTGACACTTCGGAATGAAATTGTTTGAATTAAAATCTCATAATTCATATTTTGTATTTAATTCTCATGTTCAATCCAATTTTTGAATAAATATGATTTAAATTCTACATAAAGATTATTTTAATATGTTATGCACCACTGAGTCCTAGTACTCAACGATGGCTATTATTGCTATCGCAGATGTAAAGAATAGAAGAGCAGCAGAGTGAGCTGCTGAGGACAGAGAGGCTACCTACTCTGAAGTCTATCTGGTATATTTTATACCCTGACTATAAAAATTTATTTTGATGTATGTAATGTATGTAAAGGTATGGACATGTAAAACTGTTCTTGAGCAGTTTTTATAAAGTTTATAATAAATTTTAGTTTGAATTTCTCTTAATGTAAATTTTTGTAATTATGTATATAAATTGTTTTATCTTTAATGAAATATGAATGGAAGTATTTTGTTTTAAATTGAATGAAATTGATTAATGGTATTTTAATGATTGTTGAATATTGGAAATTGTGGATTTGAATTTTTGGAAATTGATAAATAATGTTGAAATTGATTGGGATGGTTGTGAATTTGAAGAAGTTGTTGAGACAAATTATTCGAAGTGCTTTTTTACAGGAATTTGAAGAACTGTTTTCTCAAAATACAGACGGCACTCTGCCGAAATTTCTATAAAATTTGCAGAAAAATAAAATGAAATAAAAAGTTTACTAGTTTTAAAACTTTGAATAAATGATTTTAATATCTATTTAGAAATGCTCACCACTTATAAAAGTAAGAAAATTGTTTTAAAATCCCTTGTAGGGTACTTAATGAGTTATCGGTAGGTGAAGTTCACTAGTTCATTAGGTATTCTACGGGATCATCTTATGCCTTACAAAGGGGTAAGGTGTGACATGTTTTAGTGGTATCAGAGCAAATTTTTTTAACTTATGAATTTGTGTCTTTTTTTTGCTAAGTACAACTGCTCAATGTCCTTATTTGTTACATACAATGCATTACATCATAAATAGGAACTAACGGAGGGAAATCTCCTTGTGTTATTTTTTCAGAAGATACCCTAAGTTCAGACTGAAATGGAAGAAGGGGATCGCTCAGTCAAGCAATCTGTTGAAGCTGAGGAACAAGGGGAAGCCCTAGCTTTACAAAATGTCAGTGGATCAGTAGCACTAGTCCCACAAATGCCACAGTTTCCTACACAGTTCGCACAGCAGATGGCTACGATGTTTCAACAAATGGCTAGGGGTATGCCTGCTCAAGCTCCACCCCAAACACCTGTGGTACAACCATTGCCTCCAGCCAGACAATATGACAAGTTATTAAAGTATAGGGCTATAGAGTTTAAGGGTACAGTGGACCCTTTAGAGGCAGAGCAATAGCTTGAAAGGATGGATAGAGTGTTTAAAAAGCTACACTGCCCAGATGAGTTGAAGTTTGAATATTCTATGTCACTATTGGAAGAGGATGCAAGTAGTGGGATTCAGACACAACAACTTCTCTAAGCTCATCTCTCAAGCACTTGAGTTAGAAAGGATTGAATCAGAAGTGACACCTGTAAAAGAAAAATCAGAGAAGATTGAGAAAACAGAGAAAGATAAAGGTGAAAAGTTAGTAGAGCCAAGTTCTGGTGGTACTTCTGGGAAGAGGAAGAAATTTGGTGGACCTAGCAGAGGTCGAGGTGGAAGGTTTGGAAGGGGCCAATTCTCTAGACAGAGACTCCCTAGGTCTAGTCAGCGGTTGAGTAGCAGTTCATATCCTGCTCGTCCCTGTGAGACTTGTGGCAAGATTCATAGGGGAGAATGCTATTGGGCCATAGGAGCCTGTTCTAACTATGGAGGTGTCACACCCTACCCCTATGTAAGGCATAACATGATCCCGTAGTATACCTAATGAATTACCAACTTCGTCTACAGATAACCCATTAAATATACTATAAGGGATTTTAAAACTTTTCTTACTTCTTTTTACAGTGGTGAGCACAATTTACAGGTGTTAAAAAATTTTTGAACTGAAGTGAAACAGCTAACACATTTGAATTATTAGTAATTTCTGTAAAAATTTTGGCGGAGTGCCCTCTGTATTTTGAATAAAACAGTTCTTCAGAAAACCTGTAAAAAACACTTCAAATATATTTCTCAATCTCAACTCCAACAGTTAAACAACACAATATATTTCTCAACTGAAATCCACAATAATTTTTCAAAGACTGAGATAAAAGAAATACAGTACAAATTTTACAAGTCAAAATAACTCATAATTTATTTTACAACTTCAATGTACAATTTTAATTTATAACTGCTCAAAACCAAGAACAACATATATACATACAGTGAGCATACATTACAGTACAAAATGCAAAATGTGGTATACTCAATATACCCAATGATCCATCGCTGAATGCATTAGTAGCCTAGTTTGCTGCCCTGTCCGTCTGCCTACCTGCGACAGCAATGAAAAGCTATCACTGAGACAATGTCTCAGTGGTGCACAACATTAACCAAATACAACTTTAAATCACAAATCATAAGTTAAATAAATAGTAGATACTTAAAACCATAGTTAAATTTAAGACAATGAATGTTATAAAGAATTTAAACTCCATTTCACAATATCACAATAAATCTCAATAGTCAAAACATGATTAAATTCAAAAGACAGTGAATGTCAATAAGAATTTAAACTCTATTTCACAATCTCACAAGACATATCAATAAATCACACACAGCTTAATCATGTTCCAAAGTTTAATTCGTCCCAAAATGCATGTAAGAATCTTTCATTTAGTATACAATTCCATGGCTGTCCATTTAAGTAATCACGCATAGAATTTCAAACTCAACATAATTTCCAACTAAAGTGCTCAACTTTAACATACACCAACAATTAACCTACTAAAACTTCTTTTCACTTTAATCAATATCAATACCCATAAATTTTGTGACACCCCTTACCCGTCTACAGTGTAACAGAGTAAGTTATGCCACTCAGTGTGTCGGAACACCAATTCA
Organism: Hevea brasiliensis; assembly: GCF_030052815.1. Taxonomy (NCBI): domain Eukaryota; kingdom Viridiplantae; phylum Streptophyta; class Magnoliopsida; order Malpighiales; family Euphorbiaceae; genus Hevea; species Hevea brasiliensis. The sequence continues at coordinate 59,821,061 of NC_079502.1, read as the reverse complement.
TATTTCAATTTCAATTAATCCCTTTATATTCATTTATTTATAATTTTTTATAAATCTAAATTTTTTCACAAATTTTATAGAAAATCCAGCAGAGTGCCAGCTATAAATTGGAAAACAGTTCTTCTAAACCTATTTAAAAACACTTCCAATATAATTATAATCTCAATCTCAATCAACCACCAACATTTTTCAACAATTTCTCAAATCAATTCAGTATCTCAAAATTCACATTCATGTCATATCACACCCAATTCAATGAGAAATACTCATTTTTATTTCTGAACACAGCTCATTGGTAATTACAGCAAAAATATGATTATATGAGTTTATAATATACATAACAAAAGTTTACAAATACAAAAGACTTAGGTAGCCCAATGTCCTACCAATGCACTGCAATTGTCAGGTGACTTTGAACTCTGAGTGCAGATCTGAAAACTCACACTATATGAGGTCTGCTAGACTCCCCAGCTATGTCTCCAGTACCTGCGCGTGGCAAAAGCGACGCGCTAAGCAATTCTGCTTAGTGGTGACAATATAAAATAAAATAAAAATAAAATAAAAACATGTATGCAAAATGTACGTTTACATTTTTGGGTAGACTTAATTTCAAATATTTATTGCAATATTATTCGATTAAAGTTTGATAAGATTTATTAACAATGCCCGAATAACCTATACTAGTTGACTGGATTAGATAAATGGGTAAACTGGTACTGGGTACTAAGTACCTTGGGCCACAACACCATCGGTCACATTGTGTCTCCCGATGTGCAACGGAATAGCTAATAAGTTGTAATAATTATCGGAGATTAAATCCGAGTATAACAACTCAATATCATAGCCAAAGACTATTATGTCATAGAATGGCATGGAAAGCCATGAAATATGGAATGGCATGAAGCCATATGCAGTACTGCTAACAGAACCCTATTGGCATGCCAACCTATCCAAACCAATCACATTAGGCCTACTAGGGCATTTAACACTTATCATTTATGTAATTCTTTGAAATTGAATTTTTATGATTACTATTCATTTCATTGGTCAACCAAATTGTTGACTTTTGCATTGGCAATAGGTAAATTAGTTTAAATATCATCAACATACCACATTTTGCATTTTAAACGTGTTGGTATTGGTTGACAATACTATCTCTAAGCTTAATGTGAATTGGACAGAATTTTCAGTTTTTAAACTTTGGGTTTACTGTTCCATTAGTCACTTTTGGAGTGGGAATTTGGAAAAATGATCAATATGAAAGTTGTTCCTAATTTGTCTACTTGAATTTCCCTTTTTGAATCACTCCATTTGGAGTTTTGTAGCTCAAGTTATGGCCTAAACACCATAACTGGCCGGATTGGACAGATTCCAAAAATCTGGGCAAAACTAGTTATGCCAGATTTGGTAACCTAAGTTTGGTTGGCAATTTGACTAGATTGTGGTCATAATTTGGGTTAGGTTTCTTCATGAAAGCTGTTGGTCTATATATGCTGGTAAAATTTCAGGTCAATTGGACCTTTCTACATTGAGTGATGGCCAAATGACCAAACATTATTCATTTGGTCATTTTGCCCAGGCAGATTGCAGGCCACCCGGATTAGGGCAAACTTTTGGTCAGCTTGGTTTGGTTTTCTAGGCATGGTTTCTTCACCAAAGTTGTGCCATTATGTGTCTAGTTTCATGTTCAATTTGCACCAATTGGACCTCTATAATTCAAGTTATTGCTGCCCAAACCTAGTGGAATCATGTCTAATTCTGCAGGTCACCAAGGGCAGCCACACTAATCTCAATTCCCACTACACAAACCACTTCATTTCCTATTTACACATCACTAAATGGTTACTAATTGACCATTAAAATTCACTTTCACTATTGCATCTTCAAAGTCTTCATTTTATACTCAAACCCTAACCCTATCATCTCCAATATTGCATTTAACTAGCATTTCATCATTTTACTTGAGAGACTATTGTTAAGGCAGCCCTATTACCATTTTAGCTCCATGAAAATCATCAAAACCTTACCACATCCATGGCCGCCAAAATTATAAGATGGGCATACACATGATATTTATTAAATTTCTTTGCACTTTTACACTCAATCATGCTCCTTCAACATGAATTTAAAGAGAAAATCTAATTTAAGTCACTAACCTCTAATGGAGTGAATTTCCCACTTGCTCAAATTCTTGTTTTCCTTTTCTTTTTGCTTCCACAAGAATCAGCAAGATGATAGAACAAATTTTTGTGTTGACAATTAGGGTTTTTAGTGAAAGAAAGCTAGGGAAATGGAGGTTGAACGGTTTGTTAATGGTGGAGTAAGGAGAGGTGTATGGGGCGGCTTGAAGAAGAAGAGAGGGCTGCTGTTTGGGTTTCTAGAATTCTGCCTCCTTTCTCTATTTTTATTGTATTTTAATTGTCTTGCTTTAATTTGATTGGCCATAGCATTTTTAATTACCTCATGCTTACATAAGCATGAGGTAATAAATCCCATTATTTTCATTTTGTTTTCTTTCATTGCCTATTCATTTTAAAATAAATTTTCATTAGTATTTGTTCATATTTTATGTCATATAATTCACTTGCATAAATGAGCAAGTTGGTCAAAAATCATCTTTGAAGACGAAATGACCAAAATGCCCTCCATTTGGCTTATCGAGCAAAAATTGTGTATACCGATAGAAAAATTTTTCTATGCATTTTCTTGGCATTCTAATGCCATAAGAACCTCAATGACCCTTCTCTAGAGTCCCAATAATTATTTTAAAAGTTTTTCCCCTGGTCTAGGGTTGCTAACGGCCTTCACCGTCACTTCTCTTTCGGGTTACCCATCTCTGGTGTTTCGGCTCATTTAACCTTAGTGTATTTGGTTTCTAAAAATTTTCATTGATTTTTATGAGCATTATTTAGTTTCTTAATAACTCCTCACTCTAGTCTATTTATAATTTCAAACATTCTAGCTACCCTGACCGACCTTGGTCCCCGAAACAGTAGACTATACGGACACGTTAAAGTGAGGATGTCACAACTCTTCCCTTCTAATAAAAATTTCGTCCTCAAAATTTACCTGATGCAAACAGTTGAGGGAACTGTTGCCTCATCATCTCTTTACTTTCCCAAGTTGCCTCTTCATTGTTGTGGTGCCTGCAAAGCACTTTCACTAGTGGAATTTGTTTATTTCTCAGTTCTTTCACTTCTCGAGCTAGGATCCGTATAGGTTCTTCTGTATATGTCAAGTCCGGTTGGATTTCAATCTATTCCATGGAAATGACATGTGAAGGGTCTGAGCGATATCTTCTCAGCATAGAAACATGGAATACATTATGGATTTTATCCAATTCTGGTGGTAAAGCTAGCCGACAGGCCACTGGTCCCACACGTTCAATGACTTCATATGGGCCAATGAATCTAGGGCTTAGCTTACCCTTTCTTCTAAACATTAGTACTTTCTTCCACGGTGAGACTTTGAGAAACACTTTATCACCAACTGCATACTCTATTCCTTTTCTCTTCAAGTCGACATATGATTTCTGTCTATCTAAGGCAACCTTCAGGTTAGCTTTGATTATCTTCACTTTCTCCTTAGTCTGTTTCACCAGGTCTGGTCCTATTAGCTTATCTTTGCCCAATTCAGTCCAACACACTGGTGTTCTACATTTTCTCCCATACAGTGCTTCATACGGGGCCATTTGGATGCTAGCTTGGTAGCTATTGTTGTATGCGAATTCTGCCAGTGGGAGATATCTATCCCAGCTCCCCTCAAACTCAATGACACAACTCCTTAGCATATCCTCCAAGATCTATCACATAATTCACATTGTTATTATCATTTCAATTTATTAATTACGAAAATTCAATTAATTCTTAGGTTTACCTAGATTACTCATTCTGACTGTCCATCCGTCTGAGGATGAAAAGCCGTGCTAAAACGGAGTTGTGTGCCCAAGGCTTCTTGTAACTTTTTCCAAAATCTCGATGTAAACCTTGGGCCTCGGTCAGATATGATGGAAAGTGGGATACCATGCAGTCTAACTATCTCACTAATATACAATTCTGCTAGCTTCTCCAGTGACTAGTCAGTCCTAACTGGCAGAAAATGTGCTGACTTCGTCAATCTATCCACTATCACCCATACTGCATCATGCTTCCTTTGGGTGAGGGGTAGACTACTAACAAAATCCGTAGTGACCCGGTCCCATTTCCATTCAGGTATGCTTATAGGCTGCAACAATCTTGATGGAACTTGATGTTCTGCTTTAACTTGCTGACATGTCAAACACTTAGTCACATAGTCAGTTATATCCCTCTTTATACCAGGCCACCAATAATGAGGCTTCAAATCATTATACATTTTTGTGCTCCCCGGGTGCATAGCATAAACACTAGTATGTGCTTCTTTCAGAATATTAGTCTTCAGTTCCCCATCATCTTGTACACACACTCTTCCTCTGTAGTATAGACACCCATCTTCTTTCACCTCATATTCAATTTCCTTCCCCTTAGGAATTTTTCCCACAATGGCCATTAGTTTTTCATCTGTCTTCTGCCCATCTTGTATTTGCTGTATTAGGGTTGGCCTCACTTGCAACTCAGCCAAAATAGCTCCATCTTGAGCTAAGGACAGACAGGCATTTAGTGATCTTAAAGCTGTGATGGACTTCCTGCTCAATGCATCATCCACTACATTTGCCTTCCCAGGATGATAATCTATCACACAATCATAGTCCTTCAGGAATTCAATCCATCGCCTTTGTCTAAGGTTGAGCTCCTTCTGAGTTGGCAAATATTTTAGACTTTTGTGGTATGTGTAAATGTAGCACTTTTCACAATATAAGTAGTGCCTCCATATTTTCAGCGCGAAGATAATTGCTGCAAGCTCTAGATCATGTGTAGGGTAATTCTGTTCATGTGGCCTTAGCTGCCTGGAAGCATAAGTGACCACCTTCCCCTCTTGCATCAATACACACCCTAACCCATTATAAGAGGCATCACTGTAGACCACAAAGTCTTTTCCCGACACTGGATGTGTTAACACTGGTGCCTCTGTCAAGATAGCCTTTAACTTCTCAAAACTAGCCTGACACTTGTCATTCCAGTTAAATCTGTCATTCTTGTGTAACAACTTGGTCATTGGAGCAGCTATTAAGGAAAATCCCTTCACAAATCTTCTGTAATACCCAGCTAGCCCCAAGAAACTTCTGACCTCAGTTGTATTTCTGGGAGGCTTCCATTCCATCATTGCTTCTATCTTTTTGGGATCTACTCTAATACCCTCAGCTGATACTATGTGTCCAAGGAAGGAGATTTCACTCATCCAGAAGTCACATTTGGATAGCTTAGCATACAGCTTCTTTTCTCGCAGGGTTTGCAGAACAATCCTCAAATGTTCATCATGTTCTTCCCTGGTCTTGGAATACACCAGAATATCATCAATAAAGACCACTACAAATCGATCTAAGTATGGATGGAAGATACGGTTCATAAGGTCCATAAATGCTGCTGGTGCATTTGTTAACCCAAACGGCATCACTAGAAATTCATAATGCCCATACCGGTTCTCAATGCGCTTTTTACACATCCGCATCCTTTACCCTTAATCGATGATACCGATGCGAGATCAATTTTTGAAAATACACCGGCTCCCTTCGACTGATCAAACAGATCGTCAATTCTGGGCAATGGATATTTATTCTTCACAGTTACTTTGTTCAACTGCTGGTAATCAATACACAATCTCAAGGTTCCATCCTTCTTCTTCACAAATAGCATCGGAGCTCCCCATGGTGACACACTGGGGCGTATGAACCCCTTATCAAGCAACTCTTGCAACTGAGTTTTCAACTCCCTCAATTCAGTGGGTGCCATCCTGTAAGGAGCAATGGAAATGAGTGTTGTACCCGGCATTACCTCAATAGCAAACTCGACTTCCCTTTCTAGTGGTAAACCAGGCAACTCTTCAGGAAATACATCTGGGAAGTCTCTTACTATGGGTATATCACTCAGGTTTGGCTTAGCTTGCCTAGTAACAACCACGTGTGCTAGGTAAGCTTCACAGCATTTTCTCATAATTTTTCTTGCAACTGTGGCTGAGATAACATTAGACAGGAAATTTGTCCTTTCACCCATAACAGTGATCTCATTACCCTCAGAAGTTTTGAGAGAAATTCTCTTCAATTTACAATCAACTATTGCCTGATGACGTGATAACCAGTCCGTTCCCAAAATCACGTCAAACTCGTGGAAGGGCAACACAATTAGATCTGCCGAGAATTCATACCCCTGAATTCTCAACGGGCAATCTTTATACACCTTATTCACTACCACATTGTGGCCTAGTGGATTTGTGATCAAAATGTCTTGATCACTCTCCTCTACTGGAAATCCCCTCTCTATGGGTAGTTTGATGCAAATGTAGGAATGAGTGGATCCTGGATCCACCAATGTATGTACAGAAGTGTTGTAGAGGGAAAACGTACCCCTGGTGACATTAGGGGCATCTTGCTCCTCCTGAGCTCTGATGGCATAAGCCCTGGCTGGTATTCTAGTGTCTGGCCTCTCAGCTGACTCGGATGCAGGCCTCAGTGATGGACCAGCTGCCTCAGGTTTACCAAGTTTCCTACCTCTTTGTGGTGCAGGAGCAGGTCTGTCTGTTTGTGTTGGAGCAACTGTAGTAGTCCTCTTCGGACAATTCTTGATCTGATGTTCTGTTGATCCACACTGTAAGCATGCACCAGTCACTCGCTAACATTCCCCCTTATGCCACTTCTGACAATACTGACAAGAAGAAGATGCAGGGGCTGGTCCCCTAAACACAGTCCCTGGAGAGCTGCCCATTGATGGTGTGGACTGGCCTCTCCTAGGTGTGAACTGTGGTCTAGGCCCCTAAGACTAGCCATGACCCTGTGGTGGTCCTAAACTCTGAGTAGGAGGACCCTTACTCTTTTTACTGGGAGCAGAAAATGCACTGGACTGACCCGGACCCCTCTTCTGCTGTCTTTCCCTTCTATTTTGTTCATTGATTCTGACCCTTTCCACTTTTGATGCAGCATCCACCAGTTTAGAAAAATCCATGATCTCCAGTGCTGTGATCATGACTTTGATGTTGTCATTGAGCCCTTCCTCAAACCGTCTGCAACTCTCTGCCTCGGTAAGGACTATCTCCCTCCCATACCGGCTCAGTCTGACAAACTCACGCTCATACTCAGCCACTGACAACTGTCTCTGTCTCAAACTGATAAATTCCCTTCTACGCTCTTCTAAATAGACTTTGCTAATATATTTCTTCCTGAACTCTGTAAGGAAGAATTCTCAAGTGATCCGTTCAGGTTGCACCTCACTGGTTACTGTGTCCCACCACTGATATGCGTCATCCTGAAGTAAGGACACAACAGCCACTAGGTTCTGCTCGGGGGTGCAATTTAGCTATTTCAGCACTCTAATAGTTCTATCCAACCAGTTTTCTATGGCCATGGGATCATCCTCCCTCTTCCGAAAGAAGTCCACAGCCCCATGCTTTCTCAATTTCTCCAGATGAGATTTCTGTGGTACTGGTGGATGCTGTGGCTGTGGTTGTGGTGGTGGAATTGCCCCCATCATTTGCCGATAGAATTCGATCATTTGCTAGAATAAAGCAAACTGAGGTTCAGCAGGTGCCTCAGGTGCTGGTGGAGTAGGTTCTCCCCTGCCCCTAGACTCAGCCCTTGGTGGAGCATGACTTTCCACCTCTTCATCAACTGCTCTTTGTGAAGTAGGATCCATGTCCTATTCAAAATAAGAAAACAAATAGATCTGCATCAGTGTCACCTCAGCACTTACAAATGCAATGCAATGGTTTGTACTCTATTTAGACCCAGAAACGCCTAAACCGATGCTCTGATACCACTAAATGTGACACCCCTTACCCGTCTACAGTGTAACGGAGCAAGTTATGCCACTCAGTGTGTCGGAACACCAATTCATGTTTCAATTTCAATTAATCCCTTTTTATTCATTTATTTATAATTTTTGATAAATCTAAATTTTCTGCAAATTTTATAGAAAATCTGGCAGAGTTCCGGCTATAAATTGGAAAACAGTTCTTCTGAACCTGTTTAAAAACACTTCCAATATAATTATAATCTCAATCTCAGTCAACCACCAACATTTTTCAACAATTTCTCAAATCAATTCAGTATCTCAAAATTCACATTCTTGTCATATCACACCCAATTAAATGAGAAATGCTCATATTTATTTCTGAACATAGCTCATTGGTAATTATAGTAAAAATATGATTGCATGAGTTTATAATATACATAAAAAAAGTTTACAAATACAAAAGACTTAGGTAGCCCAATGTCCTACCAATGCACTGCAATTGTCAGGTGACTTGGAACTCTGAGTGCAGATCTGAAAACTCACCCTGTATGAGGTCTACTGGACTCCTCAGCTATGTCTCTAGTACCTGCATATGGCAAAAGCAACGCGCTAAGCAATTCTACTTAGTGGTGACAATATAAAATAAAATAAAATAAAATAAAAACATGTATGCAGAATGTATGTTTACATTTTTTGGTAGACTTAATTTCAAATATTTATTGCAATATTATTCGATCAAAGTTTGGTAAGATTTATTAACATTGCCCGAGTAACCTATACTAGTTGACTGGACTGAATAAATGGGTAAACTGCTACTGGGTACTAAGTACCTCGGACCATCACACCGTCGGTCACATTGTGTCTCCCGGTGTGCAACGGAACAGCTAATAAGCTGTAATAATTATCAGGGATTAAACCCGAGTATAACAACTCAATATCATAGCCAAAGGCTATTATGTCACAGAACGGCATGGAAGGCCATGAAATACAGAATGGCATGAAGCCATATGCAGTACTGCTAACAAAACCCTATTGGCATGCCAACCTATCCAAACCAATCACATTAGGCCTACTAGGGCATTTAACACTTATCATTTATGTAATTCTTTGAAATTGAATTTTTATGATTACTATTCATTTCATTGGTCAACCAAAACATTGACTTTTACATTGGCAATAGGTAAATTAGTTTAAATATCATCAACATACCACATTTTGTATTTTAAATGTGTTGGTATTGGTTGCCAATACCATCTATAAGCTTAATGTGAATTGGACAGAATTTTCAGTTTTCAAGCTCTGGGTTTACTATTCCATTAGTCACTTTTGCAGTGGGAATTTAGAAAAATGATCAACATGAAAGTTGTTCCTTATTTTGTCTAGTTGAATTTACTTTTTTGAATCACTCCATTTGGAGTTTTGTAGCTCAAGTTATGACCTAAACACCATAACTGGCCGGATTAGACAGAATCCAAAATTCTGGGCAAAACTGGTTCTGCCAGATTTGGTAACCTAAGTTTGGTTGGCAATTTGACTAGATTATGATCATAATTTGGGTCAGCTTTCTTCATGAAAGTTGTTGGTCTATATCTCAGCTTGTTTCTGGTAAAATTTCAGGTCAATTGGACCTTTCTACATTGAGTTATGGCCAAATGACCAAACACTGTTCATTTGGTCATTTTGCCCAGGCAGATTGCAGGTCGCCCGGATTAGAGCAAACTTTTGGTCAACTTGGTTTGGTTTCTGGGCATGGTTTCTTCACCAAAGTTGTGCCATTATGTGTCTAGTTTCATCTTCAATTGGCCTTGAACCAATTGGACCTCTATAATTCAAGTTATTGCTGCCAAAACTTGCTGGACTCATGTGCAATTCTGCAGGTCACCAAGGGCAGCCACACTAATCTTAATTCCCACTACACAAACCACTTCATTTCCTGTTTACACATCACTAAATGGTCACTAATTGACCATTAAAATTCACTTTCACCATTGCATGTTCAAAGTCTTCATTTTATACTCAAACCCTAACCTTATCATCTCCAATCTTGCATTTAACTAGCATTTCATCATTTTACTTGAGAGACTATTGTTAAGGCAGCCCTATTACCATTTTAGCTCCATGAAAATCATCAAAACCTTACCACATCCATGGCTGCCAAAATTAAAGGATGGGCATACACATGATATTTATTAAATTTCTTTGCACTATTACACTCAATCATGCTCCTTCAACATGAATTTAAAGAGAAAATCTAATTTAAGTCACTAACCTTTAATGGTGTGAATTTCCCACTTGCTCAAATTCTTGTTTTCCTTTTCTTTTTGCTTCCACAAGAATCACCAAGATGATAAAACAAATTTTTGTGTTGACAATTAGGGTTTTTAGTGAAGAAAAGCTAGGGAAATGGAGGTTGAAAGTTTTGTTAATGGTGGAGTAAGGAGAGGTGTATGGGGTGGCTTGAAGAAGAAGAGAGGGCTGCTGTTTGGGTTTCTAGAATTCTGCCTCCTTTCTCTATTTTTATTGTATTTTAATTGTGTTTCTTTAATTTGATTAGCCATAGCATTTTTAATTACCTCATGCTTACATAAGCATGAGGTAATAAATCCCATTATTTTCATTTTATTTTCTTTCATTGCCTATTCATTTTAAAATAAATTTTCATTAATATTTGTTCATATTTTATGTCATATAATTCACTTGCATAAATGGACAAGTTGGTCAAAAATCGTCTATGAATACGAAATGACCAAAATGCCCTCTATTTGGCTTACTGAGCAAAAATTATGTATACCGATAGAAAAATTTTTCTATATATTTTCTTGGCATTCTAATGCCATAAGAACCTCAATGACCCTTCTCTAGAGTCCCAATAATTATTTTAAAATTTTTTGCCCTGGTCTAGGGTTGCTAACGGCTTTCACCATCACTTCCTTTTCGGGTTACCCATCCCTGGTGTTTCGGCTCGTTTAACCTTAGGGTATTTGGTTTCTAAAAATTTTCCTTGATTTTTATGAGCATTATTTAGTTTCTTAATAACTCCTCACTCTAGTCTATTTATAATTTCAAACATTCTAGCTGCCCGGACCGACCTTGGTCACCAGAACAGTAGACTGTACGGACTCACTAAAGTGAGGATGTTACAAATTTCATGTGAAAATAATTCAAACTCTTTAATTACCATGGCTGCCTAAACTAACACATAATCATAACTCACCAAAAAATCAAAATTTCTTCAGCAATTTCTTTATCTCAAGCTTCCCATAAACTTTACTTAAGAAAGAACACAATTTAAACACTTACCTATTGTTGGGGCTTGTTAAATCTTCATCAAAATCCCTTGAATTTAGTATCTATTTCTTCCTTATGATGTGGGGATAAAATTTAGTGAAGTGACTTTGGTGTTTGGAGTTGGAAATGGTGGAGATTAGGAAGCTTCATCAATTCGGCCATGGAGGATTTCAAAGAGCTTCATTTCGGCATGGATAAGGAGGAAGGTTGAAGATGAAGTATAATGGATATACATCTGCCCACTTAATGTTTTATTAATCCCATAGTGCTCCACTCACCAATATTTAATTATATTATATGTTTTAAAGTGTTAATTACTCAATTTATACCCCATTTTTGCTATTTACATTTGGTACCACTAATTTAATTTTTCTTGACATTTTTCAAGTGTAATATTATTTATTTTTAATGGACATTTAGGTCAAACGACAACTCTGGGTGTCAAATGACCACAATGCCCTTGTTCGGGTTGCATTCCCGATTTTTCGGTAACACCGGGCTTTGTCTGTTTTTTGATTTCTCACTTTCTTTGTACTAATTAATAAATTTTTCTTTGATATTTCTAATGGTATTTACACTTCAATAGGTGTCTATTTAAGTCCAAAAAATATTTTCTAGGGTTCCCCACGGTCCAAGGCTAGTCAACGGTCCACGCTGCAACTTCCCAGTGCGATCACCCATCGCTAGGGTTCTCGGCTCGCTTAACTTGGTTACATTTCTTTGCTATTATTTTTTTCTTTGTTTTTCTTGTATTTTCTTTTCATGTATTTCATTATTGTAGGTCTCCTCACTGATATTGAAGTGTAGTTCTAGGCATCCTAGCTGTCCGGGCAACACTGGTCACCGGAACAGTAGAACGCACTACCGAACATAGGGGTGTTATAGGAGGCAAGGGCCATCTAGCTAAAGACTACACTAGTGCTCCTAGATTCAGTCCAGCTCCTACTACTACAGAAGGATCTATTCAGAGTCCTGTTCCCAAAGGTTCACAATTAGTTGGCAAAGGAAATGGCAGAGGTAGAGGCAGTGCTTCAGGCAGTCAGGGTACTATTAGTCAGTCAGCACAAGAAAGTGCTTTAGCCAGGGTTTATACAATGAGACAGTGAGAAGAGGCTGAGACTTCTGATGTTGTAGCTAGTACATTCTCTATCTATGATCAAGAAGTATTTGTGTTATTTGATCCGGGTTCAACCCACTCATATGTTAGTGCTAGCATAGTCAGTTCACTTGCTGTTCCGTGTGTCCAAATGGATTTTTAAGTGCTAGTAACTAGTCCGTTAGGACAAGAGATTCTGGTCAACAGAATCTATAGAGACTATCCTTTGGTGATCCAAGGACATGTTTTTCTGTCAGATTTGATTGAAATGCCCTTCAGAGATTATGATATTATCTTGGGCATGGATTGGTTAGCCAGTCATCACGCAATGATTGACTGCAGACTGAAGACAGTCACTTTTGGTCTCCCTCTGTACAGTGATATGGTAATACATGGGGAGAGGCATTTACTACCATCAAACATCATTTCGGCTACACTAGCCAGAAGGATGATCAGAAAAGGGGTGTGAAGCATACTTGGCACATGTGATAGACACCCAAGTGGGGAGCCCAGCACTGAGGGACATCCCTACAATATGTGACTTTTCAGATGTGTTTCCTGTTGAATTTCTAGGATTACCTCCAAAAAGAGAGGTGCAGTTTGAGATTGATGTTATGCCTGGTGTGGACCCAATTTCCATAACACCATATAGAATGGCTCTAGCAGAATTGAAAGAGTTGAAAGTGCAGTTGCAAGAGCTGCTTGACAAGGGCTTTATCCGCCCTAGTGTGTCACCTTGGGGAGCGCCAGTATTGTTTGTTAAGAAGAAAGATGGCACCTCTGCTTATGTATTGACTATCGACAGTTGAATAAGGTAACAATAAAGAATAGATATCCATTGCCCCACATTAATGACTTGTTTGATCAGTTGAGGGGTGCAACTGTGTTCTCCAAAATTGACTTGAGATCAAGTTATTATCAGTTGAAAGTATAAGAGCAGAGTATTCCTAAAACTGCCTTCAGAACCCGCTATGGCCATTATGAGTTCTTGGTCATGCCATTCGAGTTAACTAATGCTCCGGCTGCTTTTATGGATCTAATGAACACTATCTTCAGACCATACCTCGATCAGTTTGTTGTGATATTCATAGAGGATATATTGGTCTATTCGAGGAGTGCAGAAGAGCATGATAGACATCTGCGGATTGTACTGCAGACTTTGAGGGAGAAACAGCTATACGCCAAATTATCGAAGTGTGAGTTTTGGCTGAAAGAAATATCCTTCTTGGGGTATGTAGTATCAGTAGAAGGCATCAAGGTAGATCCAAGAAAGATAGAAGCTGGCCTTAATTGGAGGCCACCCAAAAATATCATGGAGATTCACAATTTTCTGGGGTTAGCTGGATATTACCGCATTTTTGTGAAAGGATTCTCCATGTTGGCATCTCCATTGACCAAGCTGCTTAGGAAAGATGTGAAATTTTAGTGGATGGATAAATGTCAATAGATTTTTGATGAATTGAAGAGGTGTTTAACTGAGGCTCCAGTCCTGACTTTACCTACTTTGGGTAAAAAATACACAATTTACAGTGATGCTTCTCACAATGGGTTAGGCTGTGTATTGATGCAAGATCGAAATGTCATTGCCTATGCATCATGCCAGCTAAAACCGCATGAGAGGAACTATCTGTCACACCCTACCCCTCTGTAAGGCATAACATGATCCCGTAGTATACCTAATGAATTACCAACTCCGTCTACTGATAACCCATTAAATACGCTACAAGGGATTTTAAAAACTTTTCTTACTTCTTTTACAGTGGTGAGCACTATTTACAGGTGTTAAAGACTTTGGTGAACTGAAGTGAAACAACTAACTCATTTGGTTTATTTGGAATTTCTGTAAAAATTTTGGCAGAGTGCCATCTGTATTTTTAACAAAACAGTTCTTCAGAAAACCTGTAAAAAGCACTTTAATAAATTTCCAAATCTCAACTTCAATACATTTCTCAACACAACAATTTATCAACTCAATTCCATAGAAAATTTTCAAAGTCTGAGATAAGGAAATATAATACAATTTTCACAAGTCAAATAACTCATAATTAATTTACAACTTTAAGGTACAATTTGAATTTACAACTGCTCAAAACCAAAAACAAAATGTACATACAGTGTCATACATTACAGTACAAAATGCAAAATACTGGTATACTCATTATACTGTAATCCTCATGATGTATATGCAACCTAGTCTCACGCTTTGTCTGCTCTCTACTGCGATAAAGAATAAAGCTATCGCTGAGACAATGTCTCAGTGGTGTACAACATTAACCAAATACAAATTTAAATCACAATTCATAAATCATGTAAATAGTGGATACTTAAAACCATAGTCAAATTCAAGACAATAAAGGTCAATAAGAATTTAAACTCCATTTCTCAATATCACAATAGATTTTCATAAGTCAGATCATGTTTGAATTCAAAAGACAATATATGTCGATGAGAGTTTAAATCCAATTCACAATCTCAAATTACACATCAATAAATCACACACAGCTTAATCATGATCCATAGTTCAATTCGTCCCAAAAGCCGATGGCTAATGAGGTATTCAATTCGTCCCAAAAGTCGATGACTAATGAGGAATAACATGGCTAGCTAGCAAAAATATGAGTACTCATCCAATTCATCCTCAACAGGCACACACCTCAACACTTCAGCCAGAGAGGGAATTCAATTCGTCCCACTAGACAAGCTAATAAGGAATACGATCAATATACATGATAGTTGTGGTTTCAAACCATTTCCAATGCTTTTCAATCAATAAGTAACCATCAATGTCATTCAAACAATTTTTCACAGTTTCAAACCATTCACAATATTTTTTAATCAATAAGTGTCCATCAAACTCATTTACACAATTTAAAACAATAATATACAAATAGTCAATATTTATTTCAATTGAAAATAATTCAAAAGAAACAGTTGTTGTGCACAAACCTCTGATATTTGTCTCCTGGTCCTGACTCAGTATTTCTTTCCCTTTTGCTGAGTCCTTGTTAACTGAGAAACACAATTTGAAGTGTTTCAGTGCTAAATTAATTTGCCTCTAACGATAATGTTCGATAAACAATTCACTGAATACCTTTATTTGCTTAATCACCTAATATACCGACCCTCATTGCGTTTTAGGTAAATTAGGTTTTAATGTCGTTAATATGTCACATTCGATAGGGTTTTAGGTTTGGTACGTTTTACCAAAGTCATTTCCTTGTTTAGTGCATTTTAATGCAAATTGCTGGATTTCGGGACACTGGTTTGACCTAGCCGGACGATCTAGTTCCCTCGGTTTTCGGGTCTCGGTCGACACTACAAACTTGTAGATCTAGGTCTTATGGACCGCGGTGCAAAATTTTAGGTCAATCCGAATTAAGTAGACCAAGTTATGGTCATTACACTATTGCTGGTCAAATGGCATCAATTAGGTCATTTTTTTGGTCAATTTGGTCAACTTTGGTTCGGCCAGTTTTTGGACCCGAACTTGTGCAAGCTTTTTGACTTGCTTATGGTCATTTCTGGGCTTTGGTGTCTTCATAAGACTTGTAGGTATGGGTCTTAAATATTCATGGTTAAAATTTCAGGTCAATTGGACCTGTTTTGAGTGAGTTATGGCCTAAACACTCACTGCTGCCCAATTGGTCATTTTTCAGGTCCTAATTGCACCTAATCCGAATTGGTTATTTTCTTAGGTCACCTTGCAAGCAGAATTTTGGTATGTTTTCTTAATGAAAGTTGGCACATTTTGTGGCTAGTTCCACCTCCAATTGGTCTCATACCAATTGAGGTTACACATTTAAACTTATTGGCTAAAATGTACACTGCCCTCTATATGTCTTTCAAATCCCAATTCAAACACACATTTACCTTGCAATTTGTTCACTTCCCTACCAATCTGTTTTGGTACATTACCAAAAGCATATTCTACTTTACATTAACATTACTTTGGGCAGATTACAATTACCCTCAACACACCAAATATAATTCACATTCACAAGTTCTAAATACCATTACATACACACCTAACCATTACAAATCTTACATACACTTTACAATATCAATCTACATACATATCCATCAATACTTCTAGGTCAATATTCTGCCTACACTTCCATGACTACATACATTTACTCAAGTTTTCCAAGCTGCCGAAAATTGTCCTCCAACATCAAAGTGCCCTACAAATTAACCAATTCCCATCCAACTGCATAAATCAACATATATATGTGAAATAATTCACTAGGATATTAAATCACCATGATCAACATTATTTCTCATCAATTATATGCACAATTATCTCATCAAAAACGTGACTCTATGGCTGTCCAAAATGAAAACAACAATAACTCTTCAAACTCAAAATTTTCCTTCACAAAACCAATACCCATAACATGCACACAAAACTTAACAAAGGAATTCTAAAAAATGTAGACTTACCTTTCATTGTATCTTGCTAAACCTTCACCAAACTTCTCAATTTTGGTATCAATATCTTCCTTGTGATGTGTAGACAAAGTTTTATGAAGGAACTCAAGTGATTAGAAGTGAAATGAGTGGTTAGATGAGCTTGCATGAAAAACGGCTATGGTGTTTCCTCTCACCTTCATTCACGGCAATGTTGAGATAAGTTTGAGGAAGATGAAGTTCAGCTGGTTAGTGGACTTGCATCAGCACCTTTTTATGTTTAATTAAATCTTTAGTGGTCCACTAATAAAGTTTAAATCATATAATAAGGTAATTGTTCATTTATTCCACATTTAACCAATGATTTTAGCTATTTACTTTAGGTACTACTAAATTAATTTTTCCTTTTATTTTCTAAGTGTAACACTATTTATTTTTAATGGAAATTTAGGTCAAAAGACACTTCGGGATGTCAAATGACCATAATGCCCCTATTCGTGTTGCATTCCCGATTTTTCGGTAACACCGTATTTTATCTGTTTTTCGATTTCTCACTTTTCTTTGTACTAATTATTTAATTTTTCTTTGATCTTTCTAATGATATTTATTCTTCAATAAGGTTCTATTTAAGTCCAAAAAATGTTTTCCAGGGTTTCCCGCAGTCCAGGGCTAGTCAACGGTCCACGCCGTAACTTCCCAGTGCGGTCACCCATCGTTAGGTTTCCCGGCTCGTTTAACTTGATCACATTTCTTTGCTATCATTTTTCCTTTGTTTTTCTTATACTTTCTTTTCTTGTATTTCATTATTTTATGTCTCCTCACTCATATCGAAGTACGGTTCTAGGCATCCTAGCTGTCCGGACAACACTACCGGGTATAGCACCAATCTCTATTGCTTCTTACAGGATGGCACCCACAGAATTGAAAGAACTGAAAATCCAGTTATAGGAGTTACTGGATAAAGGGTTCATACGCCCCAGTGTGTCACCATGGGGAGCTCCAGTGCTATTTGTAAAGAAGAAGGATGGGACTTTAAGGTTATGCATCGATTACCGGCAGTTGAATAAAGTGACTGTGAAGAACAAATATCCGTTGCCTAGAATTGACTATCTGTTTGATCAGTTGAAGGGAGCAGGAGTATTTTCCAAAATTGATCTCAGATCAGGGTATCATCAGTTGAGGGTGAAGGGTGCAGATGTGCCAAAGACTGCATTTAGGACCAGGTATGGGCATTATGAGTTTCTAGTGATGCCCTTTAGCCTAACAAATGCACCAGCGGCATTCATGGACCTTATGAACCTTATCTTCCATCCACACCTAGATCGGTTCGTAGTAGTCTTTATTGATGATATTTTGGTGTATTCCAAGACCAGTGAAAAAAATGATGAGCATTTGAGGATTGTTCTGCAAACCCTGATAGAAAAGAAGCTGTATGCTAAGTTGTCCATGTGTGAATTTTGGTTGAATGAGATTGCATTCCTTGGACACTTAGCGTCAGCTGATGGGATTAAAGTGGATCCCAAGAAAATAGAAACAGTGATGGAATGGAAGCCTCCTAGCAATACAACTGAGGTCAGAAGTTTCTTGGGGCTAGCTGGGTATTACAGAAGATTTGTGAAGGGACTCCAATGACCAAGTTGTTACTCAAGAATGTCAGATTTGACTGGAATGACAAGTGTCAGACCAGTTTTGAGAAGTTGAAGGCTATGTTGATAGAGGCACTAGTGTTAACACAGCCAGTGCCGGGAAAGGACTTTGTAGTCTACAGTGATGCCTCGCATAATGGGTTAAGGTGTGTATTGATGCAAGAGGGAAAGGTGGTCGCGTATGCTTCCAGGCAGCTAAGATCACATGAACAGAATTACCCTACCCATGATCTAGAACTTGTAGCAATTATCTTCGCATTGAAAATATGGAGGCATTACTTGTTAGTAGTATGCCCTAGAGCATATCATTTAGTATGTATCTCATACATATTTTTATTAATAAAAGGCTTTTCCACTTTTCCTCTTACAGAATATATTTATGTGTAATAGAAAAGGTCCATTGATATTTTGTTAGAAATATTATTCTTAAGTTGTTAAGAATATGAGTGATATTATTTCTAGCATAAAGTATCATAAATAGGTTCACATTCGAGGATACTTCATAATAAGGACATGACTTATCCAGAAAGATTATATTCATGTTTGTTCCCAAGTTATTTATATGAGATATAAATAAGATGGAATGGTGAGTCTCATGCCATATGACAAACATGATAGGTACTTATAAATGATAAGTAGGCCGAACCAGTGACACTTATGACAAGCACATGGAGTTTACTCTTGTCAATGTTTTGTCATAAATCATATCAGTGCATATAATCTTTAGACTTGAGATAGCATAGTTATCTTGTATATAGATAGTTTGAGTTTGATACTGCTTTCATACTTGTACTATGTATGGGTATATGGGCATGTGTTGGCTCTTACTAGTTATATATGGAGGTAGGTGTTGATCAAGATGGAATCTGTTCCTCTAAGTAAATAGAGATAAAATCCTATGTTCATTTAATTGTTCTTGATTTTTCAAGTTCCTGGTCAGGACAGATAGATTTATTCAGAAAAGAGTTTCTGATGAGAAAATCTTTTTAATCAAGAACTGGAATTAAAAGAGAACATAATATTCATAGCAAATGGAGTTTGACATAAACCATGACTCCAGCTTGAGTTGGGATTTTGTAACAGAGAGATTCTAGTGCATGGTAACATATGATTATAGGTTCATTGAAGGTAAACCTTATTACTAATTGGGTAGCCATGGCATGCTATGCTAGGTGTTAACCATAGTCTATGAGGTGCATAAAATGATTTAGAGAAATCATTTATGGTAAGAAAGAGTTCTGATGATATTAAGAGTTGATATCATGTCTCATTGCCAATTAATGATGAGCTTAGTAAGTCACACACATACACAAGTTATCACCTAATTAAATATGATTTAATTAATTAATTAATTAAAGAGTTTAATTAATTAATTAAATAAGTTTGGTTTGCAATTAGATTGCAAAGTCCCTAGCATGACTTGAAACCAAATCTGGATTATTGGATGTACAGTATAAGTTAAATTTATATTTAAAGTGTTTAAATATGAATTTAATTAATGAGAAATTAATTAATAAAGATTAATTAATTAATCTATATTTGATATAAATTGATTAAAAGAAGAGAAATAATTATTTTGGGTTGAGAACTCAAAATTAAGACACAGGGGCATTTTGTTCATTTCACAGGATGACATGTGGCACCATGAGATGGTGACACATGTCATTACACATAAGCTTTCCAAATGTCTTTTAATAATGTAAGATGATTAAAATCAAGATTAAATATAGGTTTGACACTTGGCACAATGTGATTGGGTCAATTAAGCATATAACCAATCAAAGGGTGACATGTGGCAAGGGTTTAATGTGTTAACCTAGCTATTTAAGTGTTATTATGAAAAAAAAAATAAATAAAACACAAGCAACAGCCACTCCCTTGGGGCCGCCACCTAGAAGCTCTCATTCTTCTCTTCTTCTTCTTCTTTAATCAATCAAGAGATTAGCAAACAATCTCTTGAATTAAGAACACCTGAAATTGTTTCTAGTGTCCTGTTTACATCCTTAATCTCTTAAAAGGCAGAACTTGATTTTCTGAATAATAGAAAAAGCTTTAGAAGCTGTTCAAGGGCTGCCATAGGTGTTCTTGGTGTGGACAAGCTAGAGGAACAACATTTGGTGTCCTGAAGACGAATCTCAAAGGCGCAAATACACTGCAGTGTATCAAGAGGTTAGTGTGTTTGTTCTTAATTTAATCTAGGGTTCTAAAATTAATTTGAATAATTTTAAAATCTTAAATGGCTAATACAGATCCAAAAACATATTAAAAGAGTTTTAATATGTTGTTTATTATTGAAATCAAATAAATAAAAATAAATCTTTCATGATGCATGTGACCCTAGGTGAAATTTTTGAATTCAATGATATAAACTTGTGTTTTTCACGCTTCCATTCCTTCAATTGGTATCAGAGCCACTATATTTGCCATTTAAATTGTTCATTATATGATTTATTTGTGTGTTTTGATCATGAGATGATTGATCCATTACTGGTTGGATCAAAACGTATGGCGGCATGCTTGATCTTCGATCTTTGGTGCGCACTCTTTGGGTATCCCATGATGCTCATGGTTTGATTCTTGATTTTGCAATTGTTATATGATCTAAAAATCATCCTATTTCTAATTAAATTGTTTAATTAGAATTTTACTCACACAATTAAATTTTGATTCAAATCAGAATTTTAAAAATTATTTGAATGTGATTCAAATCTGAATTTTAAAAGTTGTTTGAATGTGATTCAAATCTGAATTTTTAAAGTTGTTTGAATCATATTCAAATCTAAATTTTTAAAGTTAATTGAATAATATTCAGATTTGATTTTTTTAAAAAATGTTTGAATGTGATTCAAATCTGATTTTTTAAGAAATGTTTGAATGTGATTCAAATCTGAATTTTTAAGGTTGTATGAATGTGATTCAAATCTGAATTTTTAAGGTTGTTTGAATGAGATTCAAATCTGAATTTTTAAATTTATTTGAATCATATTCAAATCTAGATTTTTAAGTTGAATATGAGATATTCAATTTAATTTAAGTATGTATGTCTTATTTAATTGTTAAATAGTGATATGCATGATAGATGATCATGGACTATAAAAGACTTATGATTGGATTTATTTCTTTTATGTTTCTTTGGGATTGTAAATTAATTAATTTATTTTAATTTATTTTGGGCATGTATTATTAAGTTTGTAATAATTTTTGGGTTGTAATTTCATTTATTTAAGTTCTTGTAAATTTGCCTTGGTATGCCAAGGATTACTATGTAATATGGGATTGCAAGAAGTTCAAGGAGGTCAAGAGCATTGGTGGGACCAGTGGGAGGAATTCAATATCAAGTGTTGATTATGTACTCCTTCAGCAACTCTTGTAAATGAATGAATGAAATGCACCTAGGAATGCCCTGATTCAATTTTTGGTGGCTCAAAATTGAAACCCTTAGAAAGTCCATGATTATACCATATTTACTGCTTATCCATGAATGTCACACCCTACCCCTCTGTAAGGCATAACATGATCCCATAGTATACCTAATGAATTACCAACTCCGTCTACTGATAACCCATTAAATATACTACAAGGGATTTTAAAAACTTTTCTTACTTCTTTTATAGTGGTGAGCACTATTTACAGGTGTTAAAAATCTTTTTGAATTGAAGTGATAGAACTAACATATTTGAATTATTTGGAATTTCTGTAAAAATTTTGGCAGAGTGCCATCTGTATTTTGGATAAAACAGTTCTTCAGAAAACCTGTAAAAAGCACTTCAATATTTTTCCAAATCTCAACTCCAACATATTTCTCAACTCAAATCCACAGTGATTTTTCAAAGACTGCGATAAAAGAAATATAATACAATTTTTACAAGCCAAAATAACTCATAATTATTTTACAACTTCAAGGTACAATTTGAATTTACAACTGCTCAAAATCAAAAACAATATGTACATACAGTCGTCATACATTATAGTACAAAATGCAAAATGTTGGTATACTCATTATACCCGGTAATCTCTCGCTGGAGGTACTAGTAGCCTAGTCTGCTGCCCTGTCTGTCTGTCTACCTGCGACAGCAATAAAAAGCTATCGCTTAGACAATGTCTCAGTGGTGCACAACATTAACCAAATACATCTTTAAATCACAATTCATAAATCATACAAATAGTGGATACTTAAAACCATAGTTAATTTCAAGATAGTAATTGTCAACAAGAATTTAAACTCCATTTCTCAATATCACAATAAATTTCAATAAGTCAGATCATGGTTGAATTCAAAAGACAGTATATGTCAATAAGAGTTTAAATTCATTTCACAATCTCACAATACATATCAATAAATCACACACAGCTTAATCATGTTCCAAAGTTCAATTCGTCCCAAAAGCCGATGGCTAATGAGGTATTCAATTCGTCCCAAAAGTCGATGACTAATGAGGAATAACATAGCTAGCTAGCAAAAATATGAGTACTCATCCAATTCGTCCTCAACAGGCAGACACCTCAACACTTCAGCCAGAGAGGGAATTCAATTCGTCCCATTAGACAAGCTAGTGAGGAATACAATTAATATACATGATAGCTGTGGTTTCAAACCATTTCCAATGCTTTTCAATCAATAAGTATCCATCAATATCATTCAAACAATTTTACACAGTTTCAAACCATTTACAATGCTTTTCAAGCAATAAATATCCATTCAAACACATTTCCACAATTTAAAAAAATAATGTACAAATAGTCATAATTCATTTCAAATGAAAAATTCAAAAGAAATAGTTGTTGTGCACAAACCTCTGATAACTGTCTCCTGGTCTTGACTCAGTGTTTCCTTCCTTTTTCCTAAGTCTTTGGTAACTGAGAAACATAATTTGAAGTGTTTCAGTACTAAATTAAATTATCTCTAACGATAATGTTCGATAAGTAATTCACTGAAAGCTATTATTTGCTTAATCACCTAATATACCAACTCTCGATGCGTTCTAGGTAAATTAGGTTTTAGTGTCATTAATATGTCACATTCGATAGTCTTTTAGGGTTGGTACATATTACCAATTTTATTTCCTTGTTTAGTGCATTTTATTGCAACTTGCTGGATTCCGGTATACTAGTTGACCTAGCCGGAAGACCTAGTTCCCTCGGTTTTCGGGTTTCGGTCAAAACTACAAACTTGGAGATCTATGTCTTATGGAACTCGGGGCAAAATTTTAGGTCATTCTGAGTTATGTAGACCAAGTTATGGTCATTTTACTATTGCTAGTCAAATAGCATCAAATTAGGTCATTTTAGGTCAAATTTGGTTAACTTTGGTTCGGCCAGTTTTTGGACCCGAACTTGTGCAAGCTGTTTGACTTGCTTATGGTCATTCTGGGCTTTGGTGTCTTCATAAGACTTGTAGATATGGATCTTAACTATTCATGGTTAAAATTTCAGGTCAATTGGACCTGTTTTGAGTGCGTTATGGCCTAAACACTAACTACTGCCCAATTGGTAAATTTTCAGGTCTCAATTGTACTTAATCCGGATTTGGTCATTTTTCAAGCTACCTTGCAAGCAGAATTTTGGTATGTTTCCTTCATGAAAGTTGGCACATTTTGTGCCTAGTTTCACCTCCAATTGGTCTCATACCAATTGGAGTTACACATTTAGTGTTATGGGCTAAAATGCATACTGCCCTTAAATGCATTGCTTAACATCTATCAATTGCACATTTACTTGCTATAAGTCCACTTCCCTTACCAATTCTGATTTGGTACATTACCAAAACCATTTACCACTTCACATTAAAATCACTTTGGGCAGAATACAAATATCTTCAATACACCAAATGAAACTCTAATTCACAAAGTCCAAATACAACCATAAATACACATAAACACTCCTAATTGTTACATACAATTTCCACAACCAATTTACATACATATTCATCAATCCTCAATGTCACAATTTACCCAATATCTTCATGAATTTAAACACTCATCAAGAAGCCTCAAGGCTGCCGAAATGCTTCACATTGCCAAAGTGTCCATAATTTCATCAACTTCAATCCCAATTGCACAATCACCACATATACATGGAAATAACTTACTAGGACATTAATCACCCTACTCAACATAATTTCCATCAAATATATGTAAGAATAAATCATCAAATATACAATTCCATGGCTGTCCAAAATTGGATATATTAAGAACTCCTCAAAACTTAAAAATTCCTTCACAAAGCACACACCCATAACATGTATACAAACTTTAACAAAGAAATATTCAAAAACTCAAACTTACCTATTATTGGGACTTGCTTAATCTTCACTAAAACTTCTTAATATTGGTATCTACTTCTTCCTTGTAAAGTGGGGATAATTTTTAATGAAGCTACCTAGGTGTTTAGAGGTAAAATGAAGGAGTGGATGAAGCTTATGCAAAACGGCTATGGAGGATTTCCCATTTCTTCATTTCGGCATGGATGGACCAAGTGAGGAAGATGAAGATGCATATTGTATAATGGACTTACACCTGCCCTATTTGTGTTTAGTTTATTCCTTAGTGGTCCACTTTGTGACACCCCTTACCCGACTACAGTGTAGCCGAGCAAGTTATGCCACTCAGTGTGCCGGAGCACTCTATTTTATCTGATTTCATTACAGTCCTTGTTTTTTTTATTCAAAAACTTTATTGAAGATTTAGGCTATTTTTACTTTTATCAAAATCTAACTAAATTGGAAATTTCAAAAATTTTAACGATAATCCGACAAAGTGTCGGCTGTAATTTGGACTATCAGTTCTTCTGAACCTGCCAAAGACAATTTCAATATATACTCAATTTCTCAAACTTAATAGTCTAAAAAATTTTCAAACATAATGTATCTCAATACAGTATCCAGATTTCTCAGAAATCTCATTAGATTTTCAATATCTCAATATTCACAAGTATAATCTCATTATAACTCAAATTCAATTCACATACTAAAATACTTACTTTGAATAGCTTCCATAATTCATAGGTTAATTACATGAGTTTATTTTGTACAAGATATACAAATAATTTACAATGTGCTAGGAATGAACAATATACATAACATGTATAAAATGAGCCCTATCTACATGCATTGCTGAGGAGGTGACAATCTTGAACTCTTCTGCAGATCTGGACTCCAAAAATCTCGATCGGATACTCTGGTTTTACCTTCAGTACCTGCGCGAGGAAGCAATTCCATCGCGCTAAGCATTTCTGCTTAGTGGTGCAATAATATAACTAGAAATAATATATACAAGTAAAGAAAGAAATAAATGATAATTCAGATACTCAAGAATCAATTTAATTTGGTATGGTATTTCTAGTATCAACGATCTTATATACTAGTTTGTTCCTCTTTGGAAGTGCTTAGTTTATAACTTTTCAGTAATACTAGCAGGTATATAATTTATTCTATCTGTATTGTATTTCAAGTGCATTTGCATTCGCAATTTATATTTTTGTTATGTTTCTTTTGCTAATCTCTTTTGCTTATTCATTCAATACTTAATTTAATTGTCTTTGGATTTTCATTATACTTAACTTAACTTAGTCACTGAATTGAATAATACTTTAATTGATCGCCCAAGTAACCTATACTAGACGACTGGACTGGATAATGTGTCGTTGGCACTGGACACTGCTGTGCCTCGGGCCGACATACCATGGGACGCAGAACGTCAACCACGTATGCGATCGATGGCTAAAAAGCCATGATATCACATAATTGGCATAAAAGCCATGAATACGGGCATAAAAGCCATGAATATGGGCATAAAGCCATGAATACAGGCATAAAGCCTTTCGCAGTACTGCTAAAACAATACCCTATTGGCATGCCAAACTATCCAAACCAATCTTGTTAGGTATACTAGGGCATTTAATATTTTAAAATATTAATATATTGTGCTTTATGACTTCATTATTTCATGATAAATTTCAATCATAATTCATACATTCATTTGATCATTTATATGATCACAATTCACATCAATTATCCTTTTATATCATTGTATTCAAAATACTTCTCCTCTTTACAATAATGAGAACTAATGTCTCATTCATACATTAATATGGTTTATTTATCCATTCATTATGTTATTCATATTGATCCCAATTCTAAACAATGGTTCACATGTACCATTGTATTCAAAACATTTTTCCTTTCTCATTTATACATTCAAGAGTCTACTTATGTAATTACAAATTTTATATTTCAAGTTGAGTTACTAATATTTTATGAATTCCATTTGTGATGGGCATATATGCCCTAACTATCTATTCACATCAATTAGGTGACTTATTTTTCATGTTTCAAGTAATCCATGAATATTTCATGGATTTCAAATTTATGGCCTAAATTTCTTTTTAACAATTTTGACTAGGATGCATAGTCCATATTTGTCATACAATTCTAAGCATTTAAGCTTAGAATTGGTTCTAGGTCTTCATCTTAATTTACTAATCATTTTGATTACTATTCACCATACTAGTCAACCAAAATGTTGACCTTTTTATACTTAATGGATATATTAATTCTAATTACACCAAGATCCCACATTTTGAGTTTTACATTTACTAGTATTAATTGCCAATTGCAATTTAAAGTCCCCTAGATGCATTTCTAATTTCAAACTTTGAATTTCAAGTTTTTGTGTCACTATTCACCTCATTGGTCAACAAAAATGTTGACTTTTGCATAGACAATAGGTACATTGGTTTTAACACTCCCGATGTACCACATTTTGCATTTAAAACTTGTTGGAATCAATTACCAAATCCATTTCCAAGCTTATTTCAAGTTTTCATGTCACTATTCACTTCATTAGTCAACTAAAATGTTGACTTTTGCATAGAAAATATGTACATTGACTTTGGCACTTAAAACATACTACATTTTTCATTTAAAACTTGTTGGTTTTGGTCACTTTCTCAAAGCTTAGGTCATTTTGGCAAAATTGCCAATTTTCAGTTTTGGTGCTCCGAAGTTGCATTGTTTCATTGGTCGATTTACTGTTGGAATTTGACAAAACTTCCTTCATAGAAAATGTTCCTTATTTTGTCTAGTTGAATTTTTTTTTTTTTTGAATCACTCCATTTGGAGTTTTGTAGCTCAAGTTATGGCCAAAATAAGTTTACTGTTCACGTGCACTGTTCATGTTGCTATCATGGGTTCTGGCAGATTTTGATCCAATTTTGGTCAGCAATTTGATCAAGTTAAGTTCCTAATTTGGTCTAACTTTCTTCATATGAAATGTTCTACTATGCCTTAGGTTTCCATCGGTTCAAGAATCGCCTAAATCCGGGTTTTCTAGAGAGAGTTATAGCCATCCAAACATTACTGCTCAAGTGAAAATCTACAGAGTTGCAGGTTTCATAACTTAACTTTGCCCAATAATTTGAATAGGTTAATGGCATAATTTGGGGTAATGTTCTTCATGAAATTTGTTTGTCTATATCATATCTTGTTGCTGTAAAAATTTCAGGTCAATTGACCAAATCTACAGTGAGTTATGGCCAAATGAACAGTTACTGTTCATTTGGTCAATTCTGCAGGGGCTGTTGCAGTGTGTCCGGATTGGGGCCAAGTTTTGGTCCTCTTGTTTTGGTCTTTTGGGCATGGTTTCTTCAGCAAAAATGTGCCATTATAAGCCTAGTTTCATGTCCAATTGGCTAAACATCAATTGGACCTACACAGCCAAAGTTATGGCTGTGCAAGTGGACTAAATTTTCAGTCCCTCTGCTGCACTAACAAGGCAGCCTACACATTCACTTGGCTATACTATTTTTCAGTCCAATTCATGGTCAACATACCTAAAATGGTCACTAATTGACTCTTATAATGTTCTTTCACAATTCCATAAGCTAAATCCAAGTTTCACTTCTCAAAACCCTAATGTCCAATTTAAATTACCCATAAACCTCAATTAGCACACTAATTCAACATCCATGCATATTCATACCTTAAACATCATTTCTATCCATTCTAAATTCATTAAAACAATCAACCTCATCCTTCCTTAGGGCTGCCAAAAATTAAAGATGCCCTAACACATATAATTTACTTCCAACTCTTACAATTTCTTAACTTAAAATGATGCTTTAACAAGGATTAAAGGAGTGAGAGTGAAAGGATAGCACTAACCTCACTTTAACCTCTTGTAGGGCAGATTTCTTCAATTTAAAACTTCACTTTCCTTCCTTTTCTAGGCTGCCAAAAGCTTTGTCTAGATGTGGGATTAATTTTTGATGAAGAGACTTATGGGTTTTAGTGAGTGGATGAAGAGAAAATCAAGTTCAAAGCTTGATAAAATGGTGGAGGGAGAGGGAGAGATTCACGTCCAAATGAAGAAGAAGAACCAGAAATTTTGTGTCTTCATTTGTCATTTTTTTCTCTTTTTAATTTGGCTTATTAGGTTGTGATTGGTGGAAGCCCTCCAAATGACATCATGTGATGTCATATTTAGGTTTTTCTTTCATTTTCTTTTCTTCTTTTCTCTACTCATTTTCACATTAATTTTTAGTAATATTTATTCATATTTTATGTCATATTAATTATTTACTCAACTGGACAAGTCGGCCAAAAATTACCTCTGAAAACGAAATGACCAAAATGCCCTCCGTTTGGCTTAACGGGTCAAAATTGTCTGTACCGATTGAAAAATTTTTCTAAATATTTTCTTGGCATTCTAATGCCATAGGAACCTCAATGACCCTTCTCTGGAGTCCCAAAAATTATTTTATAAATTTTTTTTCGGGTCTAGGGCTCCTCGTTGCGAGAACCGCAACTTACCTCTGGTTACCCATCGCTTGGGCACCGGCTCGTTTAACTTGGTTGTATTTTATTTCTAAAATTTTTCCTAAATTTTTCTTATTAATATTTGAGTTAATTATGGTCCCTCACTTTGATTTAAATATTTTTTTGGACGTTCTAGCTGTCCGGACCGACACCGGTCACTGGAACAGTAGAATGTACGGAGTTGTTACCGGGAGGGTGTTACACACTTACACAATTTAAAGCATATTATAAGTTTAACTTTCATTTTTTCCATATTAACCCATAATTTTTGCTATTTACTTTAGGTACCATCAATTTAATTTTTTATTATATTTTTCAAGTGTAATATTATTTATTTTTAATGGACATTTAGGTCAAAAGACAATTCGGGATGTCAAATGACCATAATGCCCCTGTTCAGGTTACATTCCCGATTTTTTTGGTAACACCGGGTTTTGTCCGTTTTTCGATTTCTCACTTCTCTTTGTACTAATTAATTAATTTTTTTTTTGATATTTCTAATGATATTTATACTTCAATAGGGGTCTCTTTAAGTCCTAAAAATATTTTCTAGGGTTCCCCGCAGTCCAGGGCCAGTCAACAGTCCACGCCGTGACTTTCCGGTGCGGTCACCCATCGCTAGGGTTCTCGGCTCACTTAACTTGGTTACATTTCTTTGCTATTATTTTCCTTTGTTTTTCTTGTATTTTCTTTTCTTGTATTTCATTATTTTATGTCTCCTCACTCATAACGAAGTGTAGTTCTAGGCATCCTAGCTGTCCGGATAACACTGGTCACCGGGACAGTAGAACGCACTACCGAACATAGGGGTGTTACAATTCTCCCCCCCTTAAATAAATTTTGTCTCGAAATTTTACTTGGCATTAGTCTCTGAATAGCTGTGGGTGTTGTCTCCTCATATCCTCTTCATGTTCCCAAGTAGCTTCCTGGCCTGAATGATGGTTCCACAACACTTTAACTAGGTGTATCTGTTTGTTCCTCAGCTGCTTCACCTCATAAGCCAGAATTTTTATGGGTTCTTCCTCATATGAGAGGTCTGGATTTACCTCAATCTCTTCAACTGATAGTACATGAGATGGGTCAGATCTGTACCTCCTTAACATGGACACATGGAAGACACTGTGTATCCTTGCTAGCTCTGGAGGTAATGCCAATCGATATGCCAAAAGACCCACTCTTTCCAGAACCACATATGGTCCGATGAAACGAGGACTCAGTTTCCCCTTTCTGCCAAATCTCATAATCCTCTTCCAAGGAGAAACTTTGAGGAATACCTTATCACCCACTGCATATTCAATATCTCTTCTTTTCAAATCAACATAGGACTTCTGACGGTCTGATGCAGCCTTGAGTCTATCTCTAATCAATCTGATCTTTTCCTCTGTCTGCTGAACAATTTCTGGTCCAATCATCTTCCTCTCACCTACTTCATCCCAACATAAGGGAGTTCTGCACTTCCTGCCATACAATGCTTCATATGGAGGCATCCCAATGCTTGATTGGTAGCTGTTGTTATAAGCAAACTCAATCAAAGGCAAGTGTGTATCCCAACTACCTTTAAACTCAATCACACAAGCCCGTAGCATATACTCCAATATCTGAATAACCCTTTCAGACTGGCCATCCGTCTGTGGGTGGAATGCTGTGCTGAAGTTCAATCTAGTTCCTAGGGCTCTCTGAAGACTACCCCAAAATCTAGAAGTGAACCTAGGATCTCTGTCAGATACAATTGATACTGGCACTCCATGCAATTTTACAATCTCATATATGTACAATCTGGCCAATCTTTCCAGTCTATAGTCCATCCGAACTGGCAAAAAGTGAACAGACTTGGTCAATCTGTCAACTATAACCCATATTGCATAATGACTACTCTGTGTCCTTGGAAGTCCTGTAACAAAATCCACAGTTATTCGTTCCCATTTCCACTCTGGTACTGACAAAAGGTGTAACAAACCAGCTGGAACTTGATGTTCTGCCTTTACTTGCTGACAAGTTAGGAATTTGGAAACAAATTCAGCTATATCTCTCTTCATACCCATCCACCAGTAATGCTCTTTCAGCCCTCTATACATTTTAGTTCCACTAGGGTGCATAGCAAATGGAGACTCATGTGCTTCCTTCATAATGATTTGTCTCAATTCCACATCACTAGGAATGCACATTCTGCCCTGATGTAGCAATAAACCATCATTTCTCACAGAGAATTCAGGTTTCTTGCCCTGCGGGACTTCTTTCAGTAGCTTCTGATATTTTTCATCACTTTGAGCAGCCATTCTGATCTGATCAATCAACACTGGCTGTACATGCCATGCAACTACTATCTGTCCCTCATCATCAATCTCTAAACTGGCATGCTGTGCTTTCAATTCACATACCATGGACAAAGGAGAAACTCTGAGACTTGCCATAGTTTTGCGGCTTAAGGCGTCAGCCACCACATTTGCTTTCCCTGGCTGATAGTCTATTAAGCAATCATAATCTTTGATGAGTTCTAACCATCTCCTCTGCCTCAAATTTAATTCCTTCTGGGTGCCTAAGTACTTCAAGCTCTTGTGATCTGTGTAAATGTAGCATTTCTCCCCATACAAATAGTGTCTCCAGATCTTCAGAGCAAAAACAATAGCCGCTAGCTCGGATCATGTGTAGGGTATTTACTCTAATGCGGTTTCAGATAGCGTGATGAATAAGCAATGACATTCGATCTTGCATCGATTACAGCCTAGCCCATTGTGAGAAGCATCACTATAAACTGTGTATTCTTTACCCGGAGTAGGTAAAGTGAGAACTGGAGCTTCAGTCAAACACCTCTTCAACTCATCAAAACTTTGCTGGCATTTATCAGTCCACTGAAATTTTACATCTTTCCGAAGCAGTTTGGTCAGTGGAGAAGATAACATAGAAAACCCCTTCACAAACCGACGGTAATATCCAGCTAAACCCAGAAAACTGTGAATTTCTGTGATGTTCCTGGGCGGCTTCCAATTAAGGATAGCTTCTACCTTGCTGGAATCTACCTTGATCCCTTCAGCTGACACAACATGTCCTAAAAAGGAGATTTCTTTCAGCCAAAATTCACATTTCGACAATTTAGCGTATAGCTGTTTCTCCCTTAAGGTCTGCAGTACAATCCGCCGATGTCTATCATGCTCCTCTGCATTCCTTGAATATATCAAAATGTCATCAATAAACACCACCACAAATTGATCAAGATATGGTCTGAAGATAGTGTTCATCATATCCATAAAAACAGCTGGAGCATTTGTTAACCTAAATGGCATTACTAGAAACTCATAGTGGCTATACCGAGTTCTGAAAGCAGTTTTTGGAATACTCTGCTCATGCACCTTTAACTAATAATAACCAGATCGCAAATCAATTTTGGAGAATACAGCTGCACCCTTCAACTGATCAAACAGATCATCAATGCGAGGCAATGGATATCTGTTCTTTATTGTCACCTTATTCAACTGTCGGTAGTCAATGCATAAGCAGAGAGTGCCATCCTTCTTCTTAACAAACAACACTGGTGCTCCCCAAGGTGACACACTAGGGCGGATGAAGCCCTTTTCAAGTAATTCTTGCAGTTGTATCTTCAACTCCTTCAATTCTGCTGGTGCCATTCTGTATGGCGTTATGGAGATTGGATCCACACCAGGCATAACATTAATTTCAAACTGCACTTCTCTTTCCGGAGGTAATCCTGGAAATTCATCAGGAAACACATCTGGAAAGTCATGTACTGTAGGGATGTCCTTCAATGCTGGACTCCCCACTTGGGTGTCTAACACATGTGCCAAGTAGGCTTCACACCACTTTCTGATCATTTTTCTGGCTAGTGCAGCCGAAATGATGTTTGATGGCAATAATTGCCTCTCCCCATGTATTAGCACATCGCTGTACTGAGGGAGACCAAAAGTGACTGTCTTCAGCCTACAGTCAATCATGGCATGATGCCTAGCTAACCAATCCATACCCAAGATGATATCATAATCTCTGAAGGGCATTTCAATGAGATCAGACAAAAAAGTGTGTCCTTGGATCACCAAAGGACAATCTCTATACATTCTATTAACCCTGACCTCCTATCCTAACGAACTTGTTACTAGCACCTCAAAGTCCATTTTTGTACATGGAACAGCAATGCAATCAATGATGCTATCACTCACATAAGAATGGGTAGAACCTGGATCAAATAACACAATCACATTCTGATTAAAAGTTGAGAAGGTACCAGCCACAACATCAGATGTCTCGGCCTCTTCCCTCTGTCTCATTGCATACATTCTAACTGGAGCACTGTCTTGCTCTGATTGTTTCACTGTGCCTTGGCTACCTGCTGGGCAACCTCTACCCCTGCCTCTACCTCTGCTGAGTGGTTGTGAACTTCTAGTGACAGGGCTCTGAACTGACCCTTCTATAGTAGTAGAAGGTGGTCCAACTCTGTGACTACTGGTGCAGTCCTTGGCAAAGTGTCCGGTGCCTCCACAGTTATAACAGGCTCCAATAGCCTTGTAGAAGATCCCACCATGATTTCTTCCACATGTCTCACATTGGCGAGGAGGGTAGGACCCTCTGGTACTCTGCTGACCAGATAGGGGAGGCTTCTGTCCTGAATATCTTCCCCTACCAGATTTCTTGCCACCTCTGCTGTGTCCCCCATAGTTCTTCCTCTTTCCAGTAGGACCACTGGAACTCTATTCTATTAATTTTCCCTCTTTCTTTGTCTTCTATGATTTCTTTTTCTCAGGAGCAGCTTCAGACTCAATTCTTTCTAACTCTAGAGCTTGAGAAATAAGTTCAGAGAAGTTAGTGTGTTTGAAGCCGACTGCTTGTAATCTGATACTGGGCTTCAAGCCAGTTTCAAACCTCTTGCATCTCTCCCTACTGGTAGAAAGTAAACTCACTGCATAATGGCTCAGATAGGAAAATTCTCTTTCATACTCAGCCACTGATCTGTTCCCCTGTTTCAGACTTAGGAATTCTTGTAACTTCTAGTCTACATAAGCATCAGGGACATATTTCTGTCTGAATTCCCTGAGAAAGTCATTCCATGTTAGCACTGCAAGTTCTACCAGATTGTGGGGAATGGTTTTCCACCAGTCATAAGCATCCCCCTGTAGCAAAGATACAGAGTATTCAAATTTGAGCTCCTCTGTGTAATGCAGTTTCTTGAATACCCTATCCATCCTCTCTAACCATTGTTCTGCCTCTAGAGGATCTACTGTCCCCTTGAACTCTGTAGCCCCATACTTCATCAATTTGTCATACTGCCTAGTAGGAGATTGTGGTTGTACCACTGGTGTCTGTATTGGGACTTGAGTAGGCACATTACCAGCCATTTGTTGGAACATTGCAGCCATCTGAGCGAATCGAGCGAGGAACTGTGGTGCTGCGGTGGTCTTCTTGAACCACTGACATTGTGTAGGCCTGGGGCATCCCCTTGCACCTCAGCCTCAATAGATTGATCGACTGAACGATCACCCTCTTCCATAGTCAATGCAAGGATTTTAGATGTGACACCCTTTACCCGACTACAGTGAAGCCGAGCAAGTTATGCCACTCAGTGTGCCGGAGCACTCTATTTTATCTTAATTCATTTTTATCATAGTTTTGAAAATAACTTGTGAAATATAATTCATTTATTGAAATTGTAATTTATTTGAGGTTCCGAAAATTTTATAGAAAATCCGGCAGAGTACCGGCTAAAAATAGAGAAAACAGTTCTTCGGAACCTGTGAAAAACACTTCCTATGTTCATATTCAATCAATCCCAACTCCAATTATCAACAAAGTCTCAGAATAATTTCATCAATTTCATTTATTTCTCAATCATTCATCTCATGGTACTCATATACAATTCACATTTTGTATCACATCAAGTTACAGCAATTTCTTAACGATTCCTCTATTTGTCATTTCACATCATCATTAGACTCAAATCATAAATAAATTCTCACATGTGATTTATAATCACAAATTATAAGTACTTACATTAATACAAAATTATATTACATTTGTTCAAATACATATGATAAAATAAGAGTTTAATTACCAAATTTACAAAAATCTCAAAATACAAAATGGGACCTAGTGTCCTACCAATGCACTGTAGTCTGTGAGGTGACACGGACGCTATGCAGAACTGTGAATGGCCTTACCCAATTTGTGGTCTACCGAGCCCTCTGTCCAAATCTTCAGTACCTACGCGTTGCAAAAGCGACGCGCTAAGCATAAAGCTTAGTGGTGCCAATAGTACAAGAAAATATAATATGCAAATAAGAATAATAATTTCCTTGCTATTGTGTTCATAAGAATTGACTAATTACTAACTTATTGTTTAGTCGAGGGCTAATCATGTTTTATGATATTAACTTCTTCATGCATTTCATTAATTATTTTCTTCATAATCTTGAGCTTCTTTGTATTTTTGTAATCATTCCTGATTCTTAATTTTCGTATTTTCTTTAATAATTAGTTCAATCACAGTTATACTTTTCCATGCCCAAGTAACCTATCTTTGGGCGATCGATGGATAACGGGTCATTGGCACTGGACACCGCGGTGCCTCGGGCCGTCATACCATGGGACGCAGGACGTCAACCATGTATGCAGTCAATATGGCTAAAAAGCCATGATATCACATAATCGGGCATAAAAGCCATGAATACGGGCATAAAAGCCATGAATACAGGCATAAAAGCCATGAATACAGGCATAAAGCCTTTCGCAGTACTGCTAAAACAATACTCTATTGGCATGCCAAACTATCCAAATCAATCTTGTTAGGTATACTAGGGCATTTGATACTTTAAAATTCTTCAATCTTTGAATTTTAACTTTTGGTGTCACTATTCATTTCATTGGTCAATAAGAAAGTTGAATTTTGCATAGAAAGTAGGTACATTGACTTTGGCACTTCAAACATACCACATTTTTCATTTAAAACTTGTTGGAAGTGATCACCATTACCATTTCTAGGCTTAAACCAAGGGAAACAAAATTTTCAGTTTTTGAAGCTTAACTTTACTATTCCATTAAGCACTGTTACAGTAGGAATTTGAGGAAATGGTAAACATGAAAGTTGTTCCTTATTTTGTCTAGTTGAATTTCTTTTTTTGAATCACTCAATTTGGAGTTTTGTAGCTCAAGTTATGGCCAAAATAAGTTTATTGTTCACGTGTACTGTTCATTCTGAAATTTTGGATTTTGGCAGATTTTGGTCCAACTTTGGTCAGTAATTTGACCAAGTTAAGTTCATAATTTGGTCTAAGTTTCTTCATATGAAATGTTCTACCATACCTTAGGTTTCCATCGGTTCCATAATAGCCTAAATCCGAGTTTTCTAGAGAGAGTTATAGCCATCCAAACATTACTGTTCAAATGTAAATCTGCAGAGTTGCAGGTTTGATAACTCAACTTTGTTCAATAATTTGAATGGGTTAATGGCATAATTTGGGGTGATGTTCTGCATGAAAGTTGTTTTTCTATATCATATCTTGTTGCTGTAAAAATTTCAGGTCAATTGACCAACTCTACAGTGAGTTATGGCCAAATGAACAGTTACTGTTCATTTGGTCATTTCTGCAGGTGCTGTTGCAGGGTATCCGGATTGGGGCCAACTTTTGGTCCACTTGCTTTGGTCTTTTGGGCATGGTTTCTTCAGTTAAAATGTGTCATTATAAGCCTAGTTTCATGTCTAATTGACCAAACACCAATTGGACCAACACAGCCAAAGATATGGCAGTCCAAGTGGACTGAAATTTGATCCTCTCTTCATTGTCCTTAGGCAGCCTACACATTCACTTTGCCATGCTATATTTCAGTCCAAATTGTGGTCAACTTACCTAAAATGGTCACTAATTGACCCTTATAATGTTCTTTCACAATTTCATAAGCTAAATCCAAGTTTCACACCTCAAAACCCTTATTTCCATTATAAATTTTCACAACTACCTTAATTAATCACTTTCATTCCTTACATATATATATATATTTTAAACATACTCTCTAGTTCACTCTAAGTCCATCAAGACACTCAATCATGTTCCTTCTTTAGGGCTGCCAAAAATCATGGTGGACATACACATAACTTTTATTCATTTAAGTTACAAATTCATACTTGTTTTAAGTCTCTAGCATGGGATTAAAGAGTTTTAAGTATATATGTGCACTAACCTCTTGTAGGGCAGAATTTTCCCAAGTTAATCTTCACTTTCTTTCCCTTTCTAGGCTGCCAAACACTTCCCAAGAGGTAGAGACAAGTTTTTAGTGAAGGGACTTAGGGTTTTGGGGTGAGGAAAGCATGAAAATTGAAGCTTTAGAAAGTTTGTTAATGGAGGAGTGAGGGAGGAGGTGAAAAACGTTTTTGAAGGAGAAGAAGGGCTGCTGTTTGCTTTTTAATTCTTTGGTCTCTTTTGACTCTTATTATTAGTTAATTTGATGGTTACTTAATTGTGATTGGTGGACAATTTTAAATGACCTCATAATATGTCATAATTGGCATTTTATTGTATTTTCTTTTCTTTTCTCTTCTACTAACTTCAAATTAATTTTTCATCAACATTAATTCATATTTTATGTCATAATAATTATTTACTCAACTGGACAAGTCGGCCAAAAATCGTCTCTGAAGGCGAAATGATCAAAATGCCCTCCGTTTGGCTTAACGGGTTAAAATTGTCTGTACTGATTGAAAAATTTTTCTAAATATTTTCTTGGTATTCTAATGCCATAGGAATCTCAATGACCTTTCTCTGGAGTCCCAAAAATTATTTTATGAATTTTTCCCCGGGTCTAGGGCTCCTCGTTGCGAGAACCGCAACTTACCTCTGGTTACCCTTCGCTTGGGCACCGGCTCATTTAACTTGGTTGTATTTTATTTCTAAAATTTTTACTAAATTTTTCTTATTAATATTTGAGTTAATTATGGTCCCTCACTTTAGTTTAAATATTTTTTTCCGGACGTTCTAGGCTATGGGACCGACACTGATCCAGACGATGAAGATGCGAGTTGCTACCGGGAGGGTGTTACATTAGATCTCCTGAACAAAAAACACAAGGAGATTTCCTCCCGTTAGTGCATATTTATAATGTAATGTACTGTATGTATCAAACAATGATATTGAGCAGTTGTACTATGAAGAAAGAATATTCAAATAACATGTGAAAATAGAATTTAAAAACTGTGCTCTGATACCACTAAAACATGTCACACCCTACCCATCTGTAAGGCATAACATGATCTCGTAGTATACCTAATGAATTACCAACTCCGTCTACTGATAACCCATTAAATACACTACAAGGGATTTTAAAAACTTTTCTTACTTCTTTTACAGTGGTGAGCACTATTTACAGGTGTTAAAAACCTTTTTGAATTGAAGTGATAGAACTAACATATTTGAATTATTTGGAATTTCTGTAAAAATTTTGGCAGAGTGCCATCTGTATTTTGGATAAAACAGTAATTCAGAAAACCTGTAAAAAGCATTTCAATATTTTTCCAAATCTCAACTCCAACATATTTCTCAACTCAAATCCACAGTGATTTTTCAAAGACTGCGATACAAGAAATATAATACAATTTTTACAAGCCAAAATAACTCATAATTATTTTACAACTTCAAGGTACAATTTGAATTTACAACTGCTCAAAATCAAAAACAATATGTACATACAGTGGTCATACATTACAGTACAAAATGCAAAATGTTGGTATACTCATTACACCCGGTAATCTCTCGCTGGAGGTACTAGCAGCCTAGTCTGCTGCCCTGTCTGTCTGTCTACCTGCGACAGCAATAAAAAGCTATCGCTGAGACAATGTCCT
This sequence comes from Hevea brasiliensis, assembly GCF_030052815.1. Taxonomy (NCBI): domain Eukaryota; kingdom Viridiplantae; phylum Streptophyta; class Magnoliopsida; order Malpighiales; family Euphorbiaceae; genus Hevea; species Hevea brasiliensis. The sequence goes on along the minus strand of NC_079502.1, from coordinate 59,782,120 downwards.
AGTGGTGCACAACATTAACCAAATACATCTTTAAATCACAATTCATAAATCATACAAATAGTGGATACTTAAAACCATAGTTAATTTCAAGACAGTAATTGTCAACAAGAATTTAAACTCCATTTCTCAATATCACAATAAATTTCAATAAGTCAGATCATGGTTGAATTCAAAAGACAGTATATATCAATAAGAGTTTAAATTCATTTCACAATCTCACAATACATATCAATAAATCACACACAGCTTAATCATGTTCCAAAGTTCAATTTGTCCCAAAAGCCGATGGCTAATGAGGTATTCAATTCGTCCCAAAAGTCGATGACTAATGAGGAATAACATAGCTAGCTAGCAAAAATATGAGTACTCATCCAATTCATCCTCAACAGGCACACATCTCAACACTTCAGCCAGAGAGGGAATTCAATTCGTCCCACTAGAAAAGCTAGTGAGGAATACAATCAATATACATGATAGCTATGGTTTCAAACCATTTCCAATGCTTTTCAATCAATAAGTATCCATCAATATCATTCAAACAATTTTACACAGTTTCAAACCATTTACAATGCTTTTTAAGCAATAAATATCCATTCAAACACATTTCCACAATTTAAAATAATAATGTACAAATAGTCATAATTCATTTCAATTGAAAAATTCAAAAGAAATAGTTGTTGTGCACAAACCTCTAATAATTGTCTCTTGGTCTGGACTCAGTGTTTCCTTTCCTTTTCCTGAGTCTTTGGTAACTGAGAAACACAATTTGAAGTGTTTCAGTACTAAATTAAATTGTCTCTAACGATAATGTTCGATAAGTAATTCACTGAAAGCTATTATTTGCTTAATCACCTAATATACCGACCCTCGATGCGTTCTAGGTAAATTAGGTTTTAGTGTCATTAATATGTCACATTCGATAGTCTTTTAGGGTCGGTACATGTTACCAATTTCATTTCCTTGTTTAGTGCATTTTGTTGCAACTTGCTGGATTCCGGTATACTAGTTTGACCTAGCCGGAAGACCTAGTTCCCTCGGTTTTTGGGTTTTGGTCAAAACTACAAACTTGTAGATCTATGTCTTATGGAACAAGGGCAAAATTTTAGGTCATTCTGAGTTATGTAGACCAAGTTATGGTCATTTTACTATTGCTGGTCAAATGGCATCAAATTAGGTCATTTTAGGTCAAATTTGGTCAACTATGGTTTGGCCAGTTTTTGGACCCAAACTTTTGCAAGCTGTTTGACTTGCTTATAGTCATTTCTGGGCTTTGGTGTCTTCATAAGACTTGTAGATACGGATCTTAACTATTCATGGTTAAAATTTCAGGTCAATTGAACCTGTTTTGAGTGAGTTATGGCCTAAACACTAACTGCTGCCCAATTGGTAAATTTTCATGTCTCAATTGTACTTAATCCGGATTTGGTCATTTTTCAAGCTACCTTGCAAGCAGAATTTTGGTATGTTTCCTTCATGAAAGTTGGCACATTTTGTGCCTAGTTTCACCTCCAATTGGTCTCATACCAATTGGAGTTACACATTTAGTGTTATGGGCTAAAATGCATACTGCCCTTAAATGAATTGCTTAACATCTATCAATTGCACATTTACTTGCTCTAAGTCCACTTCCCTTACCAATTCTGATTTGGTACATTACCAAAACCATTTACCACTTCACATTAAAATCACTTTGGGCAGAATACAAATATCTTCAATACACCAAATGAAACTCTAATTCACAAAGTCCAAATACAACCATAAATACACATAAACACTCCTAATTGTTACATACAATTTCCACAACCAATTTACATACATATTCATCAATCATCAATGTCACAATTTACCCAATATCTTCATGAATTTAAACACTCATCAAGAAGCCTCAAGGCTGCCGAAATGCTTCACATTGCCAAAGTGTCCATAATTTCGTCAACTTCAATCCCAATTGCACAATCACCACATATACATGGAAATAACTTACTAGGACATTAATCACCCTACTCAACATAATTTCCCATCAAATATATGTGAGAATAAATCATAAAATATACAATTCCATGGCTGTCCAAAATTGAATATATCAAGAACTCCTCAAAACTTAAAAATTCCTTCACAAAGCACACACCCATAACATGTATACAAACTTTAACAAAGAAATATTCAAAAACTCAAACTTACCTATTGTTGGGACTTGCTTAATCTTCACTAAAACTTCTTAATATTGGTATCTACTTCTTCCTTGTGAAGTGGGGATAATTTTTAATGAAGCTCCCTAGGTGTTTAGAGGTAAAATGAAGGAGTGGATGAAGCTTATGCAAAACGGCTATGGAGGATTTCCCATTTCTTCATTTCGGCATGGATGGACCAAGTGAGGAAGATGAAGATGCAGATTGTATAATGGACTTACACCTGCCCTATTTTTGTTTAGTTTATTCCTTAGTGGTCCACTTACACAATTTAAAGCATATTATAAGTTTAACTTTCATTTATTCCACATTAACTCATAATTTTTGCTATTTACTTTAGGCACCATCAATTTAATTTTTCATAATATTTTCCAAGTGTAATATTATTTATTTTTAATGGAAATTTAGGTCAAAAGACAATTCAGGATGTCAAATGACCATAATGCCCCTGTTCGGGTTACATTCCCGATTTTTTCGGTAACACCGGATTTTGTCCGTTTTTCGATTTCTCACTTCTCTTTGTACTAATTAATTAATTTTTCTTTGATATTTCTAATGATATTTATACTTCAATAGGGGTCTCTTTAAGTCCTAAAAATATTTTCTAGGGTTCCCCACAGTCTAGGGCCAGTCAACAGTCCACGCCGTGACTTTCCGGTGCGGTTACCCATCGCTAGGGTTCTCGGCTCGCTTAACTTGGTTACATTTCTTTGCTATTAATTTTCCTTTGTTTTTCTTGTATTTTCTTTTCTTGTATTTCATTATTTTATGTCTCCTCACTCATAACGAAGTGTAGTTCTAGGCATCCTAGCTGTCCGGATAACACTGGTCATCGGGACAGTAGAACGCACTACCGAACATAGGGGTGTTACACTGAATGCATGAGATGTATGGGAATGTATGTAATTATATGATATATGCATGCTAAATGGATAATGTGCAAAGAGAGACCTTAATAGTAATTAGGATGACCGTAAAATCTTCCAAACAAATGATTAAGTTGGAAATGCTATAATTAAAGTAATTATAACATGGGCCCTCCATTGGGGCAATTATTTTAAGAAATTTTAAATAGTTGCATAAGATGCAATTAATTTAAGAGATTTTCTTAAAAATAATTGTTAAGCATGAGATGTTGTAAATATGTAAATGGTTTGGTGGCCAATATTGGATGTACCTGAGGACATTAAAATTATTTGCATAATTACTGGCTCAATGGGATCAACTTAACTAATGCAAGAAAAGTCAATAATTGATGTACCTGAGATTTTGAGCATTAGGGGCTAGGTAAAGGATTGAACCTCACATGAAATGTGATGGGCAAGAAGTTGCTCACCTATAGTTTATTGTAATTCCAATAATGGATGTACCTGAGGATGATCAATAGAATTATAAGAATGCAATCACCCATTAGAAATCCATCCAACTAGGATTTATGTTTTCTACTTTGGAAGTGTAGGATTTGCTAAGTTTGTGGGAGGACCAATTTGATTAAAAGACCATAATCATTTTAGTTAATTACTTGATACATTTACTAATAAATCTAATTATTTTCTGCAGTTAATTTTTTGATAAAAATGAGCACAGAACAACCACCACCATCCAATATCCTTGCAAGCATACTTGATCGCAATAGGTTAACAGGACCTAATCTCTCTTATTGGCTAAGAAATTTAAAACTTATCCTGAACCTAGAACATATAGGATATGTTCTAGACTCAAATGTTCTTGGTCCCTTACCTCCAGAGGCCACTCCAGAGGAACATGAAACTTTGGACAAGTGGAAGGAGTATGATATGAGCTAAGTGTTACATGCTTGCTTCCATGAGTAATGAGTTACAGAAGTAGCATGAGAACATGCAGAGTGCGAGTGAGATCCTCCTTCACCTACAAGAGTTGAATGGTGAGCACAGCAGGAATGCTAGGTATGAGATATCTAGACAGCTATTCCGCAAGAGGATGTCTGAGGGATAGAATATTGGGGATCATGTCCATAAGATGATTCGGCTGATTGAGCAGTTGGAACATCTTGACTTCAACATGGATTTCCAACTATAGACGGATTTGATCCTTCAGTCCCTTCCTGAGTCTTTTGGGAATTTTGTGACAAATTTTCATATGACTAAATAGGAATGCACCTTAGCTGAATTACTCAACATGCTGGTTATTGCCTAAAAGAATATGCCAGGCAATAAAGGAAAATAAGTTACTTTGATTACATCTTCTTCTGCTGGAAAGTCCAACAAGAAGAAGGGCAATAAGAAAAAGAAACCTCAGATTCCTGGTCCTTCCAAGAAAATAGCTAAACAGAAAAGGAAAACTAAAGCTGATGGAGGCAAAGGAAAGTGTTTCCACTGCCAGAAGGATGGGCACTGGAAATAGAACTGCTCAAAGTATCTTGCTTCTCTGAAGGACCAGAAGGATAAACCTTCAGAAGGTATGTCCATATCTTGTTATTTAGATTCTAATGATACTCATAGTTCATCTATAGCTTGGGTTTTAGATACTGGTGCTAGTTCTAACATTTCTAATGATATGCAAGAACTAGTAAATAGTAGCAGCTTGCGTTCTCAAGATGTTAGAGTCCGGATTGGCAATGGCTCAACTATTGAAGCTTTAGCCATAGGATCTAAATCTTTTTACATCTTTGGACATGTTTTGTGTTTGGATAACATTTTATATGTACCTGATGCTTTTAAGAACATCATTTCTATATCTAGTTTGAATAGAAATGGCTATGAATTTCAATTCACAGATGATGTTTGCAATATTTATTTTAGAAATAAATATGTTGGTTCGGGTTATATGAATAATGGTCTTTATTATTTGGATAATAATGACAAACACAAAATGAATGCAAGTGATCTAAATGAATGCAATGCCATGGTGAAAACCAACTCAAGTTCAAAATATATTTGGCACTTAAGGTTATGTCATGTTGCAGAAGATAGGATTGCAAAATTGGAGAAAATGGGGATTTATCCTCATTGGGCTCTGGGCCTACTCCAACTTGTGAGTCTTACCTTCAGGGCAAAATGACTAGATCACCCTTTGTTGGACAAGGACTAAGGGCTGAAAATATTTTGGAGCTAATACATAGTGATGTATGTGGTCCATTTAAGGAAATGGCTAGAGGCGGTTTTCATTACTTTACTATCTTTACTGATGATAAATCAAGGTTTGGTTATTTGTATTTGATGAAATACAAACATGAATCTTTTAAAAAGTTCAAAGAATTTAAATCTGAAGTAGAAAATCAAATAGGAAAGAGTATTAAAGCTCTTCGCTCAGATCGTGGAGGTAAATATTTGAGTACTGAATTTGATGAATACTTGAGAGAGCATGGCATTGTTTCCCAGCTGACTCTTCCAAGAACGCCACAGCTGAATGGTGTATCTGAAAGGAGAAATCGTACCCTATTGGATATGGTATGCAGTATGATGAGCTATACTGATATGCCAATCTCCTTTTGGGGATTTGCAATAGAATCAGCTTTGTATATTCTGATTAGGATTTCATCAAAATCAGTTTCTTCCACACCTTATGAGATATGGCATGGAAGAAAACCAAGTCTTAAGCATGTTAAGATTTGGGGTTGTCCATATTGTATCAAAAAGCTGAACACTAAGGAATTGGAAACTAGATCAGAAAAGGGTAGATTTGTTGGATATCTAAAAGATAGTTTTGGATATTATTTTTATTTGCCTACGTCACAAAGGTTGTGGTGAGTAGAGATGCCACATTTCTTGAACAACAGTTTGTTCAAGAAGGAGGCAAAGGAAGGCAAATAGAGTTAGAATTAGAGAATTCTGACCAACCAACAGATCAGATGGATATAGATCCATCTAGTTAACCTACACCCATTAATGAAACATCTACAGTTGTCCCTCATAGAACAACCAAGGTATCTCACCCACCAGTGAGATATGGTTTCCTTCATGAAAAAGAACAAGAGTTGTCTACTCATGAAGAAGTAGATCATGGAGATGATCCACTCACCTATGAAGAAGCTATATCAGATATAGACTCTTCAAAATAGATTGATGCTATGAAATCCGAGATTGATTCCATGTATAAGAATCAAGTTTGGGATCTTGTTGACCCACGTGAAGGTATTTTACCTATAGGGAACAAATGGGTTTTCAAGAAGAAAATTGGTTCTGATGGAAAGGTAGAGACCTATAAGGCAAGGCTAGTAGAGAAAGGGTTTCGCCAAAGGCAAGGAATCAACTATGAGGAGACTTTCTCGCCTGTTGCCATGCTTAAATCAATTAGGATTCTATTAGCAACAGCTGCATATTATGATTATGAGATTTGGCAAATGGATGTCAAAACAGCTTTTCTCAATGGATACATTGAAGAAAATATTTTCATGGAACAACCTAGGGGTTTTGAATCCCAAGATGGTTCTAAGGTATGCAAGCTAAAGCGATCCATTTATGGGTTGTAACAAGCTTCGAGGAGTTGGAACATCCGTTTTGATAAAGCCATTAAATCCTTTGGTTTTATCAAACACAAGGATGAGCCAAGTGTATATAAGAAGGTTAGTGACAGTGCTATTACTTTCCTTGCCTTATATGTGAATGACATACTGTTGATGGGTAATGACACAGGTATGTTGACAACTGTAAAGGTATGGTTGTCAAATACATTATCCATGAAGGACTTAGGGGAGACAACCTATATTCTTGGGATTCGTATTTATAGAGATAGAGCGAGAAGAATAATTGGTTTATCCTGTAACACCCCTATGCTCGGTAGTGCATTCTACTGTTCCGGTGACCAGTGTTGTCTGGACAACTAGGATGCCTAGAACTACACTTCGATATAAGTGAGGAGATATAAAATAATGAAATACAAGAAAAGAAAATACAAGAAAAACAAAGGAAAAATAATAGTAAAGAAATGTAACCAAGTTAAGCGAGCCAAGAACCTTTGCGATGGGTGACTGCATCGGGAAGTCACGGCGTGGACCGTTGACTAGCCCTAGACCACAGAAAACCCTGGAAAATATTTTTAGGACTTAAATAAATGTCTATTGAAGTATAAATTAGAAATATCAAAGAAAAATTAATTAATTAGTACAAAAAAAAGTGAGAAATTGAAAAACGGACAAAAATCCGGTGTTTCCGAAAAATCGGGAATACAACCCGAACTGGGGCATTGTAGTCATTTGACACCCTGAATTGTATTTTGACCTAAATGTCCATGAAAAACATTAGTAGTGTTAAAATTTTTAAAATTCCATAAAAAAAAAAAAAGAAATGAAATGAAATTTATGTATAAAGTGTCATTAAGGGAAATAAAGGGGGTATAATTAGAAATACTAAAACTTGATTACTATAATAATATTACCATTATTAGTGGGGTATAAATACACATGTTAAGGCAGATTTCTCCACTAACTAACTCATTTCCTTCAAGCTTCCAACAATGGCCAATTGTCACTCCCAATTCTCCATGGAAAATTTTCCATGCAAAGTTTATTCTCTCCCATTTTCAACATAAAACCATAAATTCTCTTAACTAAACTTGGTCCACACCTCTTGGGCAGATTATAGGAGACAAAAAGGAAGAAATTTGGTGAAGTTTTGTGAAGCTCAAATCAAGGTTAGTGTTAATTTTCCTTACCTTTCTTAATTAATCTTTGAGTTAATGTTGTAATGAATTGATTTATGGAGAAATTTGAAGAATTGGATGGGTAATTGGTGGACTTCAATTTCAGCAGCCATGCTTATTAAAAGATTTTGGTTTGTTTTTACATGTATTTGCTGGGGAATGATGTTTATTAGAGTGTTTAAATGTATAAGAGTTTGATTACCATAGGTATAGTTTGAATTGTGTATGTGAAGTGAGGTTGTGAATTGAAATTGGAAGCTTGATGTATATGTGTAAATTTGGACAGCTTTGGGACAGCCTTGATATGATTAGGAAGACCTTAATTTCATGTATATTTAATGTTGATTAAGAACAATGGGTTGTATGTTGTTGATCTTGGTTAGTTGGATTAGGTTTGAGCCATTAAATTGTTGTTAGATATGGATTTGATTAATTGAATGTGATGGAGACTTACTTGCATTGAATTGGTATTTGGACATTGATTAAATTGCTGGACACTTGATTAAGTATATTGTGGATGGATATTGGTTGTATTAAAGTATTGTTGGACAATTGACCTAGATACAATGTGTAAGGTGTCTATTAGAAATGTAAAATTTTAATGCAAAGTGTGGTTAGTAAGGGCAGTATGCATTGTAGGTTATGAATGAATTTTTGTGGCTCCAATTGGTATGAGACCAATTGGAGGTAAAACTAGGCACAAAATGTGCCAACTTTCATGAAGGAAGCTTACCAAAATTCTGCTTGTAAGGTAACTTGAAAAGTGACCAAATCTGGATTAGTGCAATTAAGGCCTGAAAATTTACCATTTGGGCAGCAGTTAGTGTTTTGGCCATAACTCACTCAAAACAAGTCCAATTCACCTGAAATTTTGACCATGAATAGTTAAGACCTATATCTACAAGTCTAATGAAGACTCTAAATCCCATAAATGACCATAAGCAAGTCAAACAGCTTGCACAAGTTCGGGTCCAAAAACTGGCCGAACCTAAAATGACCTAAAGTGACCAATTGTGATGCATTTTGACCAGCAATAGTAAAATGAGCATAACTTGGTCTACATAACTCAGAATGACCTGAAATTTTGCCCCGCGTGCAATAAGATATAGATCTACAAGTTTTCAGTTTTGACCGAAACCCAAAAACCGAGGGAACTAGGTCGTCCGACTAGGTCAAACTAGTATCCCGGAATCTAGCAAATTGCAAGAAAATGCAATATATATGGAAATGAATTGGGTAACATGTACCAACCCTAAAAGACTATTGGATGTGACATATTAGTAACATTAAAACCTAATTTACCTAGAATGCATCGAGGGTCGACATATTAGGTTGACTAAGCAAGTAAAAGAATTCAGTGAATTAATTATCAAGCATTATCGTTAGAGAAAGTTTAAATGAGTAATGAAACACTTCAAATTATATTTCTCAGTTAGCAAAGACTCAGGGAAAGGGAAGGAAACACTGAGTCAAGGACAGGAGGCAGTTATCAGAGGTTTGTGCACAACAGTTATTTCTTTTGAATTTTTCAATTGAAATAAATTATGACTATTTGTATATTATTGTTTTCAATTATGGAAATGTGTTTGAATGGATACTTATTGCTTGAAAAGCATTGTAAATGGTTTGAAACTATGGAAAAATTTATTTAGTGTGATTTGTGAAAATTGAAGTTAATTATGAATTGTGTTGCCATTTTGTGAATGAAATTATGACTTTGGAAATTTATTGGATTCTCACGAATCATTTGAATAAAATGTTTGGAATTGATTTTGTGTTCACACTTAGCATGACAGTATCACATTATTCCTCCTCCATTTATGGGGTTGAGATCGTTTATTTTCCTCCCTCTCTGGCTTGCCAGTTGAGGTTGAGATCGGATGAGTACTCATTATATAGCCAGCTTCCTCCCTCATTGATTTCGATTAGTGGGGTTGTAGATTGCTTAGTCGTGGTGTACAACGTGACATTGATCGGAAATTTGGGTCATGGCTTAAGTTGTGTGTGAATTGGCAACACTGTGTTCTTAAACCATTTGACTAAATTGTGTTATTATGAGCTTTGGTAATTTGTGAAATGGAGTTCAAATTCTTTATGACATTCATTGTCTTGAATTTAACTATGGTTTAAGTATCCACTATTTATATGGCTTATGATTTGTGATTCAAAGTTGTATTTGGTTAATGTTGTGCACCACTGAGACATTGTCTCAGCGATAGCTTTTCATTGCTGTCGCAGGTAGACAGACGGACAGGGCAGCAGATTAGGCTGCAAGTGCATTCAGCGAGAGATCATTGGGTATATTGAGTATACCACATTTTGCATTTTATACTGTAATGTATATTCACTGTATGTATATATTGTTCTTGGTTTTGAGCAGTTGTAAATTAAAATTGTACATTGAAGTTGTAAAATAAATTTTGAGTTATTTTGGCTTGTAAAAATTGTATTGTATTTCTTAATCTCAGCCTTTGAAAAATTATTGTAGATTTGAGTTGAGAAATATATTGTGTTGATTAAATGTTGGAGTTTGAGATTGAGAAATATATTTGAAGTGCTTTTTACAGGTTTTTGAAGAACTATTTTATTCAAAATACAGTGGGCACTCCGCTAAAATTTTTACAGAAATTCCTAATAATTCAAATGTGTTAGCTCTTTCACTTAAGTTCAAAAAAAATTTTTACACCTGTAAATAGTGCTCACCACTATAAAAAGAAGTAAGAAAAGTTTTAAAATCCCTTGTAGTGTATTTAATGGGTTATCAATAGACGAAGTTGGTAATTCATTAGGTATACTACGGGATTATGTTATGCCTTACAGAGGGGTAGGGTGTGACTTGTTTTAGTGGTATCAGAGCTAGTTTTTAAATTCTGTTTTAACATGTTATTTGAATATTCTTTCTTCATAGTGCAGCTGCTCTATATCATTGTTTGATACATACAGTACATTACATTATAAATATGCACTAACGGGAGGAAATCTCCTTGTGTTTTTTTTTCAGGAGGTCTAAGATCCTCGCATTGATTATGGAAGAGGTTGATCGTTCAGTCGATCAATCTATAGAGGCTGAGGTGCAAGGGGATGCCTCAGCCCTACACAATGTCAGTGGTTCAGCAGCACCAGCTCCCGCAGTACCGCAGTTTCCTGCTCATTTCACTTAACAGATGGATGTAATGTTCCAGCAAATGGCTGGTAATGTGCCTACTCAAGTCCCAATAAAGATACCAGTGGTACAACCACAGTCTTTTGTGAGGCAGTATGACAAATTGATGAACTATGGGGCTACAGAGTTCAAGGGGACAGTAGATCCTCTAGAGGCAGAACAGTGGTTAGAGAGGATGGATAGGGTATTCAAGAAGCTACATTGTACAGAGGAGCTCAGATTTGAATACTCTGTATCTCTGCTACAGGGGGATGCTTATGACTGGTGGAAAACCATTCCCCACAGTCTGGTAGAACCTGCAGTGCTAACATGGAATGGCTTGGTCAAGGAATTTAGGCAAAAATATGTCCCTGATGCTTATGTAGACCAGAAGCTGCAAGAGTTCCTAAGTCTGAAACAGGGGAGTAGATCAGTGGCTGAATATGAAAAGGAATTTTCCCGCCTGACCCATTATGCAGTAAGTCTACTTGCTACCAGTAAGGAGAGATGCAAGAGGTTTGAAATCGGCTTGAAGCCCAGTATCAAATTACAAGTCATCGGATTCAAACACACTAACTTCTCTGAACTTGTTTCTCAAGCCCTAGAGTTAGAAAGAATTGAGACTGAAGCTGCTCCTGAGAAAAAGAAATCAGAAAAGACAGAGAAAGAGGGAAAATCAGTAGAACAGAGTCCCTGTGGTCCTACTGGAAAGAGGAAAAACCATGGGGGACACAGTAGAGGTGGCAAGAAGTCTGGTAGGGGAAGATATTCAGGATAGAAACCTCTTCTATCTGGTCTGTAGAGTACCAGAGGTTCCTACCCTCCACGCCAATGTGAAACTTGTGGAAGATATCATAGTGGGATATGCTACAAGGCTATTGGAGCCTGTTATAACTATGGAGGCACAGGACACTTTGCCAAGGATTGCACCAGTACTCGCAGAGTTGGACCACCTCCTACTACTGCAGAAGGGTCAGTTCAGAGCCCTGTCACTAGAAGTTCACAACCACCCAGCAGAGGTAGAGGCAGGCGTAGAGGTAGCCCAGCAGGTAGCCAAGGCATAGTGAAACAATCAGAGCAAGACAGTGCTCCGGTCAGAGTCTATGCAATGAGACAAAGAGAAGAGGCCGAGACATCTGATATTGTGGCTGGTACCTTCTCAACCTTTAATCAAGATGTGTTTGTGTTATTTGATCCGGGTTCTGCCCATTCTTATGTGAGTGCTAGCACCATTGATTGCATTGTTGTTCCATGTACAAAAATGGACTTTGAGGTGCTAGTAACAAGTCCGCTAGGACAGGAGGTCAGGGTTAATAGAATGTATAAAAATTGTTCTTTTGTGATCCAAGGACACACTTTTTTGTCTGATTTCATTGAAATGCCCTTAAGAGATTATGATATCATTTTGGGAATGGATTGGTTAGTTAGGCATCATGCCATGATTGACTGTAGGCTGAAGACAGTCACTTTTGGTCTCCCTCAGTATAGTGATGTGGTAATAGATGGGGAGAGGCAGCTATTACCATCAGACATTATTTTGGCTGCACTAGCCAGAAAAATGATCAGAAAGGGGTGTGAAGCATACTTGGCACATGTGGTAGACACCTAAGTGGGGAGTTCAGCATTGAGGGACATCCTTACAGTATATGACTTTTCAGATGTGTTTCCTGATGAATTGCCAGGATTACCTCTGGAAAGAGAAGTGCAGTTTGAAATTAATGTTATGCTTAGTGTGGATCCAATCTCCATAACACCATACAGAATGGCACCAGTAGAGTTGAAGGAGTTGAAGACACAGTTGCAAGAACTACTTGAAAAGGGCTTCATTCGCCCTAGTGTGTCACCTTGGGGACCGCCAGTATTGTTTGTTAAGAAGAAAGAAGGCACTCTCCGCTTATGTATTGACTACCAGCAGTTGAATAAGATGATAATAAAGAACAGATATCCATTGCCTCGCATTGATGATCTGTTTGATCAGTTGAAGGGTGCAGTTGTATTCTCCAAAATTGATTTGCGATCTGGTTATTATCAGTTGAAGGTGTAAGAGCAGAGTGTTCCAAAAACTACTTTCAGAACTCGATATGGCCACTATGAGTTTCAAGTAATGCCATTCGGGTTAACAAATGCTCCAATTGCTTTTATGGATCTGATGAACACTATCATCTGACCATATCTCGACCAATTTGTGGTGGTTTTTATTGATGACATTTTGATATATTCGAGGAATGCAAAGGAGCATGACAGACATCTGTGAATTGTACTACAGACTTTAAGGGAGAAACAGCTATACGCCAAATTATCGAAATGTGAATTTTGGCTGAAAGAAATCTCCTTTTTAGGACATGTTGTGTCAGCTGAAGGGATCAAGGTAGATTCCAGGAAGGTAGAAACTATCCTTAATTGGAAGCCACCCAAGAACATCACAGAAATTCGCAGTTTTTCCGGGTTTAGCTGGATATTACCGTCGGTTTGTGAAGGGGTTTTCTATGTTATCTTCTCCACTGACCAAGCTGCTTTGGAAAGATGTAAAATTTCAGTGGACAGATAAATGCCAGCAAAGTTTTGATGAGTTGAAGAGGTATTTGACTGAAGCTCCATTCTTTACTTTACCTACTCTGGGTAAAGAATACACAGTTTATAGTGATGCTTCTCACAATGGGTTAGGCTGTGTACTGATGCAAGATCGGAATGTCATTGCTTATGCATCACGCCAGCTGAAACCGCATGAGAGGAACTACCCAACACATGATTTGGAGCTAGCAACTATTGTTTTTGCTCTGAAGATCTGGAGATACTATTTATATGGGGAGAAATGCTACATTTACACAGATCACAAGAGTTTGAAGTACTTAGGCACCCAAAAGGAATTGAATTTGAGGCAGAGGAGATGGTTAGAACTCATTAAAGATTATGATTGCTTAATAGACTATCAGCTAGGGAAAGCAAATGTGGTGGTTGATGCCTTAAGTCGCAAGACTATGGCAAGTCTTAGAGTTTCTCCTTTGTCCATGGTATATGAATTGAAAGCACAGCATGCCAGTTTAGAGATTGATGATGAGGGACAGACAGTAGTTGCATGGCATGTACAGCCAGTGTTGATTGATCAGATCAGAATGGCTGCTCAGAGTGATGATAAATATCAGAAGCTACTGAAAGAAGTCAAGTAGGGCAAGAAACCTGAATTTTCTATGAGAGATGATGGTTTATTACAACATCAGGGCAGAATGCACGTTCCTAGTGATGTGGAATTGAGACAGATCATTATGAAGCAAGCACATGAGTCTCATTTTGCTATGCACCCGGGTGGAACTAAAATGTACAGAGGGCTGAAAGAGCATTACTGGTGGATGGGTATGAAGAGAGATATAGCTGAATTTATTTCCAAATGCCTAACTTATCAGCAAGTAAAGGCAGAACATCAAGTTCTAGCTGGTTTATTACATCCTTTACCAGTACTAGAGTGGAAATGGGAACGAACAACTATGGATTTTGTTACAGGACTTCCGAGGACACAGAATAGTCATGATGCAGTATGGGTTATAGTTGATAGACTGACCAAGTCTGCTCACTTTTTGCTAGTTCGGATGGACTATAGCTTGGATAGATTGGCCAGATTGTATATATATGAGATTGTAAAACTACATGGAGTGCCAGTATCGATTGTATCTGACAGAGATCCTAGGTTCACTTCTAGATTCTGGAGTAGTCAACAGAGAGCCCTAGGAACTAGATTGAACTTCAGCACAGCATTCCACCCACAGACAGATGGCCAGTCTGAGAGGGTTATTCAGTTATTAGAGGATATGCTACGAGCTTGTATGATTAAGTTTGAAGGTAGTTGGGATACACACTTGCCTTTGATTAAGTTTGCTTATAACAACAGCTACCAATCAAGCATTGGGATGCCTCCATATGAAGCTTTGTATGGCAGAAAGTGTATAACTCCCTTATGTTGGGATGAAGTAGGTGAAAGGAAGATGATTGGGCCAGAGATTGTTCAGTAGATAAAGGAAAAGATCAGATTGATCAGAGATAGACTCAAGGCTGCATCAGATCGTCAGAAGTCCTGTGTTGATCTGAAGAGAAGAGATATTGAATATGTAGTGGGTGATAAGGTATTCCTCAAAGTTTCTTCTTGAAAGAGAATTATGAGATTTGGCAGAAAGGGGAAACTGAGTCCTCGTTTCATCGAACCATATGAGGTTCTGGAAAGAGTAGGTCCTTTAGCATATCGGTTGGCATTACCTCCGGAGTTAGCAAGGATACATAGTGTTTTCCATGTGTCCATGTTAAGGAGGTACAGATCAGACCCATCTCATATACTATCAGTTGAAGAGATTGAGGTAAATCCAGACCTCTCATATGAGGAAGAACCCATAGAAATTCTGGCTTATGAGGTGAAGCAGCTAAGGAACAAACAGATACACCTAGTTAAAGTGCTGTGAAACCATCATTCAGGCCAGGAATGTAACACCCCTCACCCGTCTGCAGTAGAATGAGCAAAACGTATACACTACGGCGTCGAGCACTCCGATCTTATCTGATTTCATTATAGTTCTAGATTTACTTGTTCAAAAACTTTATTTGAGGTTTAGGCTATTTTTACTGTTTATCAAAATCTAACTAATTTGGAAATTTCAAAAATTTTAACGATAATCCGGCAACGTGTCGACTGTAATTTGGACTAATAGTTCTTCTGAACCTGCCAAAAACAATTTTAATATATACTCAATTTCTCAAACTTAATAGTCTCAAAAATTTTCAAACATAATGTATCTCAATACAGCATCTAGATTTCTCAGAAATCTCATCAGATTTTCAACATCTCAATATTCACAAGTACAATCTCATTATAACTCAAATTCAATTCACATATTAAAATACTTACTTTGAGTAGCTTCCATAATTCATAGGTTAATTACATGAGTTTATTTTGTACAAGATATGCAAATAATTTACAATGTGCTAGGAATGAACAATATACATAACATGTATAAAATGAGCCCTATCTACATGCATTGCTGAGGAGGTGACAATCTTGAACTCTTCTGACACTTCTGCAGATCTGGACTCCAAAAATCTCAGTAGACGGTCCACTGGTTTTACCTTCAATACCTGAGCGAGGAAGCAATTCCATCACGCTATGCATTTCTGCTTAGTGGTGCAATAGTATAACAAGAAATAATATATATAATTAAAGAAAGAAATAAATCATAATTCAGATACTCAAGAATCAATTTAATTTGGTATGGTATTTCTAGTATCAACGATCTTATATACTAGTTTGTTCCTCTTTGGAAGTGCTTAGTTTATAACTTTTCAGTAATACTACCCAGTATACAATTTATTCTAACTGTATTGTATTTCAAGTCTCTATGATTCTGCAATTTATATTTTTGTTATGTTTCTTTTGCTAATTTCTTTTACTCATTCATTCAATATTTAATTTAATTGTACTGAAATTTCATTATACTTAGCTTAACTTAGCTTCCTGAACTGAATAATGTTTTAAATGACTGCCCATATAGCCCATATACTGACCAGACTGGATAAACGGATATACTAGCACTGGGTACCTAGTACCTCGGGCCGTCACACCATCGGTCACAAAGTATCTTCCGATGTGCAAACAGTATGGCTAAAAAGCCATATAATCAATCAGGCATTAAGTTGAGTATAATAACACAAACTGTATAGCCATAGGCTATTAAAATCATAATATGGCATAATAAGCTATAAAACACAGTATGACGTAAAGTCATTTACAGAACAGCTGTCAGAATTCTATTGGCATGTCAACCTATCCAAACTAGTCAACTAGGCAAACTAGGGCATATTACAAGATTAAATATTTATTTCTTTATTTTCAGGGTTTACGGGTCATTACACAATTCACTGGTCAATGAAAATATTGACTTTTTTATACATCATGGATAAGTTGATTCTAGTATCAACATGTCACAATTTGCATTTCAATATGCTGCCAATATAGTGCAATTTACCATATTTACAAGTTGGCATTCATTGCCAAATTGCTTCAAGCATCATTGTATGTAAATGTAAAATTCTCCATTTTTTGTGTGCTAGATTAGTCTAGATTAAAGTCCTATTTCTCTTGGTTTTTAGCTTCTGGTCAAGGAAGAACAATTGTAGCTCTATGTCTCATTGCAAGCGGGGAAAAATTTCAGGTCATTCCAAGTTGTATAGACCAAGTTATGGTCAATTTACTAAAACTGGACAGATTGCACCTTTGGTGCAAATTTTGGTCAATTTCTCAATTTTTGTGTGCTAGATTTGTCTAGCTTAAAGTCCTATTTCCCTTGGTTTTTAGCTTCTGGTCAAAGAAGCAAAATTGTAGCTCTATGTCTTATTGCACGCGGGGCAAAATTTCAGGTCATTCCGAGTTGTGTAGACCAAGATATGATGGTCAATTTGCTAAAGCTGGATAGATTGCACTTTTAGTGCACAATTTGGTCAATTTTTAGGTCACTTTTGGTTCGGCAGTTTTTGTGCCCAAACTTGTGCAAGCTATTTGACTTGGTTCTGGTCATTTCTGGGCTTTGGTGTCTTCATAAGACTTGTAGATGTAGGTCTTAACTATCCATGGTCAAAATTTCAGGTCAATTGGACCTGTTTTGAGTGAGTTATGGCCTAAAAACTAACTGCTGCCCAAATGGTCAGTTTTCAGGCCTTAAATGCATTAATCCGGATTTGGTCACTTTTTAAGGTCAGTTTCTAGGCAGAATTTTGGCAACATTTCTACATTAAAGTTGGCCTATTTGGTGTCTAGTTTCACCCCATATTGGCCTCATACCAATTGGGTTCACAGTTTGGCACTTATGGCCTAATTTATGTGCTGCCTTCAATACACAACCTGCACAAAGCACATACACTCCCAATTTGATGTTCCTTCTCCTCCTCATTACTACAATATTCAATCAACAACACTTCCATATATATGTTGTACACAATTCCAGCAAAAATTCTGGGCAGAATACTCAAGTGCACAAGGCACACAATACACCATTAAACTTCAATATTTACATCCACCCAAATTCAATGTGCATTAACACTTATGTTACACAAACACTTTCATTTTAACTGCACATGCTGCCCACAATTTAACACCATTACATTTCATTAATAAACTACATATTCACACACACAAATTCATGATTTAATAGGCTGCCCAATATGGCAGTTTGCCCAAGGCATTAAAGCTCCATTTCACACCCTTAATTCAAATGTTCTAATTCAACAATTCACATTCAATCAATTCAATTCCTATACATATATCCATATCAAACTTCATCTTTAAACTCATCTACATCATTTAAATACATCAAAATCCCATGAATTTCTTGGCTGCCGAAATGAAGGGCTCACCAAATATACATTAATTTATTTAATTTCTTCACAAATCAACTCACCCAAGCTCAAAACAGGATCTAATGAAAGAAAATGGGGGAGATTAAGCACTAACCTTAATTCAAGAACTTCCCAAGCTTATGAAACTTCAAAATTTTCCTTTCTTTTTGCTTCCTATAGCTTTCCCATGAGGTGAGGACCAATTTTAATGAAGGGACTTTTGAGTTTTAAGTGGAAAATGATGAGTTTGGTGAGCTTGCATGGAACTCATCCATGGAGGAAAGGGAGAGCTCCATTTCGGCATTTTAGAGAACTGGAGAAGATGAAGTGAGTTATTGGATTGTTCCTTGTCATCTTATGCGTTTTATATGCCCACTAACTTAGGTTTATTATTATTATAATTCAAAGTTTCAATCTTTGCAAATTCATCCCCCACTTTTCCTTTAATTGCATTTCATATTTAATTTCATTTTTCATTAAATTTTCAAAATATAATACCACTTATTTTTCATGGACATTTAAGTCAAAAGTCAACTCAAGGTGTCAATTGACCAAAATGCCCCACTTCGGGTTATATTCCCGATTTTTCGGTAACACCGATTTTTGTCTGTTCCTCGATTTTTCATTTTTCTTTGTACTAATTTATTAATTTTTCTTTGATATTTCTAGTGTCAATTACATTTCAATAAACCTTTATTTATGTCTCAAAATTAGATTCAGAGGATTCCCCGCGGTCCTGAGGTCGGCAACGGCCTTCCTAGTGTGGTCACCCATCGCTGTGGTGCCGGCTCATTTAACTTAGCTTCATTTTCTCTTTTTCATCTTTGTTTGATTTTTCTTGTATTTTCTTTTTATTTATTTCATCATTATATGTCTGTTCACTATCATCGAAGTGTAGTTCCAGACATATTGACTTGCCTGGACTGTTATTTGACTACTGGAGTAATAGAACGTACAAAATATGTACAGTGGGGATGTTACAAGGAAGCTACTTGAGAACGTGAAGAGGATATGAGGAGACAGCACCCGCAGCTATTCAGAGACTAATGCCGTGTAAAATTTCAAGACAAAATTTATTTTAAGGGGGGGAGAATTGCAACACCCCTATGTTCGGTAGTGCGTTCTACTGTTCCGGTGACTAGTGTTGTCCGGACAGCTAGGATGCCAAGAACTATACTTCGATATGAGTGAGGAGATATAAAATAATGAAATACAAGAAAAGAAAATACAAGAAAAACAAAGGAAAAATAATAGTAAAGAAATGTAACCAAGTTAAGCGAGCCGAGAACCCTAGCGATGGGTGACCGCACCGGGAAGTCACGGCGTGGACCGTTGACTAGCCCTGGACTGCGGGGAACCCTGGAAAATATTTTTAGGACTTAAATAAATGTATATTGAAGTATAAATTCCATTAGAAAAATCAAAGAAAAATTAATTAATTAGTACAAAGAAAAGTGAGAAATCGAAAAATGGACAAAAATCCAGTGTTTCCGAAAAATCGGGAATGCAACCCGAACTGGGCCATTGTGGCCATTTGACACCCCGAATTGTCTTTTGACGTAAATGTCCGTGAAAAATATTAGTAGTGTTAAAATTTTGAAAATGCCATAAAAAAAAATAAAATGAAATGAAATTTATGTATAAAGTGTCATTAAGGGAAATAAAGGGGGTATAATTAGAAATACTAAAACTTAATTATTATAATAATATTACCATTATTAGTGGGGGTATAAATACACATGTTAAGGTAGATTTCTCCACTAACTAACTCATTTCCTTCAAGCTTCCAACAATGGCCGATTGTCACTCCCAATTCTCCATGGAAAATTTTCCATGCAAAGCTTAATTCTCTCCCATTTTCAACATAAAACCATAAATTCTCTTAATTAAACTTGGTCCACACCTCTTGGGCAGATTATAGGGAACAAAAAGGAAGAAATTTTGTGAAGCTTTGTCAAGCTCAAATCAAGGTTAGTGTTAATTTTCCTTCCCTTTCTTAATTAATCTTTGAGTTAATGTTGTAATGAGTTGACTTATGGAGAAATTTGAAGAATTGGATGGGTAATTGGTGGACTTCAATTTCGGCAGCCATGGTGATTAAAAGAGTTTGGTTTTCTTTTACATGTATTTTTTGGGGAATGATGTTTATTAGAGTGTTTAAATGTATAAGAGTTTGATTACCATAGGTATAGTTTGAATTGTGTATGTGAAGTGAGGTTGTGAATTGAAATTAGAAGCTTAATGCATATGTGTAAATTTGGACAGCTTTGGGACAGCCTTGATATGATTAGGAAGACCTTAATTTCATGTATATTTAATGTTGATTAAGAACAATGGGCTGTATGTTATTGATCTTGGTTAGTTGGATTAGGTTTGAGCCATTGATTTGTTGTTAGATATGGATTTGATTAATTGAATGTGATGGAGACTTACTTGAGTTGAATTGGTATTTGGACATTGATTAAATTGCTGGACACTTGATTAAGTATATTGTGGATGGATATTGTTTGTATTAAAGTATTGTTGGACAATTGACCTAGATACAATGTGTAAGGTGTCCATTAGAAATGTAAAATTTTAATGCAAAGTGTGGTTGGTAAGGGCAGTATGCATTGTAGGTTATGAATGAATTTTTGTATCTCCAATTGGTATGAGACCAATTGGAGTGAAACTAGGCACAAAATGTGCCAACTTTCATGAAGGAAGCTTACCAAAATTCTACTTGTAAGGTAACTTGAAAAGTGACCAAATCTAGATTAGTGCAATTAAGGCCTGAAAATTTACCATTTAGGCAGCAGTTAGTATTTTGGCCATAACTCACTCAAAACAGGTCCAATTGACCTGAAATTTAGACCATGAATAGATAATACCTATATCTACAAGTCTTATGAAGCCAAAAAAGCCCAGAAATGACCATAAGCAAGTCAAACAGCTTGCACAATTCAGGTCCAAAAACTGGCCGAACCTAAAATGACCTAAAATGACCTAAAGTGACCAATTGTGATGCATTTTGACCAGCAATAGTAAAATGACCATAACATGGTCTACATAACTCAGAATGACCTAAAATTTTGCCCTGCGTGCAATAAGACATAGATCTACAAGTTTGTAGTTTTGACTGAAACCCAAAAACCGAGGGAACTAGGTCGTCCAGCTAGGTCAAACTAGTATCCCGGAATCCAGCAAATTGCAAGAAAACGCAATATACATGGAAATGAATTGGATAACATGTACCAACCCTAAAAGACTATTGGATGTGACATATTAGTAACATTAAAACCTAATTTACCTAGAATGCATCGAGGGTCGACATATTAGGTTGACTAAGCAAGTAATAGAATTCAGTGAATTAATTATCAAGCATTATCGTTAGAAACATTTTAAATGAGTACTGAAACGCTTCAAATTGTGTTTCTCAGTTAGCAAAGACTCAGGGAAAGGGAAGGAAATACTGGGTCAAGGCTAGAAGACAGTTATCAGAGGTTTGTGCGCAACAGTTATTTCTTTTAAATTTTTCAATTGAAATAAATTATGACTATTTTTATATTATTGTTTTCAATTATGGAAATGTGTTTGAATGGATACTTATTGCTTGAAAAGCATTGTAAATGGTTTGAAACTATGGAAAAATTTATTTAGTGTGATTTGTGAAAATTGAAGTTAATTATGAATTGTGTTGCCATTTTGTGAATGAAATTATGACTTTGGAAATTTATTGGATTCTCACAAATCATTTGAATAAAATGCTTGGAATTGATCTTGTATTCACACTTAGCATGACAGTATCACATTATTCCTCCTCCATTTATGGGGTTGAGATCGTTTATTTTCCTCCCTCTCTGGCTTGCCAGTTAAAGTTGAGATCAGATGAGTACTCATTATATAGCTAGCTTCCTCCCTCATTGATTTCGATTAGTGGGGTTATAGATTGCTTTGTCATGGTATACAATGTGGCATTGATCGGAAATTTGTGTCATGGCTTAAGTTGTGTGTGAATTGGCAACACTGTGTTCTTAAACCATTTGACTAAACTGTGTTATTATGAGCTTTGATAATTTGTGAAATGAAGTTCAAATTCTTTATGACATTCATTGTCTTGAATTTAACTATGGTTTAAGTATCCACTATTTATATGACTTATGATTTGTGATTTAAAGTTGTATTTGGTTAATGTTGTGCACCATTGAGACATTATCTAAGCGATAGCTTTTCATTGCTGTCGCAGGTAGACAGACGGACAAGGCAGCAGATTAGGCTGCTAGTGCATTCAGCGAGAGATCATCGGGAATATTGAGTATACCACATTTTGCATTTTGTACTGTAATGTATGTTCACTGTATGTATATATTGTTCTTGGTTTTGAGCAGTTGTAAATTAAAATTGTACATTGAAGTTGTAAAATAAATTATGAGTTATTTTGGATTGTAACATTTGTACTGTATTTTTTATCTCAGCCTTTGAAAAATTATTGTGGATTTGAGTTGAGAAATATATTGTGTTGATTAAATGTTAGAGTTTGAGATTGAGAAATATATTTGAAGTGCTTTTTACAGGTTTTTGAAGAACTGTTTTATTCAAAATACAGAGGGCACTCTGCCAAAATTTTTACAGAAATTCCTAATAATTCAAATGTGTTAGCTCTTTCACTTAAGTTCTAAAAAATTTTTAACACTTGTAAATAGTGCTCACCACTGTAAAAAGAAGTAAGAAAAGTTTTAAAATCCATTGTAGTGTATTTAATGGGTTATCAGTAGACGAAGTTGGTAATTCATTAGGTATACTACGGGATCATATTATACCTTACAGAGGGGTAGGGTGTGACATATCCCAAAGTCTATACTTGGAAAAGGTGTTAAAAAGGTTTAACATGCTTGATTCCAAGAGAGGATTGTTACCAATGAGACATGGTATCCATCTTTTTAAAGAGATGTCTCCAAAGACACCTGAAGAAAGAGATAAAATGGCCAGGATTCTATATGCTTCGGCTATTGGAAGTTTAATGTATGCAATGTTGTGTTCTAGGCCGGATATCGCATATGCTATTAGTTTGACTAGCAGGTATCAATCCAATCCAGGTTTGGAACTCTGGATAGCTGTCAAGAATATCCTTAAGTACTTGAGAAGAACTAAGGATTTATTCTTGATTTATGGAGGTGGAGACCTGCAATTGCATGGCTATGCTGATTTTAATTTCCAATCAGATATCGATGATAGAAAGTCTACATCTGGATATGTGTTCATTTGTAATAGAGCTGCAGTCAGTTGGAAGAGTTCCAAACAGAGCACGACTGTAGATTCCACTACAGAGGTTGAGTATATTGCTGCATCAGATGCTACAAAGCAAGCTATTTGGATAAAGAAATTCATGACAGAACTTACAATAGTTCCTTCCATTGAGTCAGCAATTCCACTACACTATGACAACAATGGAGCAGTCATACAGTCTAAGGAACCAAGGTCTCACCAAAAATCCAAACACATAGAAAGGCGCTACCACATTATCAGAGAAATAGTTGGACGAGGCAATGTAGTCATGCAGAAAATAGCATCAGCTGAAAATCCAGCTGATCCATTCACTAAGCCTATGTCACAGACTCAGCTAGACCGACATCTTGAGAAGATAGGTCTAAGATATTGTAATGAATGGCTCTATTGCTAGTGGGAGATTGTTAGTAGTATGTCCTAGAGCATATCATTTAGCATGTATCTTGTACATATTTTTATTAATAAAAGGCTTTTCCACTTTTCCGTTTACATAATATATTTATGTGTAATAGAAAAGGTCCATTGATATTTTGTTAGAAATATTATTCTTAAGTTGTTAAGAACAAGAGTGACATTATTTCTAGCACAAAGTATCATAAATAGGTTCACAATTGAGGATACTTCGTAATAAAGACATGACTTATCCAGAAAGATTGTATTCATGTTTGTTCCCAAGTTATTTATATGAGATATAAATAAGATGGAATGGTGAGTTGTTAGTAGTATGCCCTAGAGCATATCATTTAGTATGTATCTTGTATATATATTTTTATTAATAAAAGGCATTTCCACTTTTCCGTTTACATAATATATTTATGTGTAATAGAAAAGGTCCATTGATATTTTGTTAGAAATATTATTCTTAAGTTGTTAAGAATATGAGTGACAATATTTCTAGCACAAAGTATCATAAATAGGTTCACAATCGAGGATACTTCATAATAAGGACATGACTTATCCATAAAGATTGTATTCATGTTTGTTCCCAAGTTATTTATATGAGATATAAATAAGATGGAATGGTGAGTCTCATGCCATATAACAAACATGATAGGCACTTATAAATGATAAGTAGGCCGAACCAGTGACACTTATGACAAGCACATGGAGTTTACTCTTGTCAATGTTTTGTCATAAATCATATCTGCATATAATCTTTAGACCGAGATAGCACAGCTTATCTTGTATATAGGTAGTTTGAGTTTGATATCGCTTTCATACTTGTACTATGTATGGGTATATGGGCATGTGTTGGCTCGCTAGTTATATATGGAGGTAGGTGTTGATCAAGATGGAATCTGCCTCTAAGTAAATAGAGATAAAATCCTATGTTCATTTAATTGTTCTTGATGTTTCAAGTTCCTGCCAGACAGATAGATTTATTCGTAAAAGAGTTTCGATGAGAAAAATCTATTAATCAAGAAATGGAATAAAAAGAGAACATAATATTCATAGCAAATGCAGTTTGACATAAACCATGACTCAAGATTGAGTTGGGATTTTGTAACAGAGAGATTCTAGTGCATGGTAACATATGATTATAGGTTCATTTAAGGTAAACCTTATTACTAATTGGGTGGCCATGGCATGCTATGCTAGGTGTTAACCATGGTCTATGAGGTTCATAAAATAATTTAGAGAAATCATTTATGGTAAGAAAGAGTTCTGATGATATTAAGAGTTGATATCATGTCTCATTGCCAATTAGTGATGAGCCTAGTAAGTCACACACATACACAAGTTATCACCTATTTAAATATGATTTAATTAATTAATTAAAGATTTTAATTGATTAATTAAATAGGTTTGGTTTGCAATTAGATTGCAAAGTCCCTAGCATGACTTGAAACCAAATCTAGATTATTGGATGTATAATATAAGTTAAATTTATATTTAAAGTGTTTAAATATGAATTTAATTAATGAGAAATTAATTAATAGATATTAATTAATTAATTTATATTTGATATAAATTAATTAGAAGAAGAAAATAATTATTTTGGGTTAAGAACTCAAAATTAAGACACAGGGGCATTTTGGTCATTTCACAGTGTGACACGTGGCACCATGAGATGGTGACACATGGCATAACACATAAGCTTGCCAAATATTTTTTAATCATGTAAGATGATTAAAATCAAGATTAAGTATAGGTTTGACACTTGGCACAATGTGATTGGGTCACTTAAACCTAGAGCTAATCAAAGGGTGACATGTGGCAAGGGTTTAATGTGTTAACCTAGCTATTTAAGTGTGGTTATGAAAAGAAAACATAACCAGCAGCCTCTCCTCTCATATGTCACGCCACCTTGAGCCTCTCCAGCTATTTCTCTTTATCTCTCATCAATTTAAAGAGATTAGCCATCAATCTCTTGAATTAAGAACACTAGAAATTGTTTCTAGTGTCCTGTTTACATCTTTAATCTCTTAAAAGGCAGAACTTGATTTTCTAATTAATAGAAAAAGCTTTAGAAGCCATTCAAGGGCTTCCATAGGTGTTCTTGGTGTGGACAAGCTAGAGGGACAACATCTGGTGTCCTGAAGACGAATCTCAAAGGCGCAGACACGCTGCAGCACATTAAGAGGTTAGTGTAATCGTTCTTGATTTAATCTAGGGTTCTAAAATTAATCTGATTAATTTTAAAATCTTAAATGGCAAATACAGATCCAAAAACATATTAAAAGAGTTTTAATATGTTGTTTATCATTGAAATCAAATAGATAAAAATAAATCTTGCATGGTGCATGTGACCCTAGGTGAAAATTTTTGAATTCAATGGTATAATCTTGTGTTTTTCACGCCTGCCTTCAATTGGTATCAGAGCCACTATATTTGCCATTTAGATTGTTGATTATATAATTTAATTGTGTGTTTGATCATGAGATCAAGAGATTCATTGCTGGTTGGATCATGAGATGTGGCGTCACACATGGTGAAGCCACCATTGGTGGCGGCAACAATGGTTCCTTGGGTGGTTCAAGGTTTGGCTTTTAATTCTGCAATTGTTGTATGATCTAAGGCCTATTCTTTGACTAATTAAAGTGTTTAATTAGTTGTTTTAATCACACAATTAAATTATGATTCAAATCAGAATTTTAAAAATTGTTTGAATGTGATTCAAATCTGAATTTTAAAAGTTGTTTGAATGTGATTCAAATCTGAATTTTTAAAGTTGTTTGAATCATATTTAAATCTGATTTTTTAAAATTGATTCAATAAAATTCAGATCTGACTTTTTAAAAATATTTGAATGTGATTCAAATCTGATTTTTAAAAAAATGTTTGAATGTGATTCAAATCTGAATTTTTGAAGTTGTTTGAATGTGATTCAAATCTGAATTTTTAAATTTGTTTGAATGAGATTCAAATCTGAATTTTTAAATTTATTTGAATAATATTCAAATCTGGATTTTTAAGTTGAATATGAGATATTCAATTTAATTTAAGTATGTATGTTTTATTTAATTGTTAAATAGTGATATGCATGATGGATGATCATGGACTATAAAAGACCAATGTGATTGGATTTATTTCTTTTATGTTTCTTTGGGATTGTAAATTAATTAATTTATTTTAATTTATTTTGGGCATGTATTATTAAGATTGTAATAATTTTTGGGTTGTAATTTCATTTATTTAAGTTCTTGTAAATTCGCCTTGGTATGCCAAGGATTACTATGTAATATTGGATTGCAAGAAGTTCAAGGAGGTCAAGAGCATTGGTGGGACCAGTGGGAGGAATTCAAGATCAAGTGTTGATTATGTACTCCTTCAGCAACTCTTGTAAAATGAATGAATGAAATGCACCTAGGAATGCCCTGATTCAATTCTTGGTGGCTCAGAATTGAATCCCTTAGAAAGTCCATGATCATACCATATTTAATGCTTATCCATGAATGCATGAGATGTATGGGAATGTATGCAATTATATGATATATGCATGCTAAATGGATAATGTGCAAAGTGAGACCTTAATAGTAAATAGAATGACCATAAAATCTTCCAAACAAATGATTAAGTTGGAAATGCTATAATTAAAGTAATTATAACATAGGCCCTCCATTGGGGCAATTATTTTAAGAAATTTTAAATAGTTGCATAAGATGCAATTTATTTAAGAGATTTTCTTAAGAATAATTGTTAAGCATGAGATGTTGTAAATATGTAAATGGTTTAGTGGCCAATATTGGATGTACCTGAGTACATTAAAATTATTTGCATAATTACTGGCTCAATGGGATCAACTTAACTAATGCAATATAAGTCAATAATGGATGTACCTGAGATTTTGAGCATTAGGGGCTAGGTAAAGGATTGAACCTCACATGAGATGTGATGGGCAAAGAGTTGCTCACTTATAGTTTATTGTAATTCCAATAATGGATGTATCTGAGGATGATCAATAGAATTATAAGAATTCAATCACCCACTAGAAATCCATCCAACTAGGATTTCCGTTTTCTACTTTGGAAGTGTAGGATTCGCTAAGTTAGTGGGAGGACCAATTTGATTAAAAGACCATAATCATTTTGGTTAATTACATGATACATTTACTAATTAATCTGGTTATTTTCTGCAGTTAATTTTCTGATAAAAATGAGCACAAAAAAAAACCACCACCATCCAATATCCTTGCAACATACTTGATCACAATAGGTTGACAGGACCAAATCTGTCTGATTGGCTAAGAAATTTGAAACTTGTCCTGAACCTTGAACATATAGGATATGTTCTAGATTCAAATGTTCCTGGTCCCTTACCTCCAGAGGCCACACAAGAGGAACATGAAACTTTGGACAAGTGGAAGGAGCATGATATGAGAGCTAAGTGTTGCATACTTGCTTCCATGAGTAATGAGTTACAGAAGCAACATGAGAACATGCAGAGTGCTAGTGAGATCCTCCTTCACCTACAAGAGTTGTATGGTGAGCACAGCAGGAATGCTAGGTATGAGATATCTAGGCAGCTGTTTCGCATGAGGATGTCTGAGGGACAGAATGTTGGGGATCATGTCCACAAGATGATTCGGCTAATTGAGCAGTTGGAACATCTTGACTTCAACATGGATTTCCAACTACAGACGGATTTGATCCTTGATCCTTCACGAGTCTTTTGGGAATTTTGTGACAAATTTCCATATGACTAAACAGGAATGCACCTTAGCTGGTTTACTCAACATGCTGGTTATTGCCCAAAAGAATATGCCAGGCAATAAAGGAAAAGAGGTAGCTTTGGTTGCATCTTCTTCTGCTGGAAAGTCCAACAAGAAGAAGGGCAATAAGAAAAAGAAACCTTAGATTCCTGGTCCTTCCAAGAAAATAGCTAAACAGAAAAGGAAGACTAAAGCTGATAAAGGCAAAGGAAAGTGTTTCCACTGCCAACAGGAAAGTGTTTCCATTGCCAATAGGAAAGTGTTTCCATTGCCAGTAGGAAAGTGTTTCCATTGCCAGTAAGAAAGTGTTTCCACTGGCCAGAGTATAGCAATCTAAATGAATGCATTGCCGTGGTGAAAACCAACTCAAGTTCAAAATATATTTGGCACTTAAGGTTATGTCATGTTGCAGAAGATAGTATTACAAAATTGGAGAAAATGGGATTCTATCATCATTGGGCTCTGAGCCTACTCCAACTTGTGAATCTTGCCTTCAGGGCAAAATGACTAGATCACCCTTTGTTGGACAAGGGCTAAGAGCTGAAAATATTTTGGAGCTAATACATAGTGATGTATGTGGTCCATTTAAAGAAATGGCTAGAGGGGGCTTTCATTATTTTATTACCTTTACTGATGATAAATCAAGGTTTGGGTATTTGTATTTGATGAAATACAAACATGAATCCTTTGAAAAGTTCAAAGAATTTAAATCTGAAGTAGAAAATCAAACAGGAAAGAGTATTAAAGCTCTTCGATCAGATCGTGGAGGTGAATATTTGAGTACTGAATTTGATGAATACTTGAGAGAGCATGGCATTGTTTCTCGGTGACTCCTCCAGAACGCCATACGGTGAATGGTGTATCTGAAAGGAGAAATCGTACCCTATTGGATATGGTACGTAGTATGATGAGCTATACTGATATGCCAATCTCCTTTTGGGGATTTGCATTAGAATCAGCTTTATATATATTCTGAATAAGATTCCATCAAAATCAGTTTCTTCCACACCTTATGAGATATGGCATGGAAGAAAACCAAGTCTTAAGCATGTTAAGATTTGGGGTTGTCCAGCTTATATCAAAAAGCTGAACACTGATAAATTGGAGACCAGATCAGAAAGAGGTCGATTTGTTGGATATCCAAAAGATAGTTTTGGATATTATTTTTATTTGCCTACTTCACAAATGGTTGTGATAAGTAGAGATGCTACATTTCTTGAACAACAGTTTGTTCAAGAAGGAGGCAAAGGAAGGCAAATAGAGTTAGAATTGGAGAATTCTGACCAACCAACAGATCAGATGGATATAGATCCATCTAGTCAACCTATACCCATTGATGAAACATCTACATCTGTTCCTCGTAGAACAACCAGGGTATCTCACCCACTAGTGAGATATGGTTTTCTTCATGAAGAAGAACAAGAGTTGTCTACTCATGAAGAAGTAGATCATGGAGATGATCCACTTACCTATGAAGAAGCTATATCAGATATAGACTCTTCAAAATGGATTGATGCTATGAAATCCGAGATTGATTCCATGTATAAGAATCAAGTTTGGGATCTTGTTGACCCACCTGAAGGTATTGTACCTATAGGGAACAAATGGGTTTTCAAGAAGAAAATTGGTTCTAATGGAAAGGTAGAGACCTATAAGGCAAGGCTAATAGCGAAAGGGTTTCGCCAAAGGCAAGGAATAGACTATGAGGAGACTTTCTCGCCTGTTGCCATGCTTAAATCAATTAGGATTTTATTAGCAATAGCTGCATACTATGATTATGAGATTTGGCAGATGGATGTCAAAAGCGACTTTTCTCAATGGATACATTGAAGAAAACATTTTCATGGAACAACCTAAGGGATTTGAATCCCAAGATGGTTCCAAGGTATGCAAGCTAAAGCGATCCATTTATGGGTTGAAACAAGCTTCGAGGAGTTGGAACATCCGTTTTGATGAAGCCATTAAATCCTTTGGTTTTATCAAAAATGAGGATGAGCCATGTGTATATAAGACGGTTAGTGACAGTGCTATCACTTTCCTTGTCTTATATGTGGATGACATACTGTTGATGGGTAATGACACAGGTATGTTGACGACTATAAAGGTATGGTTGTCAAATACATTCTCCATGAAAGACTTAGAGGAGGCAACCTATATTCTTGGGATTCGCATCTATAGAGATAGAGCGAAAAGAATAATTGGTTTATCCCAAAGTCTATACTTGGAAAAGGTGTTAAAGAGGTTTAACATGCTTGATTCCAAGAGAGGATTGTTACCAGTGAGACATGGTATCCATCTTTCTAAAGAGATGTCTCCAAAGACACCTGAAGAAAGAGATAAGATGGCCAGGATTTCATATGCTTCGGCTATTGGAAGTTTAATGTATGCAATGTTGTGTACTAGGCCGGATATCGCATATGTTGTAAGTTTGACTAGTAGGTATCAATCCAATCAAGGTTTGGATCACTGGATAGCTGTCAAGAATATCCTTAAGTACTTGAGAAGAACTAATGATTTATTCTTGATTTATGGAGGTGGAGACTTGCAATTGGATGGTTATACTGATTCTGATTTCCAATCAGATATTGATGATAGAAAGTCTACCTCTAGATATGTGTTCATTTGTAATGGAGGTGCAGTCAGTTGGAAGAGTTCCAAACAGAGCACGACTGCAGATTCCACTACAGAGGCTGAGTATATTGCTGCATCAAATGCTGCAAAGGAAGCTGTTTGGATAAAGAAGTTCGTGACAGAACTTACAGTAGTTCCTTCCATTGAGTCAGTAGTTCCACTACACTGTGACAACAATGGAGCAGTCATACAGGCTAAGGAACTAAGGTCTCACCCAAAATCCAAACACATAGAAAGGCACTACCACATTATCAGACATATAGTTGGGCAAAGGCGATATAGCCATGCAGAAAAATAACATCAGCTGAAAAATTCAGTTCATCCATGCACTAAGCCTTTGTCACAAGCTCAGTTAGACTGACATCTTGAGAAGATGGGTCTAAGGTATTGTAATGAATGGCTCTAGTGCTAGTGGGAGATTGTTAGTAGTATGCCCTAGAGCATATCATTTAGTATGTATCTTGTATATATATTTTTATTAATAAAAGGCATTTCCACTTTTTCGTTTACATAATATATTTATGTGTAATAGAAAAGGTCCATTGATATTTTGTTAGAAATATTATTCTTAAGTTGTTAAGAATATGAGTGACAATATTTCTAGCACAAAGTATCATAAATAGGTTCACAATCGAGGATACTTCATAATAAGGACATGACTTATCCATAAAGATTGTATTCATGTTTGTTCCCAAGTTATTTATATGAGATATAAATAAGATGGAATGGTGAGTCTCATGCCATATAACAAACATGATAGGCACTTATAAATGATAAGTAGGCCGAACCAGTGACACTTATGACAAGCACATGGAGTTTACTCTTGTCAATGTTTTGTCATAAATCATATCGATGCATATAATCTTTAGACACGAGATAGCAGCTTATCTTGTATATAGGTAGTTTGAGTTTGATAACGCTTTCATACTTGTACTATGTATGGGTATATGGGCATGTGTTGGCTCTGCTAGTTATATATGGAGGTAGGTGTTGATCAAGATGGAATCTGTTCCTCTAAGTAAATAGAGATAAAATCCTATGTTCATTTAATTGTTCTTGATGTTTCAAGTTCCTGGCCAGGACAGATAGATTTATTCAGAAAAGAGTTTCTGATGAGAAAAATCTTTTAATCAAGAACTGGAATTAAAAGAGAACATAATATTCATAGCAAATGGAGTTTGACATAAACCATGACTCGGCTTGAGTTGGGATTTTTATGAGAGAGATTCTAGCGCATGGTAACATATGATTATAGGTTCATTTAAGGTAAACCTTATTACTAATTGGGTGGCCATGGCATGCTATGCTAGGTGTTAACCATGGTCTATGAGGTTCATAAAATAATTTAGAGAAATCATTTATGGTAAGAAAGAGTTCTGATGATATTAAGAGTTGATATCATGTCTCATTGCCAATTAGTGATGAGCCTAGTAAGTCACACACATACACAAGTTATCACCTATTTAAATATGATTTAATTAATTAATTAAAGAGTTTAATTGATTAATTAAATAGGTTTGGTTTACAATTAGATTGCAAAGTCCCTAGCATGACTTGAAACCAAATCTAGATTATTGGATGTATAATATAAGTTAAATTTATATTTAAAGTGTTTAAATATGAATTTAATTAATGAGAAATTAATTAATAGATATTAATTAATTAATTTATATTTGATATAAATTAATTAGAAGAAGAAAATAATTATTTTGGGTTAAGAACTCAAAATTAAGACACGAGGCATTTTGGTCATTTCACGATTGTGACACGTGGCACCATGAGATGGTGACACATGGCATAACACATAAGCTTGCCAAATGTTTTTTAATCATGTAAGATGATTAAAATCAAGATTAAATATAGGTTTGACACTTGGCACAATGTGATTGGGTCACTTAAACCTAGAGCTAATCAAAGGGTGACATGTGGCAAGGGTTTAATGTTTTAACCTAGCTATTTAAGTGTGGTTATGAAAAGAAAACATAACCAGCAGCCTCTCCTCTCATATGTCACGCCACTTTGAGCCTCTCCAGCTATTTCTCTTCATCTCTCATCAATTCAAAGAGATTAGCCATCAATCTCTTGAATTAAGAACACTAGAAATTGTTTCTAGTGTCCTGTTTACATCTTTAATCTCTTAAAAGGCAGAACTTGATTTTCTAATTAATAGAAAAAGCTTTAGAAGCCATTCAAGGGCTGCCATAGGTGTTCTTGGTGTGGACAAGCTAGAGGGACAACATCTGGTGT
This sequence comes from Hevea brasiliensis, assembly GCF_030052815.1. Lineage (NCBI taxonomy): Eukaryota > Viridiplantae > Streptophyta > Magnoliopsida > Malpighiales > Euphorbiaceae > Hevea > Hevea brasiliensis. Next base: position 59,748,507 of record NC_079502.1, on the reverse strand, counting down.
CCTGAAGACGAATCTCAAAGGCGCAGACATGGCAAAGACATCAAGAGGTTAGTGTAATCGTTCTTGATTTAATCTAGGGTTCTAAAATTAATCTGATTAATTTTAAAATCTTAAATGGCAAATACAGATCCAAAAACATATTAAAAGAGTTTTAATATGGTGTTTATCATTGAAATCAAATAGATAAAAATAAATCTTGCATGGTGCATGTGACCCTAGGTGAAAATTTTTGAATTCAATGGTATAATCTTGTGTTTTTCACGCTTCCGTTCCTTCATGAGTCTCATGCCATATGGCAAACATGATAGATACTTATAAATGATAAGTAGGCCGAACCAGTGACACTTATGACAAGCACATGGAGTTTACTCTTGTCAATGTTTTATCATAAATCATATCAGTGCATATAATCTTTAGACCTGAGATAGCACAGTTATCTTGTATATAGGTAGTTTGAGTTTGATATTGTTTTCATACTTGTACTGTGTATGGGTATATGGGCATGTGTTGGCTCCTACTAGTTATATATAGAGGTTGGTGTTGATCAAGATGGAATATGTTCCTCTAAGTAAATAGAGATAAAATCATATGTTCATTTAATTGTTCTTGATATTTCAAGTTCCTGGCCAGGACAGATAGATTTATTCAGAAAAGAGTTTTTGATGAGAAAATCTTTTTAATCATGAACTAGAATTAAAAGAGAACATAATATTCATAGCAAATAGAGTTTGACATAAACCATGACTCCAGCTTGAGTTGGGATTTTGTCACAGGGAGATTCTAGTGCATGGTAACATATGATTATAGGTTCATTGAAGGTAAACCTTATTACTAATTGGGTAGCCATGGCATGCTATGCAAGGTGTTAACCATGGTCTATGAGGTGCATATAATGATTTAGAGAAATCATTTATGGTAAGAAAGAGTTCTAATGATATTAAGAGTTGATATCATGTCTCATTGCCAATTAGTGATGAGCCTAGTAAGTCACACACATACATAAGTTATCACCTAATTAAATATGATTTAATTAATTAATTAATTAAAGAGTTTAATTGATTAATTAAATAAGTTTGGTTTGCAATTAGATTGCAAAGTCCCTAGCATAACTTGAAACTAAATCTGGATTATTGGATGTATAGTATAAGTTAAATTTATATTTAAAGTGTTTTAAATATGAATTTAATTAATGAGAAATTAATTAATAAATATTAATTAATTTATATTTGATATAAATTAATTAGAAGAGAGAAATAATTATTTTGGGTTGAGAATTCAAAATTAAGACACAGGAGCATTTTGGTCATTTCACAGGATGACATGTGGCACCATGAGATGGTGACATATGTCATTACACATAAGCTTGCCAAATGCCTTTTAATCATGTAAGATGATTAAATTCAAGATTAAATATAGGTTTAACACTTGGCACAATGTGATTGGGCCAATTAAGCCTAGAACCAATCAAAGGGTGACATGTGGCAAGGGTTTAATGTGTTAACCTAGCTATTTAAGTGTTGTTATGAAAAAAAAAAATAATAAAACACAAGCAGCAGCCACTCCTTTGGGGCCGCCACCTAGAAGCTCTCATTCTTCTCTTCTTATTCTTCTTTAATCAATCCAAGAGATTAGCAAACAATCTCTTGAATTAAGAACACCAGAAATTGTTTTTAGTGTCCTGTTTACATCCTTAATCTCTTAAAAGGCAGAACTTGATTTTCTAAATAATAGAAAAAGCTTTAGAAGCTGTTCAAGGGCTGCCATAGGTATTCTTGGTGTGGACAAGTTAGAGGGACAACATTTGGTGTCCTGAAGACGAATCTCAAAGGCGCAAATACACTGCAGTGCATCAAGAGGTTAATGTGTTTGTTCTTGATTTAATCTAGGGTTCTAAAATTAATTTGATTAATTTTAAAATTTTAAAAGGCAAATACAGATCAAAAAATATATTAAAAGAGTTTTAATATATTGTTTATTATTGAAATCAAATAGATAAAAATAAATCTTGCATGATGCATGTGATCCTAGGTGAAATTTTTGAATTCAATGATATAAATTTGTGTTTTTCACGGTTCTGTTCCTTCATTACTTGTATGGTGAAAAGTGTTACATTTATATTGACCACAAAAGCCTAAAATACTTGCTAACCCAGAAGGAGCTCAACCTTAGACAGAGGCGATAGATTGAGTTCCTGAAGAACCATGATTGTGTCACACCCTACCCCTCTATAAGGCATAATATGATCCCGTAGTATCCCTAATGAATTACCAACTTCGTCTACTGGTAACCCATTAAATACACCACAAGGGATTTTAAACCTTTTTTTACTTCTTTTTACAGTGGTGAGCACTATTTACAGGTGTTAAAAACTTTTTTGAACTGAAGTGAAATAGCTAACACATTTGAATTATTAGTAATTTCTATAAAAATTTTGGAGGAGTGCCATCTGTATTTTGAATAAAACAGTTCTTCAAAAACCTGTAAAAAGCACTTCAAATATATTTCTCAATCTCAAACTCTAACATTTAATCAAAACAATATATTTCTCAACTCAAATCCACAATAATTTCAATAAATCACTTAAATGAATGATATTTCACGAATTATACTTCATAACTATGAAAGAAATAAATTAGGAATAATAAAAATAGTTGAATTAAAATAAGGTGTTCTGGTACACTGTGTGACATATCTTACTCGGCTATACAGTAGACGGATAAGAGATGTCATATATATTATCATGTCAACTGTAATTTCAAATCATATTCAAAACAATTTCTATTTACCAAGTGTCTACAAACCATTAACATATTGAATCATCATAAATTCATGCTCAAGGTTGGCAATACATCAAACTTAAAATTTACAATTCTCAAAACCATGCAATAAATCCTTAAATGCATAAGAAATTTTATATTTAAATTATACAATTTCATTCAATAAGTTAAAATTCTCAACACAAAAAAATCATAAGTCATCAAATAAATTTGTTCAAATCAATTTAGAAGTGAAAAGTAACAAAATAGTTAGTTGTGCACAAACCTTATACGAGTCACCTCTTGGCCTTGACTCGATGTCTCGGGTTCTTTCTCGGTATTCTTTTCCACTGAAACACATAGTTTCACAGTGTTTCAGTATTACAATTTATCATAACTCCAAAAATAAATTCAACTCTACTTATACCTATCTTTAATATACTAAACTTAATGTTCTTTAAAATTTGTATTTTGGGGTTACTATTCATGACACTATTCAAGTCAATTTGTTGCCTTTCTAGGGCTTAATAGGTATGAAAATTCTAATTCCACTCACATACCATATTTTGGTTACCTAATTTGTTGGTTTTGGTTATTTTCTCAAATTTTAAGTCTTTTAGGCAAAATTGCAAATTTTCAGTTTTGGTGTCCTGTTTTGCACTATTCCATTGGTCATATCGCTGATAGAATTTAGCTAAGTTTTCTTCATAGAAGTTGTTTCTTATTATCTTAAATTTATTTTTCTTTTTGAATCGCTCAATTTAGAGTTTTGTAGCTCAAGTTATGGCCATTTTCCTAAGGCTGGCCGGATTAGTCTAACCCAGATTTTCTGGGCACCAACTTGGTTCTGGCAGTTTTAGGTCACTAAATTTGGGTGACTAAATAACTTGGTTAAGGGAATAATTTTGTAACACCCCTATGTTCGATAGTGCGTTCTACTGTTCCGGTGACCAGTGTCTGTCCGGACAGCTAGGATGCTTGGAATTATATTTAAATATTAGTGTGGAGATATAAGGTAGTGAAATACAAGAAAAGAAAATACAAGAAAAACGAAGGAAAAATAATAGCAATGAAATGAAACTAAGTTAAACGAGCGAGCACCGTAGCGATGGGTGACCACACGGGGAAGTTACGACGTAGGCAATAGTCGACCGCAAGACTGCAGGAAACCCTCGAAATTTAGTTTCGAGAGATAATTAAAGACTTATTGGAGTATAAATGTCATTAGAAAAATCAAAGAAAAATTAATTAATTAGTACAAAGAAAAAAGAGAAATCGAGAAAATGACAAAACTCGGTATTACCGAAAAATCGGGAATACAACCAGAATAGGGGCATTCTGGTCATTTGACACCTAGAGTTGACTTTTGACCTCAATGTCCATTAAAAATATGTGGTATTACATGTAACACCCCTATGTTCAGTAGTGCGTTCTACTGTTTCTGTGACCAGTGTTGTCTGGACAGCTAGGATGCCTAGAACTACACTTAGATATGAGTGAGGAGACATAAAATAATGAAATACAAGAAAAGAAAATACAAGAAAAACAAAAAAAATAATAGAATGAAATGTAACCAAGTTAAACGAGTCGAGAACCCTAGCGATGGGTGACCACACCGGGAAGTTGCAGCGTGGACTGTTGACTAGCCCTGGACTGCGGGGAACCCTGGAAAATGTTTTTAAGACTTAAATAAACATCTATTGAAGTATAAATGTCATTAGAAATATCAAAGAAAAAATAATTAATAGTACAAAGAAAAACGAGAAATCGAGAAAACGACAAAACTCGGTATTACTGAAAAATCGGGAATGTAACCCGAACAGGGGCATTGTGGTCATTTGACACCCTGAGTTGTCTTTTGACCTAAATGTCCATTAAAATAAATGATATTACACTTCGAAAATGTCATGAAAATTAAAATTGAAGTACATAATATAAATGATGGAAGTTTAGGGCATAAAAATGAAAATTTAGAAAGTTAAAATAATTAAACATTAAAATCATGTAAGTGCTCTACTAAGGCAGATTTGGGACCACTATATAAGCTAAATGGATAGCTGAACATCATCTTCAACCTTCAGGAACCACACCAGCCGAATTTCTCCCAAGGGTCATCCATGGCCGCCCACCATGCAAGGACCAACTCACCATGATCAAGCCACCCAATCCTCAAGTTGTCTTCATCAAAATTATAGTACACACCTTGGGCAGCAATAAGGGAGCAAGAAAAACAAGTTTTGGTGAATTTTTAAAGAAGTCTAAAAGTGGTAAGTGAGTGTTTTCAAATCTTACTTCATTAAACTTTGAATGGTTGTGATGGGTAGTTGTTTTGTGGAGGAATTTTTAATGTTTCATAAATTAATGGAGGGGTACATTTCGGCAGCCATGAGGACTCACCATGAACAACTTTTTCTTGTATGTAAATAGTAGTTTGGATGATGATTTAAATGTTTAATGGAATTATATTGTTGAATTTTGTTGTTTATGAATGGCAGCATGTATGTGTGTATAAAGGTTTGAATTTGGACATGTAAATGAGGTGCATTCATGTGTTTAATTGTTGTAATTGGACTTGGAAAAATTTTGGGTTATAGTGTGCATATTGAGGATGGTTATAAGCTACCAAAATGACCAAAAATGAGTTGCTAAATGTGTTAATATTATGGTACAAACCAGAATTGTCATAGAAGAGTGACTTGGTAAGCATATGATGTGTAAATGGTAAAGGGTGAACAATGTACAATAGGGTAGTATATGTTTTGGCTTAGAACCTTAAGTGTGTAGCTCTAATTGGTATGAGACCAATTGGAGGTGGAACTAGGCACAAAATGTGCCAACTTTCATGAAGGAAGCTTACCAAAATTCTGCCTATAAGATGACTTGAAAAATGGCCAAATCCGGATTAGTGCTTTGAAAACCTGAAAATTGACCATTTGGGCAGCAGTTAGTATTTTGGCTATAACTCACTCAAAACAGGTCCAATTGAGCTGAAATTTTTACCATGAACAGTTTAGACATATATCTACAATTCTTATGAAGACACCAAAGCCCAGAAATGTCCAGAACCAAGCCAAATAGCTTGCATAAGTTTAGGTACCAAAACTGGCAGAACCAAAAGTGACAAAAAAAAAGACCTAAACTTACCATTTTGGTACATTCTATCCAGCATTAGTAAATTGACCATAACTTGGTCTACACAACTCAGAATGACCTGAAATTTTTCCCCGCTTGCAATAAGACACAGACCTACAAGTTTGTAGTTTTGACCGAAACCCGAAAACCGAGGAAACTAGGTCATTCGACTAGGTCAAATTAGTATACCGAAATTTGGCAAATTGCAATAAAATGCAAAATACTTGGAAATGAATTTGGTAACATGTACCAATACTAAAAGGCTACAAATGTGACATATTGGTAACATTAAAACCTAATTCACCTAGAGTGCATCGAGGGTCAACATCTTAGGTTGACTAAGGAAATAATAGAATTCAATAAGTTAATTATTAAGCTTTATTCTTAGAGACAGTTTAAATGAGTACTGAAACACTTCAAATTGTGTGTTTTAATTAGCAAAGACTCAGGGAAGGGGAAGGAAACACTGAGTCAGAGCTAATAGACATTTATCAGAGGTTTGTGCACAATAGTTATTTCTTTTAAATTTTTCAATTGAAATAAATTATGACTATTTGTTTATTATTATTTTAAATTGTGAGAAATTGTTTGAATGATATTTGATGGATACTTATTGATTGAAAAGCATTGTAAATTATTTGAAACCATAGCTATCATGTATATTGATTGAATTCCTCGCTAGCTTATCTAGTGGGATGAATTGAATTCCCTCTCTGGCTGAAGTGTTCAGGTGTGTTCCTATTGAGGACGAATATAATGAGTACTCATATTATTGCTAGCTAGCTATGTTATTCCTCACTAGCCATCGGCTTTTGGGACGAACTAAATTCCTCACTAGCCAATGGCTTTTGGGATGAATTGAACTTTGGCAACATGATTAAGCTGTGTGTGTGATTTATCGATATTCATTATGATATTGTGAGATGGAGTTTAAATTCTTATTGACATTCACTGTCTTTTGAATTTAACTATGTTTTAAATATCCACTATTTATATGACTTATGATTTGTTATTTAAAGTTACATTGTGTTAATATTGTGCACCACTGAGACATTGGCTTAGCAATAGCTTTTCATTGCTGTTGCAGGTAAACAGACTGACAGAGCAGCAAACTAGCTGCTAGTGTTTCATTGAGAGTTTATAGGGTATATTGAGTATACCGTATTTTGCATTTTGTATTGTAACGTATGTTCACTGTATGTATACAGTGTTCTTGGTTTTGAGTAGTTGTAAATTAAAATTGTACATTGAAGTTATAAAATAAATTATAAATTATTTTGGCTTGTAAAATTTGTGATATATTTCTTTTATCTCAGCTTTTGAAAACATTGAAAAATTATTGTGGATTTGAGTTGACAATTGTTGAGAAACTTATTGTGTTGATTGAATATTGGAGTTGGGGATAGAACCAAATATTTGAAGTGCTTTTTACAGGTTTCTGAAGAACTGTTTTATTCAAAATACAAATGGCACTCTGCCAAAAATTTTGCAGAAATTGTTAATTATTCAAATGTCTTAGCTGTTTCACTTCAGTTCAAAAAAATTTCTAACAACTGTAAATAGTGCTCACCACTGTAAAAAGAAGTAAGAAAAGTTTTAAAATTCCTTGTAGTGTATTTAATGGGTTATCAGTAGACAAAGTTGGTAATTCATTAGGTATACTACGGGATCATGTTATGCCTTACGGAGGGGTAGGGTGTGACATGTTTTAGTGGTATCAGAGCTAGTTTTTAAATTCGATTTTCACCTGTAATTTGAATATTCTTTCTTCATAGTACAACTGCTCAATGTCATTGTTTAATAAATATAGTACATTACATTATAAATATGCACTAACAGGAGGAAATCTCCTTGTGTTATTTGTTCAAGAGGTCTAAGATCCTCAAATTAACTATGGAAGAGGGTGATTGTTCAGTCGATCAATCGATAGAGGCTGAGGTATAAGGGGATGCCCCAGCCCTACATAATGTCAGTGGATCAGTCGTGCCAGCCCCCTCAGTACTGCAGTTCCCTGCTCAGTTTGCTCAGCAGATGGCTGCAATGTTCCAACATATGGCTGGTAACATGCCTACTCAAGTCCCACTACAGACACTAGTGGTACAACCATAGTCTTCAGCTAGGCAGTATAACAAATTCATGAAATATGGGGCTACTGAGTTCAAGGGGACAGTAAATCCTCTAGGGGCAGAATAGTGGTTAGAAAGAATGGATAGGGTGTTCAAGAAGCTACATTGTACAGAGGAGCTCAGATTTGGATATTCAGTGTCTCTGCTACAAGGGGATGCATATAACTGGTGGAAAACCATTCCCCATAGTTTGGTAGAACCTTCAGTGCTAACATGGAATGATTTTCTATGGGAGTTCAGACAAAAATATGTCCCTGATGCTTATGTGGACCAGAAGCTACAAGAGTTCCTAAGTCTAAAACAGGGGGGTAGATTGGTGGCTGAATATGAAAGGGAATTTTCCTGCCTGAGCCATTATGCAATAAGTCTACTTTCTACTAGTAGGAAGAGATGTAAGAGGTTTGAAACTGGCTTGAAGCCCAGTATCAGATTACAAGTGGTCGAATTCAAACATAACAACTTCTCTGAGCTTATTTCTCAAGAAATGGAATTAGAAAGAATTGAGTTAGAAGCGGCCCCTGAGAAAAAGAAATCAGAGAAGACAGAGAAAGATGGAAAATCAGTAAAACAGAGTTCCAGTGGTCCTACTGGAAAGAGGAAGAACCATGGGGGACACAACAGAGGTGGTAAGAAGTCTGGTAGGGGAAGATATTCAGGACAGAAACCTCCTCCATCTGGCAGCCATGAGAAAAATTAATTAATCAGTACAAAGAAAAACAAAAAATCAAGAAACGACAAAACTCGGTGTTAACGAAAAATTGGGAATGTAACCCGAATAGGGGCATTGTGGTCATTTGACACCTAGAGTTGACTTTTGACCTCAATGTCCATTAAAAATAAGTGGTATTACACTTTGAAAATATCATGAAAAATAAAAATGTGGTACATTATTTAAATAGTGAAAGAAATGAGGCAAATGTGCAAATTATGGAACTTTAACTAATTAAATCATTAATTTATGGTTAGTGCTCCACTAAGTGGGATTAGTGGACATAAAAAACCAAGTGGACAACATGCAAATTCACTTTCTTCCTCATTATTTTCACTTTGCCGAATTGCTTTCTCAAGTTCTTCCATGGCCAAATGTTCTTCCAAGCTTCCTCCATGGCGATTCATGCATAAGCTCAAATCTTGTCACACCCTACTCCTCTGTAAGATGTAACATGATCCCGTAGTACACCTAATGAATTACTATACTTTGCTTACCGATAACCCATTAGATATACTACAAGGGATTTTAAAACAATTTTTGTGAAATTTAAATTATCGATTAAAATCTGGTGTTATAAATTTTTTTTTTAAATTTCGGTAAAGTGCCAGCTGTATTTTGAGAAAACAGTTCTTCAAACTTAAAAAGGAAAACACTCTCCATATGTTTTCTCAAATACAACTCCAATAAACTTCATTTCATCTCACAACTCAATCTCAATAATCAAGTCATTTCATTTTCAAACCAATCTCATCATAAAAGAAACATTTCATTGATTACAAGACTCAAAAAATAATATAACAAAACTATACAAATAAATGAAATCTTAATTTTACATTTACAATAATTTACATTTAATTACATACCAAAATATTTTGCAAGAGTTTTTATACAACTGCTCAAATAATTTGCATACATATTATTACATGCATACATCAAAACCTGTGCAAATGGGTATACCTGGAGCTGATCTAAATGTCTCTTCAAAGAAGCTTACTCAATTTCTCTATGCTATTTTCACTTGCGACAGCATACAAAGCTATTGCTGAGTGGTGACCTCAGTGGTGCACAACTATAACTTAAAAGATTGTTCAATATACCGTAGCAAAATTACAGTAAATAATTTAGAAATCAGGATACTCCTCAAATTCCAAAAATCAAATTATTCATTGCTAATAACATAAATCATTTGTATGAAATGACTTTGATCGTGAAATTCAATTTATCAAATCACAACTAAACATTTTAGGTAATTCCAACAAAATCAATTATACATAAATCAAAATTGAAATCACAATTCTTTACTATTCAAAATCATTCTTTATCTCGAAAACCATTATTTATCTCAAAAGTCATTCTTTATCTCAAAAACCATTCTTTATCTCATTAACTATGCAAGACTAATCTGAAAGGGCCATCTTCGGGGTGATTCTAACTCCCCATGGTCGGGGAGTTCGAATCATCGTGCATAGTACACATCATAATAATGAATCTTCCGAAAGGGCCATAACATAAAACTTAGATCTAACCTCTAATAAGAGGAGAATCTAAGCCTGTGCACGTACCAGGGTAATCAAAACACAACTAACTCTATTGTCTTATCAATAAATGAGAGAGACGGGTAATAACCTAGTCAAGCATCTATAGTGAGATATAAAACAATATCACAATCCTTTCAGTGAGCATAAATCACAATACAATTCGATTCAAAGTCAATTCCAATATCCAATAATTTTTATGCTCATCACAATTCAAATCATAAATTTGCATTTTTCCATACAAATTGCCTGTCACAACCTACCCCTCTGTAAGGCATGAGATGATCCCGTAGCATACCTAATGAATTACCAACTTCGTCTACTGATAACCCATCAAATACACTACAAGGGATTTTAAAACTTTTCTTACTTCTTTTTACAGTGGTGACCACTATTTACAGGTGTTAAAAATTTTTTTGAACTTAAGTGAAAGAGCTAACACATTTTAATTATTAATAATTTTTGTAAAAATTTTGGCAGAGTGCCATCTATATTTTGGACAAAAAAGTTCTTCAAAAACCTATAAAAAGCACTTCAATATTTTTCTCAATCTCAAAGTCCAACATAATTCAACACAATATATTTTTCAACTCAAATCCACAATAATTTTTCAAAGACTGAGATAAAAGAAATACAGTACAAATTTTACAAGCCAAAATAACTCATAATTTACTTTACAACTTCAATGTACAATTTTAATTTACAACTGTTCAAAATCAAGAACAATATATATATACAGTCAACATACATTACAGTACAAAATGTAAAATGTGGTATACTCAATATACCCGATGATCTCTCAATGTAGTACTAGCAGCCTAGTTTGCTGCCTTGTCAGTTTGCCTACCTGCGACAGTAATGAAAAGCTATCGCTGAGTCAAATTTACTCAGTGGTGCACAATAACAATTTGAAATGGGATACATAAATCTTTTATTGATAATTCACAAATCAAATAGTTCACAATTTCATTTCACAATTTACAAAGTTCATATAGCATAAATTTGATCAAATAACTGAGTAACATAGTTTTGCCAATCAATAACACAATTTGATCAAATAACTGAATAACACAGTTTTGCCAATCCATAACACAATTTGATCAAATAACTGAATAATACAGTTTTGCTAATCAATAACACCATTTGATCAAATAACTGAATAATACAGTTTTGCCAATCAATAACACAATTTGATCAAATAACTGAATAATACCGTTTTGCAAATCAATAACTCAATTCGATCAAATAACTGAAGAATACAGTGTTGCCAATCTATAACACAATTTAGGTCATGGCACAATTTTTCCACATATGCCGTGTTGTACACCACGACAAGACACACTCACCCTAATAATCGAAATCAATGAGAGAGGAAGCTAGCTATATAATGAGTACTCATCCACACTCACCTCAGACTGACAAGTCAAAGAGAGAGGAATATAATGTACTTATCAAAGCACTTGTAGGCATTACGTATCGCCATCCCTGCAAGCTCCTAGGTTCACGCATAAGAGTTCCCAAGAATCGTAGGCGTTACGTATTGCCGTCCCTACTTTGCTCCAATACCACTAAACACAATTTATCTCTAAATTTCCATTTACAAGGTAGGCAACACAATAATTTTCAAATAATATTCCCGAAACCAAAACAATAAAAAAATTATTCATAACTTATTTCGCCAAATAAATTTGCTAGTAAAATTAGTGAATATAAAAGTATTGTGCATGGACACAATTTAAAACTATAATGTTCAATTAAATTTTTAAGTAGAAAATGAGAAGTCAAAATTATTGTGCACAAACACAATTTAAAATAATAACATGCAAAAAATCATAATTTATTTCAATTGAAAAATTCAAAAGAAATAACTATTGTGCACAAACACAATGTAAAACAATAACACACAAATAATCATAATTTATTTCAATTGAAAATTTCAAAAGGAATAGCTATTGTGCACAAACCTTTGATATATGCCTCTTGGCTCTGACTCAGTGTTTCCTTCCCTTTCCCTGAGTCATTGCTAACTGAGAAACACAATTTGAAGTGTTTCAGTACTCATTTAAATAGTCTCTAAGAATAAGGTTCAATAATTAATTTATCGAATTCTATTATTTCCTTAGTTAACCTAATATGTTGACCCTCGATGCATTCTAGGTAAATTAGGTTTTAATGTTACTAATATGTCACATTTGATAGTCTCTTAGGGTTGATACACGTTACCAAATTCATTTCTATGTATCTTGCATTTTCTTGTAATTTGCTGGATTCGGGGATACTAGTTTGACCTAGCTGGACGACCTAGTTCCCTCGGTTTTCGGGTTTCGGTCAAAACTAAAAACTTGTAGATCTCTGTCTTATTGCACGCGAGGCAAAATTTCAGGTCATTCTGAGTTATGTAGACCAAGTTATGGTCATTTTACTATTGCTGGTCAAAGTGCATCAAAATTGGTAACTTTAGGTCATTTTAGGTCATTTTAGGTTCGACCAGTTTTTGGACCCGAAATTGTGCAAGCTTTTTGACTTACTTATGGTCATTTCTGGGCTTCGGTGTCTTCATAAGACTTGTAGATATGGGTCTCATGGTAAAAAGTTCAGGTCAATCGGACCTGGTTTGAGTGAGTTATGGGCTAAACACTAACTGCTGCCCAAATGGTCAATTTTCAGGCCTTATTTGCACTTAATCCGGATTTGGTCATTTTTCAAGCTACCTTGCAAGCAGAATTTTGGCAAGCTTCCTTCATGAAAGTGGGCACATTTTGTGCCTAGTTTCACCTCCAATTGGTCTCATACCAATTGGAGCCACACACTTAAAGTTCTAGGTCAAAATGCAAACTGCCCTATTGCACTTCCTTTATTACTCATCAAAGATCACTTTTAACACTTACCAATTCACACATTCTTACCCAATCTGGTTTGTACCATAACCTAAACATATTTCACAACATATTATTGCTCATTTTGGCGGCTTACAATCACATTCAAAATGCACCATAAAATGCAGAATTTGTCAAACTCAATTACAACAATTTAATCACCTATTCATGCTCATTTACATGTCCAATCTCACACCATCACACATATACCCAAGCTGCCATAACAACTATCACAATTCAACATTAATATTCCATAATCTAAACATGAAATAACATCCTTATGGTTCCCTAAACCAGGCTGCCAATTCATGCATTATATTCCATTAATTCCCAAGCTTCAAATTTCAAATACACATTCACATATACTAAGTATACATCACCCAAATAATTTCCTACACACATAAACATTTAATCAACCCTTTAATCTACCATTTACAAACAAAAATAAACTGTCTTCAAGGAGTTTCCATGGCTGCCAAAAATCTCCCCTAGATCATCAAACTCCAAAATTCTTTCTACAATTCAAGTACCCATAACCTCCTTACTAACTTTAATGAAGCACTAACCAAAAACACAAACTTACCACTTTGGAAACTCTTCAAAATCTCTCCAAAACTTGGTCTTCTTGCTGCCAATCTACTGCCCAAGGTGTATGGACAACTTTTAGTGATGAAAGGTTCCAAGAACGAAGCGTAAATCAAGCTTGCATGAAGCTTTCAAGTGGACAATAATGGTGGATCTTCTTTTCACCATTTTCGGCTAAATTTGGGAGCTTGAAGATGAAGTTCAATCTGCTATCCAAAGGGTGAGTTAGTGGTCCACTTAAATGACTAAGTGGAGCACTATGTCAAAATTAACTCTTATTTTAATCTTAACTTTCATTTTCCCACATTTAACTCTCCATTTTTACTATTTACATTAGGTACCACTAATTTAATTTTTCATTATATTTTTCAAGTGTAATATCATGTATTTTTAATGGACATTTAGGTCAAAAGACAACTCGAGATGTCAAATGACCACAATGCCCCTGTTCGGGTCGCATTCCCGATTTTTCGGTAACACCAGATTTTGTCCGTTTTTCGATTTCTCACTTTTCTTTGTACTAATTTATTAATTTTTCTTTGATTTTTCTAATGGCATTTATACTTCAATAGGTGTCTATTTAAGTTCTAAAAATATTTTCTAGGGTTCCCCGTGGTCCAGGGCTAGTCAACGGTCCACGCCGCAACTTTCCGGTGCGGTCACCCATCGCTAGGGTTCTCGGCTCGCTTAACTTGGTTACATTTCTTTGCTATTATTTTTCCTTTGTTTTTCTTGTATTTTCTTTTCTTGTATTTCATTATTTTATGTCTCCTCACTCATATCGAAGTGTAGTTCTAAGCATCCTAGCTGTCCGAACAACACTGGTCACTGGAACAGTAGAATGCACTACCGAACTTAGGGGCGTTACAATTCTCACCCCCTTAAAATAAATTTCGTCCATGAAATTTTACCCAATAGACATCTTACAATAGTCATACGTTTATTTTCTCCTTTCTACATGATCGTATAATCTTCTTTTCCTCAAATTTGTATAAAACTTTTAACAATCTAATACAATGTTTAATTTGTTTGTATAATACCAATCTCCTCTTACTATTGTGCTGTCTAATATTTCGATTCATGTTCCTTCTTGAATGACCCTTGAGGTCATGTTAGAATGATTTATCTAGTCGTTGGTCCTCTGACCATTCTAGTCAATAGTCTTCCTCACATTCGTAACATTTTTTTTTTGTTATATCTGAACCAACAGTTTGAATTTTTACTTCCATAACTCCTTTTATCTATCAATATTCTATAACTTACTTCCCTTTTGTACTAAACTATAACCTTTCGATATTCTAACTTTTAAGTTTTAAATCCCTAAGTAGGATTTTCAAACTTATGTCCAACAATAAAATTCTGTCTTGGCAAAACTATACCAAAACAGATGCCGTTGGCAACTATTCTTATCTTGGTGTATTATCGAGTAGTACGTAGCTCTATACAATAATCTCAAGTTAGTACTGTAATCTGCATCTTACAGTATAAACATCAAGAATATTGCATAGTTACTACGATACATCCCAATAGATCAAATTTTCTGATATTTTATCCTTTTGGAATTTACTGATATTCAAATCTTATTCTGATTACAATATCTATTAACAATTACTAACAGTAACATCCTTGCCCTCGTCTAGAGCAGTTCCATTACTGCATCTTACTTTTACGTCCTCTTGCCTTGCATTAAGTAGGCTCGCCAATTAGCTTTATAATTTATGGTGTGTTAGAAAATACATTTCGCCGATAAACTCTTTTAAAACTAATTTCACTTATTATCACAATCCTTATCTTAAAGGACTAATCACTAATGCATCCAAATTTATTCCCCTGTAAAGGAATAACAACAGAACATATAGTTCTAACACTAACATAAAAGTATGCAAACTCCAGGTCAAATAATACATATATATATATATATATATATATATATATATATATATATATATATATCTTAGTTACTAATTGAGAAAGTATCAGCAACAATGTCAAAAGTCTCAGCCTCTTCTCTCTGCCGTATAGCGTATACTCTAGCTGAAGCATCACCTTGTTCTGGCTGATTCACAGTACTCTAACTTCTAAGTGTACTACCCCTACCTCTACCTCTGCCTATACTAACTGATGGTGAACTCTTTCGGGTAGAAACTTGGGTTGATCCCTTTGGTGTAGTAAATGATCCAGAACGACATGGATTTACACAATCCTTAGCAAAATGACAAGTCTCTCCACAATTAAAACATGCTCCTATGGCTCTATAACATACCCCACTATGTGGTTTACCACAAGTTTCACAAAGTCGATCTGACAGCGCATTTCTGGGTTTTTGTTGAGTTTGCTGATTAGATCGGGGTGGTTTCTGTCCAGAAGATCTATCTCTATCGGACTTTTTACTACCTCTGTTGTATCCCCCAAAGTTTTTCCTCTTTCCAGTAGGACCGCTAGAACTCTGTTCTACTAACTTTCCCTCTTTTTCTGTCTTCTCTGATTTCTTTTTCTCAGGAGCCGCTTCAGATTCAATTCTTTCTAATTCTAGTGCTTGAGAAATAAGTTCAGAGAAGTTGTTATGTTTGAATCCGACCACTTATAATCTAATACTAGGCTTTAAGCCAGTTTCAAACCTCTTACATCTCTCCCTACTGGTATAAAGTAGACTTACTGCATAATGGCTTAAGCAGGAAAATTCCCTTTCATATTCAGCCACCGATCTACTCCCCTGTTTCAGACTTAGGAACTCTTCCAACTTCTGGTCTACATAAGCATCGGGGACATATTTTTGTCTGAATTCCCTGAGAAAGTCATTCCATGTTAGCACTACAGGTTCTACCAGACTTTGCGGAATGGTTTTCCACCAGTCATATGCATCCCCTTGTAGCAAAGATACTGAGTATTCAAATCTGAGCTCCTCCATGCAATGCAGTTTCTTGAATACCCTAACCATCCTTTCTAACCATTGTTCTGCTTCTAGAGGATCTACTGTCCCCTTGAACTCTGTAGCCCCATATTTCATCAATTTGTCATACTGTCTAGCAGAAGATTATGGTTGTACCACTAGTGTCTGTATTGGGACTTGAGTAGGCACATTACCAGCCATTTGTTGGAACATTACAGCCATCTGCTGAGCGAACTGAGCAGGAAACTGCGGTACTACAGGGGCTAGTGCTGCTCAACCATGGACATTGTGTAGGGCTGGGGCATCCCCTTGCACCTCAGCCTCTATAGATTGATCGACTGAACGATCACCCTCTTCCATATTCAATTCGAGGATCTTAGACCTCCTAAACAAATAACACAAGGAGATTTCCTCCCGTTAGTGTATATTTATAATGTAATGTACTGTATGTATCAAACAATGATATTGAGCAGTTGTACTATGAAGAAAGAATATTCAAATAACATGTGAAAACTGAATTTAAAAACTAGCTCTGATACCACTTAAACATGTCACACCCTACCCCTCTGTAAGGCATGACATGATCTCGTAGTATACCTAATAAATTACCAACTTCGTCTACTGATAACCCATCAAATACACTACAAGGGATTTTAAAACTTTTCTTACTTCTTTTTACAGTGGTGACCACTATTTACAGGTGTTAAAAAATTTTTTGAACTTAAGTGAAAGAGCTAACACATTTGAATTATTAATAATTTTTGTAAAAATTTTGGCAGAGTGCCATCTATATTTTGGACAAAACAGTTCTTCAAAAACCTGTAAAAAGTACTTCAATATTTTTCTCAATCTCAAACTCCAACATAATTCAACACAATATGTTTTTCAACTCAAATCCACAATAATTTTTCAAAAACTGAGATAAAAGAAATACAGTACAAATTTTACAAGCCAAAATAACTCATAATTTACTTTACAACTTCAATGTACAATTTTAATTTACAACTGCTCAAAACCAAGAACAATATATACATACAGTGAACATACATAGCAGTACAAAATGCAAAATGTGGTATACTCAATATACCCGATGATCTCTTAATGTAGTACTAGCAGCCTAGTCTGCTGCCTTGTCAGTCTGTCTACCTGTGACAGCAATGAAAAGCTATTGCTCAGTAAAATTTACTCAGTGGTGCACAATAACAATTTGAAATGCGATACATAAATCTTTTATTGACAACTCACAAATCAAATAGTTCACAATTCCATTTCATAATTTACAAAGTTCTTATAACATAAATTTGATCAAATAACTGAGTAACACAGTTTTGCTAATCAATAACACAATTTAATCAAATAACTGAATAACACGGTTTTGCCAATCCATAACACAATTTGGTCAAATAATTGAATAATACAGTTTTGCCAATCAATAACACCATTTGATCAAATAACTGAATAATACAGTTTTGCCAATCAATAACACAATTTGATCAAATAACTGAATAATACCATTTTGCAAATCAATAACTCAATTCGATCAAATAACTGAAGAATACAGTGTTGCCAATCTATAACACAATTTAGGTCATGACACAATTTTTCCACACATGCCGTGTTGTACACCATGACAAGACACACTCACCCCAATAATCAAAATCAATGAGGGAGGAAGCTAGATATATAATGAGTACTCATCCACACTCACCTCAGACTGACAAGTCAAAGAGGGAGGAATATAGTATACTTATCAGAGCACTTGCATGCATTACGTATCGCCATCCCTGCAAGCTCCTGGGTTCACGCATGAGAGTTCTCAAGAATCGTAGGCGTTACGTATCGCCGTCCCTACTTTGCTCCAATACCACTAAACACAATTTATCTCAAAATTTCCATTTACAAGGTAGGCAACACAATAATTTTCAAATAATATTCCCAAAACCAAAACAATAAAAAAATTATTCATAACTCATTTCTCCAAATAAATTTGCTAGTAAAAGTAGTGAATATAAAAGTATTGTGCACGAACACAATTTAAAACTATAATGTTCAATTAAATTTTTAAGTAGAAAATGAGAAGTCAAAATTATTGTGCACAAACACAATTTAAAACAATAACATACAAATAATCATAATTTATTTCAATTGAAAAATTCAAAAGAAATAGCTATTGTGCACAAACACAATTTAAAACAATAACACACAAATAATCATAATTTATTTCAATTGAAAATTTCAAAAGGAATAGCTATTGTGCACAAACCTTTGATATATGCCTCTTGGCTCTGACTCAGTGTTTCCTTCCCTTTCCCTGAGTCGTTGCTAACTGAGAAACACAATTTGAAGTGTTTCAGTACTCATTTAAACAGTCTCTAAGAATAAGGTTCAATAATTAATTTATCGAATTCTATTATTTTCTTAGTGAACCTAATATGTTGACCTTCGATGCATTCTAGGTAAATTAGGTTTTAATGTTACTAATATGTCACATTTGATAGTCTCTTAGGGTTGGTACACGTTACCAAATTCATTTCTATGTATCTTGCATTTTCTTGCAATTTGCTGGATTCGGGGATACTAGTTTGACCTAGCCGGACAACCTAGTTCCCTCGATTTTCGGGTTTCGGTCAAAACTACGAACTTGTAAATCTCTGTCTTATTGCACGTGGGGAAAAATTTCAGGTTATTCTGAGTTATGTAGACCAAGTTATGGTCATTTTACTATTGCTGGTCAAAGTGCATAAAAAATTGGTCACTTTAGGTCATTTTAGGTTCGGCCAGTTTTTGGACCCGAAATTGTGCAAGCTTTTTGACTTGCTTATGGTCATTTCTGGGCTTCGGTGTCTTCATAAGACTTGTAGATATGGTCTTAACTATTCATGGTCAAAAGTTCAGGTCAATTGGACCTGGTTTGAGTGAGTTATGGGATAAACACTAACTGCTGCCCAAATGGTCAATTTTCAGGCCTTATTTGCACTTAATCCGGATTTGGTCATTTTTCAAGCTACCTTGCAAGCAGAATTTTGGCAAGCTTCCTTCATGAAAGTTGGCACATTTTGTGCCTAGTTTCACCTCCAATTGGTCTCATACCAATTGGAGCCACACACTTAAAGTTCTAGGCCAAAATGCATACTGCCCTATTGCACTTCCTTTATTACTCATCAAATATCACTTTTAACACTTACCAATTCACACATTCTTACCCAATCTGGTTTGTACCATAACCTAAACATATTTCACAACATATTATTGCTCATTTTGGCAGCTTACAATCACATTCAACATGCACTATAAAGTGCAGAATTTGTCAAACTCAATTACAATAATTTAATCACCTATTCATGCTCATTTACATGTCCAATCTCACACCATCACACATATACCCAAGCTGCCATAACAACTATCACAATTCAACATTAATATTCCATAATCCAAACATGAAATAACATCCTTATGATTCACTAAACCAGGCTGCCAATTCATGCATTATATTCCATTAATTCCCAAGCTTCAAATTTCAAATACACATTCACATATACTAAGTATATATCACCCAAATAATTTCTTACATACATAAACATTTAATCAACCCTTTAATCTACCATTTACAAACCAAAATAAACTGTCTTCAAGGAGTTTCCATGGCTGCCAAAAATAAACATCTCCCCTAGAACATAAAACTCCAAAATTCTTTCTACAATTCAAGTACCCATAACCTCCTTACTAACTTTAATGAAGCACTAACCAAAAACACAAACTTACTGTAACACCCCTCACCCGTCTACAGTGTAGCCAAGTGAGGCATGCTACAAAGCGTGCCGGAGCACCTGATCTTATCTTATTTCATTACAGTTCTTGATTTATTTATTAAAAAACTCTATTTAAGGTTTAGACTATTTTTACTTTTATCAAAATCTAACTAATTTGGAAATTTCAAAAATTTTAACAATAATCTGACAAAGTGTCGGCTGTAATTTGGACTTACAGTTCTTCTGAACCTGCCAAAGACAATTCACAACATATTCAAATTCATAGCTCAATTTATCTCAATAATATCTCATCAGTTTCTCAAAATTTCTTAAACTCAATCTCATTCAGAATCATTATGATTAGACAATCAATTCAGACATCAGAATTCTTACATTTCATTAACTTATATAATTTTCCAATTAAGTACATAAATTTGTCAAGTACAGGATATACAAATGAAATTACAATATACTTTAGAATAAACAAAATACAAAACATGTATAATTATGAGCCCTATCTACATGCATTGCTGAGTAGGTGACAATCTTGAACTCTTCTGACACTTCTGTAGATCTGGACTCCAAAAATCTCAGCCGATAGTCTACTGGTTCTACCTTCAGTACCTGCGCGAGGAAGCAATTCCATCGCGCTAAGCATTTCTGCATAGTGGTGCAATAGTATAACAAAAAATAATATATACAAATAAAGAAAGAAATAAATCATAATTCGAATACTCAGGAATCAATTTAATTGGTATGGTACTTCTAGTATCAATGATCTTATGTACTAGTTTGTTCCTCTTTGGAAGTGCTCAGTTATGTTCCTCTTTGGAACTTTTCAGTAATACTACCTAGTATACAAATTATTCTAACTATATTGTATTTCAGGTCTCTACTGTTCTACAATTTATATTTTTGTTATGTTTCTTTTGCTAATCTCTTTTACTCATTTATTCAATACTTAATTTAATTGTACTGAAATTTCATTATACTTAACTTAACTTAGCTTCCTGAATTAAATAATGTTTTAAATGACTGCCCATATAGCCTATACACTAACCAGACTGGATAAACGGATACACTAGCACTGGGTACCTAGCAACTCAGGCCGTCACACCATCGGTCACAAAGTATCTCTCGGTGTGCAAACAGTGTGGCTAAAAAGCCATATAATCAATCAGGCATTAAGCCGAGTATAATAACACTATCTGTATAGCCATAGGCTACTAAAATCATAGTATGGCATAATAAGCCATAAAACACAGTATGACGTAAAGTCATTTACAGAACAGCTGTCAGAATCCTATTGGCATGCCAACCTATCCAAACTAGTCAACTAGGCAAATTAGGGCATATTACAATGTTACATATTTAATTCTTTATTCATAGGGTTCATACATCTTTATGCCTTTCACTGGTCAATAAAATTATTGACCTTTTTATGCATCATGGATAGGTTGATTCTAGCATCAACATGTCACAATTTATAATTCAATATGTTGTCAATATAATGCAATTTACCCTTTTCACAAGTTGGCATTCATTGCCAAATCACTTCAAGCATCATTTTATGTAATTACCAATTTTCAATTTTAGTATGCAAGATTGGTCTAGCTTAAAGTCCTATTTTCCTTGGTTTTTAGCTTATGGTCAAAGAAGCAAAATTGTAGTTCCATGTCTTATTGCATGCGGGGCAAAATTTCAGGTCATTTCGAGTTGTACAGACCAAGTTATGGTCGATTTACTAAAGCTAGACAGATTGCACCTTTACTTCAAAATTTGGTCAATTTCTCAATTTTTGTGTGCTAGATTTGTCTAGCTTAAAGTCCTATTTCTCTTGGTACTATTCCCTTTAATTCATTTCCTTAGTTAACCTATAATGTTGACCCTTGATGCACTCTACGTGAGTCAATTCTAATGTTACCAATATGTCACATTTTATAGCTCTTTAGTGTTGGTATATGTTACCAATTTCATTTCTAAGTGTATTGCTTTTTATTGCAATTTACCGGATTTCGGTGTACTATTTTGACCTAGCCGGACGACCTAGTTCCCTTGGTTTTTGGGTTTCGGTCCAAACTACAAACTTGTAGGTCTATGTCTTATTGCACGCGGAGCAAAATTTCAGGTCATTTTGAGTTGTGTAGACCAAGATATGGTCAATTTACCAATGCTGGATAGAAAGCACTAAAATAGTAGGCTTAGGTTATTTTTAGGTCACTTTTGGTTCGGCCAATTTTGGTACCTGAACTTGTGCAAGCTATTTGACTTGGTTCTAGCCATTTCTGTGTTTTGGTGTCTTCATAAGAATTGTAGCTCTATGTCTTATTGCACTCGAGGCACAATTTCGGGTTATTCTAAGTTGTATCGACCAAGATATGGTCAATTCACTAAAGCTGGACAGATTGCACCTTTAGTGCAAAATTTGATCAGTTTTAGTTCTGGCAGTTTTGGTACCTGAATTTATGCAAGCTATTTGACTTGGTTCTGGCCATTTCTGGGTTTTGGTGTCTTTATAAGAATTGTAGCTCTATGTCTTATTGCACTCGGGGCAAAATTTCAGGTCATTATAAGTTGTATAGACCAAGATATGGTCAATTCACTAAAGCTGGACAGATTGCACCTTCAGTGCAAAATTTGGTCAATTTGAGTTCTGGCAGTTTTGGTACCTGAACTTGTGCAAGCTATTTGACCTGGTTCTAGCCATTTCTGGGTTTGGGTGTCTTCATAAGAATTGTAGCTCTATGTCTTATTGCACTCGGGGAAAAATTTTAGGTCATTCTAAGTTGTATTGACCAAGATATGGTCAATTTACTAAAGCTGGACAGATTGCACCTTTAGTGCAAAATATGGTCAATTTTAGGTCACGTTTAGTTCGGCAGCTTTTGTACCCGAAATTGTGCAGGCCATTTGACTTGGTTCTGGCCATTTCTTGGTTTTGGTGTCTTCATAAGAATTGTAGCTCTATGTCTTATTGCACTCTGTGAAAAATTTCAGGTCATTCTGAGTTGTATAAATCAAGATATGGTCAATTTACTAAAGCTGGACAAATTGCACCTTTAGTGCAAAATTTGGTCAATTTTAGTTCTGGCTGTTTTGGTACCTGAATTGTGCAAGCTATTTGACTTAGTTCTGGCCATTTCTGGGTTTTGTTGTCTGCATAAGAATTGTAGCTCTATGTCTAAACTAACCATGGTAAAAAGTTCAGGTCAATTGGACCTATTTTGAGTGAGTTATGGTTATCCCAAGGACTACTGTTCATATGCTAAAAAATCTGGGTTGCAAGGTTGCTAATCCGGATTTGGTCATTTTTAAGGTCAGTTTCTAGGCAGAATTTTGACAACATTTCTACATAAAAGTTGGCCTATTTGGTGTTTACTTTCACCCCCCCATTGGCTTCATACCAATTGGGTTCATAGTTTGGCACTTATGGCCTAATTTAGGTATTGCCTTCAATACACAACCTGCACAAAGCACATACACTTCCAATTTCATATTCCTTCTCCTCCTCATTACTTCAATATTCAATCAATAACACTTCCATATGTATATTGTACACAATTCTAGCAACTATTTTGGGCAGAATATTTAAGTGCTCAATGCACACAATTCACCATTAAGTTCAACATTCACTTCCACCAAAATTCAAGATATCTCATGTCAATATTACACATACACTTCAACATAATCATACTTCAATATCACTTACACTTGCTGCCCAAAATTTAACATTAGCATATTTCATTAATAACTACATGTTCACACACAAATTCATGGTTTAATAGGCTGCCAAACATGGCAGTTTGCCCAAAGCATTAAGGTTCCATTACACACCCTTAATTCAAGCACTATATGCACATACTTAGATTTTAACTTGCTACTTCCTCCATTTAAGTTATTCAACCTTAGTTTCCATCCATTTGAGGTAAGAAAAACTTAACTACAATAAACTTTCATGGCTGTCCAAAATTGAATATATCAATAACTCATCAAATCCTTCAAATTTCTTCACCATCCAACTCATCTCAACCTTAATACAAACTTTAATGAAGCAAGGGATGAAAAACTAGCACTAACCTTTTTTGAGCTTCACCAAAACTTCATCAAATCCTCTTCTTTTTGCTTCCAACATACTGCCCAAGGTGTGTGTACAAGCTTTGATGAAGAAACTATGGTGAAATGAGGGCTTGAACATGGTTGCATGGTGATGGAGGGAGTTTGGCCATGGTGGACTTCCATAGAGGTTTTGGCTGGTTATTTCTGAAGCTTGAAGATGATGACTTCTGCCCAATTCCACTTTGATATATCCCATTTATTTAAGGTTATTGGAGCACTAACCAATAAATTAATGTTTAATGATTTAAAAGTTTCCTAATTTGCGCATTTAGCTCAATTCATTCACTATTTATATAATGTATCGCAATTTAATTTTTCTTGAAATTTTCAAAGTATAATACCATTTATTTTTAATGGAAATTGAGGTCAAAAGGCAACTCTAGGTGTCAAATGACCAAAATACCCCACTTCGAGTTATATTCCTGATTTTTCGGTAACACCGATTTTTGTCTGTTTCTTGATTTTTCATTTTTCTTTGTACTAATTTATTAATTTTTCTTTAATAATTCTAGTGTCAATTATATTTCAATAGACCTTTACTTACGTCTTGGGATTAAATTTTGAGGGTTTCCCGCGGTCCTGGGGTCGACAACGGCCTTCCCAGTGCGGTCACCCATCGCTGCGGTGTCGGCTCATTTAACTTAGCTTCATTTTCTCTCTTTCATTTGTCTTTGATTTTTCTTGCGTTTTCTTCTTATTTATTTCATCATTATATGTTTGTTCATTATCACCAAATTGTAGTTCCAGACATTCCGACTTTTCGGGGCAGATATTAGCCGTCGGAACAGTATAATGTACGAACTACGAAAATTGAGGATGTTACAACTCTTCCCCTCTAAAAAGGAATTTCGTCCTCGAAATTCATCTGATTCAAACAACCGAGCTTATAGTTGTCTCATAATTTTATTCACTTTTTCATCATTATTTTCCTCTACCTTTAGTATTCCTGCTCATGAAATTCTATTATTCATTAGTTTCTTGATCTCTCATAATAGGATTCTTTACCAGTCCTTCTATCTCTTTTACCAATTCCAACTCTGTTAAATTACCCTTTGTCTAGGTATTCTGCATTTATCTCATACAAGACCTTATACCTTGGTATCTTCATGCTTATTTAATAAATATCACTATACACAAACTCCATCAATGGAAGGTATATATTCTTGCTTCCGGAGAGAGCATCAATACAATTTCTAAATGTATTCTCAAATACCTACATCATTCCTTTCTGTCAAAAATATTAAAATACTGATAAGACTTCATATCTATGTCCAAATATCTTCATCCTAAAGGTGTTCTTTCTAATTTATAGCCATACTGAATTCTCAAAGCTTATAGCAATTTTTGTGGTAATGGTAGTCCACATTAGTGTAACCGAGCCACTGACTCTAGCTACCTTAGAAGTGTAGTCTTTCGATAGGCTAGTTCTGAAGTTTTAAATTTTTTACTAGAATTGTCACATTTATTTCCCGTAATAGTACTCTATTCGGGCATAACTGTATCAAATTATAGATTACTTACAAATATTCTTATTTTATTCTACCACGAGGAAGCACATAGCTCTACACAATAATCTCATGTCGGTATTGTAATCTGCAGCTTACAATACAAATATCGAGAATATTATATAGCCACTATGTTATAACCTCTTGAACTAGGTTTTCTACTTCTTTTTCTAATGCCCCCTGCGGCTCTAAGTTCATATCTTAACAGATCTGCAGTAAACAGATCTGCATTAGTGTCACCTCGACTCTTATGAATGCAATGCATGTATGCACACTATCTTTCCACTTATCTTTGCCTAGGAATGCCTAAGTCGTGCTCTGATACCACTAAATGTAACACCCCTCACCCGTCTACAGTGTAGCCGAGTGAGGCGTGCTACACAGCGTGCCGGAGCACCTGATCTTATCTGATTTCATTACAGTTCTCGATTTATTTATTAAAAAACTTTATTTAAGGTTTAGGCTATTTTTACTTTTATCAAAATCTAACTAATTTGGAAATTTCAAAAATTTTAACAATAATCCAACAAAGTGTCGGCTGTAATTTGGACTAACAGTTCTTCTGAACCTGCCAAAGACAATTCACAATATATTCAAATTCATAGCTCAATTTATCTCAATAATATCTCATCAGTTTCTCAAAATTTCTTAAACTCAATCTCATTCAGAATCATTATGATTAGACAATCAATTCAGACATTAGAATTCTTACATTTCATTAACTTATATAATTTTCCAATTAAGTACATAAATATGTCAAGTACAGGATATACAAATGAATTTACAATATACTTTAGAATAAATAAAATACATAACATGTATAATTATGAGCCCTATCTACATGCATTGGTGAGGAGGTGACAATCTTGAACTCTTCTGACACTTCTGCAGATCTGGACTCCAAAAATCTCAGCCGATAGTCTACTGGTTTTACCTTCAGTACCTGCGCGAGGAAGCAATTTCATCGCGCTAAGCATTTCTGCTTAGTGGTGCAATAGTATAACTAGAAATAATATATACAAATAAAGAAAGAAATATATCATAATTCGAATACTCAGGAATCAATTTAATTTGGTATGGTACTTCTAGTATTAATGATCTTATGTACTAGTTTGTTCCTCTTTGGAAGTGCTTAGTTTATAACTTTTCAATAATACTACCCAGTATATAAATTATTCTAACTGTATTGTATTTCAGGTCTCTACTGTTCTGCAATTTATATTGTTGTTATGTTTCTTTTGCTAATCTCTTTTACTCATTTATTCAATACTTAATTTAATTGTACTGAAATTTCATTATACTTAACTTAACTTAGCTTCCTGAATTGAATAATGTTTTAAATGACTACCCATATAGCCTATACACTGACCAGACTGGATAAACGGATACACTAGCACTGGGTACCTATTACCTCGGGCCGTCACACCATCGGCCACAAAGTATCTCCTGGTGTGCAAACAGTGTGGCTAAAAAGCCATATAATCAATCAGGCATTAAGCCGAGTATAATAACACAATATGTATATCCATAGGCTAATAAAATCATAGTATGGCATAATAAGCCATAAAACACAGTATGACGTAAAGTCATTTACAGAACAGCTGTCAAAATCCTATTGGCATGCCAACCTATCCAAACTAGTCAACTAGGCAAATTAGGGCATATTACAATGTTACATATTTAATTCTTTATTCATAGGGTTTATACATCTTTATGCCTTTCACAGGTCAATAAAATTATTGACCTTTTTATGCATCATGGATAGGTTGATTCTAGCATCAACATGTCATAATTTACAATTCAATATGTTGTCAATATAATGCAATTTAACCTTTTCACAAGTTGGCATTCATTGACAAATTACTTCAAGCATCATTTTATGTAAATACCAATTTTCAATTTTAGTATGCTAGATTGGTCTAGCTTAAAGTCCTATTTTCCTTGGTTTTTAGCTTCTGGTCAAAGAAGCAAAATTGTAGCTCTATGTCTTATTGACCTTTTTATGCATCATGGATAGGTTGATTCTAGCATCAACATGTCACAATTTACAATTCAATATGTTGTCAATATAATGAAATTTACCCTTTTCACAAGTTTGCATTCATTGCCAAATTACTTCAAGCATCATTTTATGTAATTACCAATTTTCAATTTTAGTATGCTAGATTAGTCTAGCTTAAAGTCGTATTTTCCTTGGTTTTTAGCTTCTAGTCAAAGAAGCAAAATTGTAGCTCTATGTCTTCTTGCACACGGGGCAAAATTTCAGGTCATTTCGAGTTGTATAGACCAAGTTATTGTCAATTTACTAAAGCTAGACAGATTGCACCTTTACTTCAAAATTTGGTCAATTTCTCAATTTTTATGTGCTAGATTTGTCTAGCTTAAAGTCCTATTTCTCTTGGTACTATTCCCTTCAATTCATTTCCTTAGTCAACCTATAATGTTGACCCTTGATGCACTCTACGTGAGTCAATTCTAATATTACCAATATGTCACATTTTATAGCCCTTTAGTGTTGGTATATGTTATCAATTTCATTTCTAAGTGTATTGCTGTAACATCCTCATTTTCGTATTCCGTACATTCTACTGTTCTGACAGCTAATGTCTGCCTCGGAAAGTTGAAATGTCTAGAACTACACTTCGGTGATAATGAACAGACATATAGTGATGAAATAAATAAGAAGAAAATGCAAGAAAAATCAAAGAAACAGACAAAAATCGGTGTTACCAAAAAATCAGGAATATAGCCCGAAGTGGGGTATTTTGGTCATTTGACACCTACAGTTGTCTTTTGACCTCAATGTCCATTAAAAATAAATGATATTACACTTAGAGAATGTCATGAAAAATTAAAATGGGATACAATATGTAAATAGTGAAAGAATTGAGCTAAATGTGCAAATTAGGAAACTTTTAAATCATTAAACATTAATTTATTGGTTAGTGCTCCACTAACCTTAAATAAAAGGGATATATCAAAGTGGAATTGGGCAGAAGTCATCATCTTCAAGCTTGAGAAATAACCAGCCAAAACCTCCATGGAAATCCACCATGGCCAAACTCCCTCCATCACCATGTAACCATGTTCAAGCCCTCATTTCACCATAGTTTCTTCATCAAAGCTTGCACACACACCTTGGGTAGTATGTTGGAAGCAAAAGGAAGAGGATTTGATGAAGTTTTAGTGAAGCTCAAAAAAGGTTAGTGCTAGTTTTTCATCCCTTGCTTCATTAAAGCTTGTATTAAGGTTGAGATGAGTTGGATAGTGAAGAAATTTGAAGGATTCGATGAGTTATTGATATATTCAATTTTGGACAGCCATGAAAGTTTATTGTAGTTGAGTTTTTCTTACCTATAATGGATGAAAATTAAGGGTGAATAACTTAAATGGAGAAAGTAGTAAGTTAAAATCTAAGTATGTGCATGTAGTGCTTGAATTAAGGGTGTGTAATGGAACCTTAAGGCTTTGGGCAAACTGCCATGTTTGGCAGCCTATTAAACCATGAATTTGTGTGTGAACATGTAGTTATTAATGAAATATGCTAATGTTAAATTGTGGGCAGCAAGTGTAAGTGATATTGAAGTATGATTATGTTGAAGTGTATGTGTAATATTGACATTAAGATATGTTGAATTTTGGTGGAAGTGAATGTTGAACTTAATGGTGAATTGTTTGCATTGAGCACTTGAATATTCTGCCCAAAAGTGTTGCTAGAATTGTGTACAATATATATATATATGGAAGTGTTATTGATTGAATATTGAAGTAATGAGGAGGAGAAGGAATATCAAATTGGAAGTGTACGTGCTTTGTGCAGGTTGTGTATTGAAGGCAGTATCTAAATTAAGCCATAAGTGCCAAACTATGAACCCAATTGATATGAGGCCAATAGGGGGTGAAACTAGACACCAAATAGGCCAACTTTCATGTAGAAATGTTGCCAAAATTCTGCCTAGAAACTGACCTTAAAAATGACCAAATTCGGAATAGCAACCTTGCAACCCATATTTTTTACCATATGAACAGTAGTCTTTGGGATGACCATAACTCACTTAAAACAGGTCCAATTGACCTGAAATTTTTACCGTGGTTATTTTAGACATAGATCTACAATTCTTATGAAGAAACAAAAGCCCAGAAATGGCCAGAACTAAGTCAAATAACTTTCACAAGTTCAAGTACCAAAACTGCTAGAACAAAATTTGACCAAATTTTGCACTAAAGGTGCAATCTGTCCAGCTTTAGTAAATTGACCATATCTTGGTCTATACAACTTAGAATGACCTGAAATTTTGCCTCGAGTACAATAATACTATAACACCCCGTTTGCAAAGCCTGGTAGATTTCACTGTTCCGGTGACCGGTGTCAGTCCGGATAATTAAGGGGATTAGAACCACACTTAAGACAATTAGAGAAGCCATAAACATAAATAATTAGTAATGTTCAATTAGTTAAGTATAAACAAGAAAAATAGAACATAAGAAGTTAAACGAGCCGAGAGTCACAGCGATGGGTGACCTCCTCGAGAATGACTACGAAGTCGTTTTAAACTCAAATTTCGAACCGTAAAAAGTGACGCTGCGGTCCTTAGAACCCTTATGGACATAGTGGAAAAGAGAAAATCACGGAAAAGAACTGTTAAGTCAGTCAAATAATTAGGTCAGGAAACCGAAAGAAATATGGAATTATTTGCAAACTGGGATGAACCGGCGAGGGGCAATTTGGTCAATTGACCCCAAGAGCTGACTCCTGACCTAACTGTCAAATAAAATCGGAGAAAAGAAAATTTCAGAATCGAGAATTAAATTAAAGAACTAATAGAAAAATAGAAAAAAAAAAGAGAAAAAGGAAAAAGTAAAAAGGGTAGTGACATCATCAAGGTGACATCACCTATGAGGTCATAAATAATTTTCATTTATTTAATATTTTGACTAAGTCAATTAAAGGTTAAATATCCAAAATAAAGAAAAGAAAAAAATCATTTCCCTCATCTTCCTCAAGCTAGCTGAAACCCTCTCCCTCATCTCACCATTAGTGAAATCCCATTAAAGCTTGCTTCAAGCTTTTAAACAACCATTTGATTTTACCTTACCCCAAATTCACCCATAAAAACTTGTTTTAGTCACTTGAAAAGGAGATTGATCATCTAAGAAAGAAGAAAGGAGGAAATAAACTAGAGAACAATTGAAGAGTTGAAGCTTTAAGTTGAGGTTAGTATGCTAAACTTCTTATTTTTCCATTTAAATGCATATGTGATGGTTGAAATGAGCTTAGAATTATTGAAATGAAATAAAAATATGGGGGAAGGACCATTGCTGAAATTCGGATAGCTTGAAGAGGGGACATCAATTGTATGGCTTGAGGGTTTTGAATGAGTTAAGAAACCTTACTTAGTTGAATGATTAGCATTAAAACCATTAAATGTAGTTAAATGCATGAGATGAATGAGTTAGGGTTTGAATGTTAGGTTTGTGAACCAAATTCTGGAGAAATGCTTAAATGATGACTTTGGTCTATTGTGAGATGAAAAATGGTCAATAATGACCAAAAGAGATGTGTGGAAATTGTGAGAATGGAAGTTAAATTGGTAGGGCAAATGGTCATGCTGCTGGCAGCATGACCAAGCCAACTTTGAAGGACCAAAATGAAAATTTTACAAGTCCAATTGATATGCCACCAATTGGGAATGAAAATAGACATAAAATAGCACAATTTTCATTAAGGAACCATGGCCAAAAACTGACCAAAACTTAGTGAACCAATTGACCAAAGTGAAATGAGAGCAGGCTGCCACTGCACAAACTGACCAAATGAACAGAATTGTTCATTTGGTCATAACTCGAGTTAGGAAGGTCAAAATGACCTGAAATTTTACCAGTAATTAGATAAGATATAGATCTAAAACTTTCATGAAGAACACCAACCCAAATTATGCCATTAACCTAATCAAATGATTGAGCAAAGTTGAGTTACTGAACCTACAAAACTGCAGATTTCCATTTGAACAGTAAAGTTCCAATGGCTATAAGTCTCTCTAGAAAACTCCAATTTATGCGATTCCTGAACCGATGGAAACCTAAGACATAGTAGAATATTTCGTATGAAGGAAATTAGACCAAATTATGGACTTAACTTGATCAAATTATTGAATGAAGTTGGATCAAAAATCTGCCAGAACCTAAATTGCAGCATGAACAGTGTACGTGAACAGTAATTGTATTTTGGCTATAACTTGAGCTACAAAACTCCAATTGGGGTGATCTAAAAATGAGAATACACTTAAGACAATAAGGAACATTTTCTATGAAGGAAGTTTTGCCAAATTCCAACAGTAAAAGGGCCAATGGAACAGTGCAACTTGGAGCACCAAAACTGAAAATTTGACAATTTGGCCAAAAGGATTTAAGCTTTGAGAAAATGACCAAAACCAACAAATTTAATGACCAAAATGTGGTATGTGGGTAAAGTTGGAGTTCCCATACCTATTAAGCCTTAGAAAGTCAACTATTTGACTTGAATAGTGTAGTGAATAGTAACCCGAAAAACAAAAATTTCGAGAATGTCGAATTTAACACGTTAGAACTAGGTAAATGTGAAGCTAAATTTATTTTGGATTTGTGTTAAGTTCTACTACTAAAACATTGTAAAATTGTGTGTTTCAGTTAAAAAGAATATCGGGAAGGAACCCGAGGAACCGAGTCGAGGCTAAGGGATGACTCGCTTGAGGTTTGTGCACAACATCTCCATGCTTTAAAATTAATTGATAAAGTGAACGAAATATGTATTTTACTTGTGCTTTGGAATTATTGAAAGTTTAATTGTGACATTATTTATGATGTTTTGATTTAAACTGTGAAAGTTATTGTGTATATTTGAAATGACAATGTTTAGTAAATTGTTAAGATAAGTTTTGAAACCACAGTGTCATGACCATATATTTGAACACCTCACTAGCATGACTAGTGGGGGTAATTAGTTTCGAATTTTGATTCCTTCTCTGGAGAAGTGTTGAGGTGTGCCAGTAGAAGAGGATGTGAATGGATATCCATATATTTGAGCTAGCTAGCCTTGTGATGTGATTTCTCTTTAGCCTCTGGCTATCGAGATTCTATTTGTTTCGAATGGCATGATCTAACTGTGGGTTTTATGAAATGTGTTTTGATACTTCAAAATGAACGTGGTTTGCATTAAAATCTCATAATACATGTTTTGTGTTTAATGCTCATGTTTAGTCAAATTTTTGAATAAATGTGATTTTATTTTTGCATAAAGATTATTTTAGTATGTTGTGCACCACTGAGTCCTAGTACTCAGTGATAGCTTTATTCTTGTCAGAATCTGAGACTAGAGGAGTAGCAGACTGAGCTGCTAAAGATTGAGGATCATTCACCCTAAAGTCTTCGGGTATAATTTATACCCTAATTGTAAATATTTCTTTTGATTTATATATTGCACATAAATGTATGGACATGTAAAAATGGGTTTTGAGCAGTTGTATAAAATTTGTATAAAGTTGTAATATATATGGTAGTTTGAAATTCTCTTAATGTAAATTTTGTAATGATCTATTTAAATTGTTTTGTTTCTAATGAAATATGAATGGAACTATTTTATTTAATTTGAATGAATTGATGATCATTGGATACTGGATTTGAAATTAAAAGTTGATAAATGTGTTGAGAAATTATTTGAGATTGAGTTTGAAATTGAAACAGTTGTTGAGAAAATTTTTAGAAGTGCTTTTTACAGGTATTTGAAGAACTGTTTTCTCAAAATACAGAGGGAACTCTGTCAAAATTTTTATAAAATTTGCAGAAAAATAAAATGGGCTAAAATTTCCAACTAGCTTTCAACTTAATTACATGTTTAAAATACTTATTAGAAATGCTCACCACTTATTAAAAATAAGAAAATTGTTTTAAAATCCCTTGTAGGGTACTTAATGAGTTATCGGTAGGTGAAGTTCGGTAGTTCATTAGGTATTCTATGGGATCATGTTATGCCTTACAGAGGGGTAAGGTATGACAAATACATAGAGCTACAATTCTTATGGAGACACCAAAGCCCAGAAATGGCCAGAACTAAGCCAAATAACTTGCACAAGTTCAGTTACCAAAACTGCCAGAACTAAAATTGACCAAATTTTGCACTAAAGGTGCAATCTGTCCAGCTTTAGTAAATTGACCATATCTTAGTCTATACAACTTAGAATGACCTGAAATTTTACCCCGAGTGCAATAAGACATAGAGCTACAATTCTTATGAAGACACCAAAGCCCAAAAATGGCCAGAACTAAGTCAAATAGCTTGCACAAGTTTAGGTACCAAAACTGCCAGAACTAAAACTGACCAAATTTTGCACTAAAGGTGCAATCTGTCCAGCTTTAGTAAATTGACCATAACTTGGTCTATACAACTTGGAATGACCTGAAATTTTGCCCCGCGTGCAATAAGACATAGACCTACAAGTTTATAGTCTGGACCAAAACCCAAAAACTGAGGGAACTAGGTCATCCGGCTAGGTCAAAATAGTATACCGAAATCCAGTAAATTGTAATAAAATGCAATACACTTGGAAATGAAATTGGTAACATATACCAACACTAAAGGGCTATTAAATGTGACATATTGGAAACATTAGAATTGACTCACGCAGAGTGAATAAAGGGTCAACATTATAGGTTGACTAATAAAATGAATTGAAGGGAATAGTACCAAGAGAAATAGGACTTTAAGCTAGACAAATCTAGCACACAAGATTTGAGAAATTGACCAAATTTTGCACCAAAGGTGCAATCTGTCCAGCTTTAGTAAATTGACCATATCTTGGTCTATATAACTCATAATGACCTGAAATTTTGCCTCGAGTGCAATAAGACATTGAGCTACAATTTTGCTTCTTTGACCATAAGCTAAAAACCAAGGGAAATAGGACTTTAAACTAGACCAATCTAGCACACTAAAATTGAAAATTGGTAATTACATAAAATGATGCTTGAAGTGATTTGGCAATGAATGCCAACTTGTGAATTGCATTATATTGATAACATATTGAATTGTAAATTGTGACATGTTGATGCTAGAATCAACCTATCCATGATGCATAAAAAGGTCAATAATTTTATTGACCAGTGAAAGGCATAAAGATGTATAAACCTTATGAATAAAGAATTAAATATGTAACATTGTAATATGCCCTAATTTGCCTAGTTGACTAGTTTGGATAGGTTGGCATGCCAATAGGATTCTGACAGCTGTTCTGTAAATGACTTTACGTCATATTGTGTTTTATGGCTTATTATGCCATACTATGATTTTAATAGCCTATGGCTATACAGATTGTGTTATTATACTGGGCTTAATGCCTAACTGATTATATGGCTTTTTAGCCACACTATTTGCACACCGGGAGACACTTTGTGACCGATATTGTGACGGCCCGAGGTACTAGGTACCTAGTGCTAGTATATTCATTTATCCAGTCTGGTTAGTGCATAGGCTACATGGGCAGTCAATTAAAACATTATTCAATTCAGACAGTTAAGTTAAGCATGATGAAATTTCAGTACAATTAAATTAAGTATTGAATGAATGAGTAAAAGAGATTAGCAAAAGAAACATAAAAAAAATATAAATCGCAGAACCGTAGAGACTTGAAATACAATATAGTTAGAATAATTTGTATACTGGGTAGTATTACTGAAAAGTTATAAACTAAGCACTTCCAAAGAGGAACAAACTGGTATATAAGATCCTTGATACTAGAAATACCAAACCAAATTAAATTGATTCTCGAGTATCTGAATTATGATTTATTTCTTTCTTTATTTGTATATATTATTTCTTGTTATACTATTGCACCACTAAGCAGAAATGCTTAGCGCGATGGAATTGCTTCCTCGCAGTCTTGATCAAGGTAAAACTAGTAGGATCACAATCGAGATTTTGGAGTCCAGATCTGCAGAAGTGTCAAAAGAGTTCAAGATTGTCACCTCCTCAGCAATGCATGTAGATAGGGCTCATTTTATACATGTTATGTATATTGTTCATTCCTAGCACATTGTAAATTATTTGTATATCTTGTACAAAATAAACTCATGTAATTAACCTATGAATTATGGAAGCTACTCAAAGTAAGTATTTTAATATGTGAATTGAATTTGAGTTATAATGAGATTGTACTTGTGAATATTGAGATGTTGAAAATCTGATGAGATATTTGAGAAATTTGGACACTGTATTGAGATACATTATGTTTGAAAATTTTTGAGACTATTAAGTTTGAGAAATTGAGTATATATTGAAATTGTTTTTTGGCAGGTTCGGAAGAATTGTTAGTCCAAATTACAGTTGGCACGTTGCCGGATTATCGTTAAAATTTTTGAAATTTCCAAATTAGTTAGACTTTGATAAAAGTAAAAATAGCCTAAACCTTAAATAAAGTTTTTGAATAAGTAAATTAAGAACTGTAATGAAATCAGATAAGATCAGGTGCTCCGGCACGCCGTGTAACACGCCTTGCTCGGCTACACTGTAGTCGGGTGAGGGGTGTTACATTTAGTGGTATCAGAGCACAGTTTAGGCGTTCCTAGGCACAGATAAGTAAAAAGAACTAGTGTGCATACATGCATTGCATTCATGAGAGTCAAGGTGACACTATGCAGATCTGTTTATTTTTTATTATTCAAAGTTAAGATATGGACTTGGAGCCGCAGAGGGCATTAGAAAAAGAAGTAGAAAACCTTGTTCATGAGGTTATAACGTAATAACTATGTAATGTTCTCGATGTTTGTATTGTAAGCTACAAATTACAGTACCGACATGAGATTATTGTGTAGAGCTACGTGCTTCCTCGTGGTAGAATAAAATAAGAATATTTGTAAGTAATCTATAATTTGATATAGTTACGCCCGAATAGAGTACTATTACAGGAAATAAATGTGAAAATTCTAGTCAAAAATTTAAAACTTCAGAACTAGCCTATCGAAAGACTACACTTCTAAGGTAGCTAGACTCAGTGACTCGATTACACTAAAGTGGACTACCATTACCACAAAAATTGCTGTAAGCTTTGAGAATTCAGTATGCCTATAAATTAGAAAGAACACCTTAAGGATGAAGAGAATCTCTCTGAAAACTGCTGAGAATGAAGAAATAATAGTAGTGGGTGAAAGGACAGACTTCTTGTCTAATGTCATCTCAGCTACAGCTGCAAGGAGATGGTTGAGAAAAGGGTGTGAAGCCTATCTGGCACACGTGGTTAACACTAGGCAGGGTAAAACTTGACTTGTCTGACATACCCACAGTAAGGGATTTCTCTGAGGTATTTCCTAAGGAATTGCCTAGTTTGCCACCAGAAAGGGAAGTTGAATTTGCTATTGAGATTATGCCGGGTACAGCTCCAATTTTAATTGCTCCATATAGGATGGCACCTGGTGAATTGAAAGAGTTAAAAATCCAGCTACAAGAATTACTAGAAAAGGGGTTCATACGCCCTAGTATGTCACTTTGGGGAGCTCCGGTACTATTTGTAAAGAAGAAAGATGGGACACTGAGGTTATGTGTTGACTACCGGCAGTTAAACAGAGTAACAGTGAAGAACAAGTATCCGTTGCCTAGAATTGACGATCTGTTTGATCAGTTGAAGGGAGCCGGTGTTTTTTCTAAGATTGACTACCACCCTAATAAGGCAAATGTAATCGATGATACTTTAAGTAGAAAATCTATTGTAGCATTAAGATCTTTGAATGCCCAACTGTCCTTAACTCATTATGGAGTTATTTTGGCTGAGTTGAAAGTGAAGCCGAATTTGTTACAACAAATACAGGATGGGCAGAAGACAGATGAGAAATTAATGGCTGTTATGGGCAAAATCACTGAGGGGAAGGAAACTGAATATGAAGTAAAAGAAAATGGGTGCCTGTACTATAAAGAAAGAGTATGTGTACCAGATGATAAAGAGTTAAAAACTAGTATTCTGAAAGAAGCACATAACAGTGTGTATGCTATGCACCCAGGAAACACAAAAATGTACCATGACCTGAAACTCCAATACTGGTGGCCAGGTATGAAGGACACAGTTGACTATGTAACTAGATGCTTGACATGTCAACAAGTCAAAGCGGAACATCAAGTTCCATCAGGTTTGTTACAGCCCATAAACATACCTGAATGGAAATGGGACCGAGCCACTATGAACTTTGTCAGTGGTCTACCTCTCACTCAGAAGAAGCATGAAGATACCAAGTATAAGGTCTTGTATGAGATAAATGTAGAATACCTAGACAAAGGGTAATTTAACAGAGTTAGAATTGGTAAAAGAGACAGAAGGACTAGTAAAGAATCCTAGTATGAGAGATCAAGAAACTAATGAATAATAGAATTTCATGAGTAGGAATACTAAAGGCAGAGGAAAACAATGATGGAAAAGTGAATAAAATTATGAGATAACGACAAGCTCAGTTGTTTAAATTTGATGAATTTCGAGGATGAAATTCCTTTTTAGAGGGGAAGAGTTGTAACATCCTCATTTTTGTAGTCCGTACATTCTACTGTTCCGACAACTAATGTTTGCCCCGGAAAGTCAGAATGCCTGGAACTACACTTTGGTGATAATGAACAGACATATAATGATGAAATAAATAAGAAGAAAATGTAAGAAAAATCAAAGAAACAGACAAAAATCGGTGTTACCGAAAAATCGGGAATATAGTCCGAAGTGGGATATTTTGGTCTTTTGACACCTAGAGTTGTCTTTTGACCTCAATGTCCATTAAAAATAAATGATATTACACTTAGAGAATGTCATGAAAAATTAAAATAGGATACAATATGTAAATAGTGAAAGAATTGAGCTAAATGTGCAAATTAGGAAACTTTTAAATCATTAAACATTAATTTATCGGTTAGTGCTCCACTAACCTTAAATAAATTGGATATATCAAAGTGGAATTGGGCAGAAGTCATCATCTTCAAGCTTGAGAAATAACCAGCCAAAACCTCCATGGAAATCCACCATGGCCAAATTCCCTCCATCACCATGCAACCATGTTCAAGCCCTCATTTCACCATAGTTTCTTCATCAAAGCTTGCACACACACCTTAGGCAGTATGTTGGAAGCAAAAGGAAGAGGATTTGATGAAGTTTTGGTGAAGCTCAAAAAAGGTTAGTGCTAGTTTTTCATCCCTTGCTTCATTAAAGCTTGTATTAAGGTTGAGATGAGTTGGATGGTGAAGAAATTTGAAGGATTCGATGAGTTATTGATATATTCAATTTTGGACAGCCATGAAAGTTTATTGTAGTTGAGTTTTTCTTACCTATAATGGATGAAAATTAAGGGTGAATAACTTAAATGGAGGAAGTAGTAAGTTAAAATCTAAGTATGTGCATGTAGTGCTTGAATTAAGGGTGTGTAATGAAACCTTAAGGCTTTGGGCAAACTGCCATGTTTGGCAGCCTATTAAACCATGAATTTGTGTGTGAACATGTAGTTATTAATGAAATATGCTAATGTTAAATTGTGGGCAGCAAGTGTAAGTGATATTGAAGTATGATTATGTTGAACTATATGTGTAATATTGACATTAAGATATGT
The DNA here is from genome assembly GCF_030052815.1 of Hevea brasiliensis. Lineage (NCBI taxonomy): Eukaryota > Viridiplantae > Streptophyta > Magnoliopsida > Malpighiales > Euphorbiaceae > Hevea > Hevea brasiliensis. The sequence goes on along the minus strand of NC_079502.1, from coordinate 59,708,926 downwards.
TAAATTTTGGTGGAAGTGAATGTTGAACTTAATGGTGAATTGTGTGCATTGAGCACTTGAATATTATGCCCAAAAGTGTTGCTGGAATTGTGTACAATATATATATATATGGAAGTGTTATTGATTGAATATTGAAGTAATGAGGAGGAGAAGGAATATCAAATTGGAAGTGTACGTGCTTTGTGCAGGTTGTGTATTGAAGGCAGTATCTAAATTAGGCCATAAGTGCCAAACTATGAACCCAATTGATATGAGGCCAATGGGGGGTGAACCTAGACACCAAATAGGCCAACTTTCATGTAGAAATGTTGCCAAAATTCCGCATAGAAACTGACCTTAAAAATGACCAAATCTAGAATAGCAACCTTGCAACCCAGATTTTTTACCATATGAATAGTAGTCTTTGAGATGACCATAACTCACTCAAAATAGGTCCAATTGACCTGAAATTTTTACCATGGTTAGCTTAGACATAGATATACAATTCTTACGCAGACACAAAAGCCCAGAAATGGCCAGAACTAAGTCAAATAACTTGCACAAGTTCAGGTACCAAAACTGCCAGAACAAAAATTGACCAAATTTTGCACTAAAGGTGCAATCTGTCCAGCTTTAGTAAATTGACCATATCTTGGTATATACAACTTAGAATGACCTGAAATTTTGCCCCGAGTGCAATAAGACATAGAGCTACAATTATTATGGAGACACCAAAGCCCAGAAATGGCCAAAACTAAGTCAAATAACTTACACAAGTTCAGGTAGCAAAACTGCCAGAACTAAAATTGACCAAATTTTGCACTAAAGGTGCAATCTGTCCAGCTTTAGTAAATTGACCATATCTTAGTCTATACAACTTAGAATGACCTAAAATTTTGCCCCGAGTGCAATAAGACATAGAGCTACAATTCTTATGAAGACACCAAATCCCAGAAATGGCCAGAACTAAGTCAAATAGCTTGCACAAGTTCAGGAACCAAAACTGCCAGAACTAAAACTGACCAAATTTTGCACTAAAGGTGCAATCTGTCCAGCTTTAGTAAATTGACCATAACTTGGTCTATACAACTTGGAATGACCTAAAATTTTGCCCTGCGTGCAATAAGACATAAACCTACATGTTTGTAGTTTAGACCAAAACCCAAAAACTGAGGGAACTAGGTCGTCTGGCTAGGTCAAAATAGTATACCGAAATCTGGTAAATTGCAATAAAATGCAATATACTTGGAAATGAAATTGGTAACATATACCAACACTAAAGGGCTATTAAATGTGACATATTGGTAACATTAGAATTGACTCACGTAGAATGCATCAAGGGTCAACACTATAGGTTGACTAATCAAATGAATTGAAGGGAATAGTACCAAGAGAAATAGGACTTTAAGCTAGAAAAATCTAGCACACAAAAATTGCGAAATTGACCAAATTTTGCACCAAAGGTGCAATCTGTCCAGCTTTAGTAAATTGACCATATCTTGGTCTATACAACTCATAATGACCTGAAATTTTGCCCCGAGTGCAATAAGACATTGAGCTACAATTTTGCTTCTTTCACCAGAAGCTAAAAACTAAGGGAAATAGGACTTTAAGCTAGACCAATCTAGCACACTAAAATTGAAAATTGGTAATTATATAAAATGATGCTTGAAGTGATTTGGCAATGAATGCCAACCTGTGAAAAGGGTAAATTGCATTATGTTGATAACATATTGAATTGTAAATTGTGACATGTTGATGCTAGAATCAACCTTTCCATGATGCATAAAAAGGTCAATAATTTTATTGACCAGTGAAAGGCATAAAGATGTATAAACCCTATGAATAAAGAATTAAATATGTAAAATTGTAATATGCCCTAATTTGCCTAGTTGACTAGTTTGGATAGGTTGGCATGCCAATAGGATTCTGACAGCTGTTCTGTAAATGACTTTACGTCATATTGTGTTTTATGGCTTATTATGCCATACTATGATTTTAATAGCCTATGGCTATACAGATTGTGTTATTATACTCGGCTTAATGCCTGACTGATTATATGGCTTTTTAGCCACACTATTTGCGCACTGGGAGACACTTTGTGACCGATGGTGTGACGGCCCGAGGTACTAGGTACCCAGTGCTAGTATATCCGTTTATCCAGTCTGGTCAGTGTATAGGCTACATGGGCAGCCAATTAAAACATTATTCAATTCAGACAGTTAAGTTAAACATGATGAAATTTCAGTACAATTAAATTAAGTATTGAATGAATGAGTAAAAGAGATTAGCAAAAGAAACATAACAAAAATATAAATTGCAGAACCGTAGAGACTTGAAATACAATATAGTTAGAATAATTTGTATACTGGGTAGTATTACTGAAAAGTTATAAACTAAGAACTTCCAAAGAGGAACAAACTAGTATATAAGATCGTTCATACTAGAAATACCATACCAAATTAAATTAATTCTCGAGTATCCGAATTATGATTTATTTCTTTTTTTATTTGTATATATTATTTCTTGTTATACTATTGCACCACTAAGCAGAAATGCTTAGCGCGATGGAATTGCTTCCTCGCTACAGTATCAAGGTAAAACCAGAGATCACAATCGAGATTTTTGGAGTCCAGATCTGCAGAAGTGTCAAAAGAGTTCAAGATTGTCACCTCCTCAGCAATGCATGTAGATAGGACTCATTTTATACATGTTATGTATATTGTTCATTCCTAGCACATTGTAAATTATTTGTATATCTTGTACAAAATAAACTCATGTAATTAACCTATGAATTATGGAAGCTACCCAAAGTAAGTATTTTAATATGTGAATTGAATTTGAGTTATAATGAGATTGTACTTGTGAATATTGAGATGTTGAAAATCTGATGAGATATTTGAGAAATCTGGACACTGTATTGAGATATATTATGTTCGAAAATTTTTGAGACTATTAAGTTTGAGAAATTGAGTATATATTGAAATTGTTTTTTGGCAGGTTCGGAAGAACTGTTAGTCCAAATTACAGTTGGCACGTTGCCGGATTATCGTTAAAAGTTTTGAAATTTCCAAATTAGTTAGATTTTGATAAAAGTAAAAATAGCCTATACCTTAAATAAAATTTTTGAACAAGTAAATTAAGAACTGTAATGAAACCAGATAAGATCAGGTGCTCCGGCACGCCGTGTAACACGCCTTGCTCGGCTACACTATAGTCGGGTGAGGGGTGTTACAATTGCATTTTATTGCAATTTACCGTATTTTAGTATACTATTTTGACCTAGCCGGACAACCTAGTTCCCTCAGTTTTTGGGTTTCGGTCCAAACTACAAACTTGTAGGTCTATGTCTTATTGCACGCAGGGCAAAATTTCAGGTCATTCTGAGTTGTGTAGACCAAGATATGGTCAATTTACCAATGCTGGATAGAAAGCACTAAAATAGTAGGCTTAGGTCATTTTTAGGTCACTTTTGGTTCGGCCAGTTTTCGTACCTGAACTTGTGCAAGCTATTTGGCTTGGTTCTGGCAATTTCTGGGTTTTGGTGTCTTCATAAGAATTGTAGCTCTATGTCTTATTGCACTCGAGGCAAAATTTCAGGTCATTCTAAGTTGTATCGACCAAGATATGGTCAATTTACTAAAGCTGGACAGACTGCACCTTTAGTGCAAAATTTGATCAGTTTTAGTTCTGGCAGTTTTGGTACCTGAACTTGTGCAAGCTATTTGACTTGGTTCTGGCCATTTCTGGGTTTTGGTGTCTGCATAAGAATTGTAGCTCCATGTCTTATTGCACTCGGGGCAAAATTTCAGGTCATTATGAGTTGTATAAACCAAGATATGGTCAATTCACTAAAGCTAGACAGATTGCACCTTCAGTGCAAATTTTGGTCAATTTTAGTTCTGGCAGTTTTGGTACCTGAATTTGTGCAAGCTATTTGACTTGGTTCTGGCCATTTCTGGGTTTTGGTGTCTTCATAAGAATTGTAGCTCAATGTCTTATTGCACTCGGGGAAAAATTTCAGGTCATTTTAAGTTGTATAGACCAAGATATGGTCAATTTACTAAAGCTGGACAGATTGCACCTTTAGTGCAAAATTTGGTCAATTTTAGGTCACGTTTAGTTCGGCAGTTTTTGTACCCGAAATTGTGCAGGCCATTTGACTTGGTTCTGGCCATTTCTGGGTTTTATTGTCTTCATAAGAATTGTAGCTCTATGTCTTATTGCACTCTGTGCAAAATTTCAGGTCATTCTGAGTTGTATAGATCAAGATATGGTCAATTTACTAAAGCTGGACAAATTGCACCTTTAGTGCAAAATTTGGTCAATTTTAGTTTTGGCAGTTTTGGTACCTATTGTGCAAGCTATTTGACTTGGTTCTGGCCATTTCTGGGTTTTTTGGTCTTCATAAGAATTGTAGCTCTATGTCTAGACTAACCATGGTAAAAATTTCAGGTCAATTGGACCTATTTTGAGTGAGTTATGGTTATCCCAAGGACTACTATTCATATGGTCAAAAATCTGGGTTGCAAGGTTGCTAATCAAGATTTGGTAATTTTTAAGGTCAGTTTCTAGGCAGAATTTTGGCAACATTTCAACATGAAAGTTGGCCTATTTGGTGTCTAGTTTCACCCCCCCCCCCCATTGGCTTCATACCAATTGGGTTCATAGTTTGGCACTTATGGCTTAATTTAAGTACTGCCTTCAATACACAACCTGCATAAAGCACATACACTTCCAATTTGATATTCCTTCTCCTCCTCATTACTTCAATATTCAATCAATAACACTTCCATATATATATTGTACACAATTCCAGCAACAATTTTGGGCAGAATATTCAAGTGCTCAATGCACACAATTCACCATTAAGTTCAACATTCACTTCCACCAAAATTCAACATATCTCAATGTTAATATTACACATACACTTCAACATAATCATACTTCAATATCACTTACACTTGCTGCCCAAAATTTAACATTAGCATATTTCATTAATAACTACATGTTCACATACAAATTCATGGTTTAATAGGCTGCCAAACATGGCAGTTTGCCGAAAGCATTAAGGTTCCATTACACACCCTTAATTCAAGCACTACATGCACATACTTAGATTTTAACTTGCTACTTCCTCCATTTAAGTTATTCAACCTTAGTTTCCATCCATTTGAGGTAAGAAAAACTTAACTACAATAAACTTTCATGGCTGTCCAAAATTGAATATATTAATAGCTCATCAAATCCTTCAAATTTCTTCACCATCCAACTCATCTCAACCTTAATACAAACTTTAATGAAGCAAGGGATGAAAAACTAGCACTAACCTTTTTTGAGCTTCACCAAAACTTCATCAAATCCTCTTCTTTTTGCTTCCAACATACTGCCCAAGGTGTGTGTACAAGCTTTGATGAAGAAACTATGGTGAAATGAGGGCTTGAACATGGTTGCATGGTGATGGAGGGAGTTTGGCCATGGTGGACTTCCATGGAGGTTTTGGCTGGTTATTTCTCAAGCTTGAAGATGATGACTTCTGCTCAATTCCACTTTGATATATCCCATTTATTTAAGGTTAGTGGAGCACTAACCAATAAATTAATTTTTAATGATTTAAAAGTTTCCTAATTTGCACATTTAGCTCAATTCTTTCACTATTTATATAATGTTCCACAATTTAATTTTTCATGACATTTTCAAAGTATAATACCATTTAATTTTAATGGACATTGAGGTCAAAAGGCAACTCTAGGTGTCAAATGACCAAAATACCCCACTTCGGTTTATATTCCCGATTTTTCGGTAACACCGATTTTTGTCTATTTCTCGATTTTTCATTTTTCTTTGTACTAATTTATTAATTTTTCTTTAATAATTCTAGTGTTAATTATATTTCAATAGACCTTTACTTACGTCCTAGAATTAAATTTTGAGGGTTCGCCGCGGTCCTGGGGTCGACAATGGCCTTCCCATTGCGGTCACCCATCGCTGCAGTGTCAGCTCGTTTAACTTAGCTTCATTTTCTCTCTTTCATTTGTCTTTGATTTTTCTTGCATTTTCTTCTTATTTATTTCGTCATTATATGTCTATTCATTATCACCAAAGTGTAGTTCCAGACATTCTGACTTTCCGGGATAGACATTAGCCGTCGGAACAGTAGAATGTACGAACTACAAAATTGAGGATGTTACACTTACCACTCTGGAAACTCTTCAAAATCTCTCCAAAACTTGGTCTTCTTGCTGCCAATCTACTGCCCAAGGTGTATGGACAACTTTTAGTGAAGAAAGGTGCCAAGAACGAAGCTTAAATCAAGCTTGCATGAAGCTTTCAAGTGGACAACAATGGTGGATCTTCTTTTCACCATTTTCGGCTGAATTTGGGAGCTTGAAGATGAAGTTCAATCTGCAGTCCAAAGGGTGAGTTAGTGGTCCACTTAAATGACTTAGTGGAGCACTATGTCAAAATTAACTATTATTTTAATCTTAACTTTCATTTTCCCACATTTAACTCTCCATTTTTACTACTTACATTAGGTACCACTAATTTAATTTTTCATTATATTTTCCAATTGTAATATCATGTATTTTTAATGGACATTTAAGTCAAAAGACAACTCGAGATGTCAAATGACCACAATGCCCCTGTTCGGGTTGCATTCCCGATTTTTCGGTAACACCGAATTTTGTTCGTTTTTCGATTTCTCACTTTTCTTTGTACTAATTAATTAATTTTTCTTTGATTTTTATAATGGCATTTATACTTCAATAGGTGTCTATTTAAGTCCTAAAAATATTTTCCAGGGTTCCCCGTGGTCCAGGGCTAGTCAACGGTCCACGCTGCGACTTCCCGGTGCGGTCACCCATCGCTAGGGTTCTCGGCTCGCTTAACTTGGTTACATTTCTTTGCTATTATTTTTCCTTTGTTTTTCTTGTATTTTCTTTTCTTGTATTTCATTATTTTATGTCTCCTCACTCATATCGAAGTGTAGTTCTAGGCATCCTAGCTGTCCGAAAAACACTGGTCACCGGAACAGTATAACGCACTACCAAACTTAGGGGCGTTACATTGCCCATCACAATTCAAAACATGTTCTATCACAATTTTCCAAAACATAATTTATTCAATTCACAACAATGCTTAATACTTGTGAAAATACCATTTCACAAAGCTAAATTCATACATACTATAATAATTTCAATAATCGTAAATACAATGCTTGTTAAACATAATACATAAGAAGAATATGTTATTTAATCATATGAAATATTCAAAACAAAATCAGTTAAAAACTTGTTGTGCACAAACCTCTGATAAATGCCTCTTGACTCTGACTCAGTATTCCTTATGCTTCCCAATATCCTTATCAATTGAAACACACAATTTAAAGTGTTTCAGTACTCAATGAATTTGTTTCTAATAATAAAATCCAATATTTAAATTTTCTTGGTACTATTCCCTTCAATTCATTTCATTAGTCAACCTATAATGTTGACCCTTGATTCACTCAAAGTGAGTCAATTCCAATGTTACCAATATGTTACATTTTATAGCCCTTTAGTGTTGGTATATGTTACCAAATTCATTTTCAAGTGTATTGCATTTTATTGCAATTTACCAAATTTTGGTGTCCTATATTGAACTAGCCGGACGACCTAGTTGCCTCAGTTTTCGGGTTTCGGTCCAAACTACAAACTTGTAGGTCTATGTCTTATTGCACGCGGGCTAAAATTTCAGGTCATTCTGAGTTGTGTAGACCAGGTTATGGTCAATTTACCAATGCTGGACAGAATGCAACAAAATAGTAACTTTAGGTCATTTTTAGGTCACTTTTGGTTCGGCCAGTTTTGGTACCTAACTTTGTGCAAGCTATTTGGCTTGGTTCTGGCCATTTTTTGACTTTGGTGTCTTCATAAGAATTGTAGATATATGTCTAAAATATTCATGTTAAAAATTTCAGATCATTTGGACCTATTTTGAGTGAGTTATGGCCAAAATACTAACTACTGCCCAAATGGTCAATTTTCAGGCTTTCAAGTCACTAATACGGATTTGGTCATTTTTCAAGTCACCTTCTAGGCAGAATTTTGGTAAGCTTCCTTCATGAAAGTTGGCACATTTTGTGCCTAGTTTCACCTCCAATTTGTCTCATACCAATTGGAGTCATACACTTAAGTTTCTAAGCCAAAACATACACTGCCCTACTACACACTTCTCATCACTTACCAATTACATATTCATGCCAATTCTGGTTTGCACCTTACCATTAACACCTTTAACAACACATTTTTGGTTATTTTGGACAGCTTTTAACCATTCTCAATATGCACACTATAATACAGAATTTTCTAAAGTCCATTTACATCATTTAACCACATGAACATACCCCATTTACATACCCAATTCCAAACCATTATACATATATCCATGCTGCTATCAATAACATCTTAAACGACCATAAAAATGTAAAAAAAAGCTACATATACTGAATTTCCATGGCTGCCAAAATGTACATCTCCATTAAAACATCAAACTTCAAAAATTCTTCCAATAAATCAACTACCCACAACCTTGGTTACACTTTTAATGAAACAAGAATTGAAAACACTCACTTACCACTTTTGAAGTTCTTCAAAACCTCAACCAAACTTCTTCTTTTTGCTGCCAATGTTTTCCCCAAGCTGAGTATGCAAGGTTTAATGAAGGATTTATGGTGAAAGGAAGCTTGAATCATGGATGCATGGGTGTGGATGTGAGTTTGGCCATGGAGTCTCCCATGGAGTTCATTTCGGCCACTCTTCCAAAGGTTGAAGATGATGGATTAATTCTATCCCAATTGCTTATATAGGTGGCCCAATATGAGAGTTAGTGGAGCACTTAGGAATAATTTAATGTTTAATTAATTAAAGTTTTATTATTTGCACATTTACCTCATTTCTTTCACTATTTATATAATGTACCATATTTTAATTTTTTTATGATATTTTCAAAGTTTAATATCATTTTTTTTAATGGACATTTAGGTCAAAAGACAACTCGAGGTGTCAAATGACCATAATGCCCCTATTCAGGTTGCATTCCCAAATTTTCGGTAACACCGAGTTTTGTCATTTTCTCGATTTCTCGTTTTTCTTTGTACTAATGAATTAATTTTTATTTGATAATTCTAAAGACATTTATACTTCAATAAGTCTTTAATTATGTCTCGAAACTAAATTCTGAGGTTTCCCTACATTCTTGGGGTCGGCTATTGCCTGCGCCGTAACTTCCCTGTGCGATCACGCATCGCTGTGGTGCTGGCTCATTTAACTTAGTTTCATTTCATTGCTATTATTTTTCCTTTGTTTTTCTTGTATTTTCTTTTCTTGTATTTCATTTTTTTATGTCTCCTCACTAACTTTAAATGTAGCTCTAGGCATCCTAGCTGTCCGGACAGACACTGATCACCGGAACAGCAGAATGCACTACCGAACATAGGGGTGTTACAAATCTACTATGATTCAAGCCATATTTCTTCAAACTCCCTTCATTAAAAGTGGTCTTCACACCATGGGCAGTATGTGGGCAGCAAAAAAGAGAGGAAATTCCATGGATTTGTGAAGCTCAAGTTGAGGTTAGTACTTAATCTTTCCATTTACCTTCACTATTCCTTGTGTTGAGCATTGGGTAAGTTGAATTGCTAAGAAAAATTGAGAAAATGATGAGTATTGATGAACCTTAGTTTTGGCAGCCATGAAAATGCATGGTTAGTGACTTATTCTTATATGTATTTGATAGGAATTAAGGTTGATTAACTCAAATAGAAGTGGTAGTAGGTTAATGTCCAAGTATGTGCATGTTAGTGCTTGAATTAAGGGTTTGAAATGGGACCTTGATGCTTTGGGAAACTACCATGTTTGGCAGCCTATAATATCATGAATTTGTGTGTGTGAATATGAAGTTTATTAATGAAACATGATGGTGTTGAATTGTGAGCAGTTTGTATAATTGCCATGGAAGTGTATGTGTAAAATAAGTGTTGATGTACATTGAATTTGGGTAGATGTGAATGTTGGACTTTAATGGTTAATTGTGTGCATTGAGCACTTGAGTATTCTGCCCAATATGCTTGCTGGAATTGTGTTTCGTCTTTGTAGAAGTGCTATAAATAAATAATGAAGTCATGAGGAGGAGGAGGAATGTCAAATTGGAAGTGTAATTGTCTTATGCAGGTTGTGTATATTGACAGCACCTAAATTAGGTCATAAGTGCAAAACTGTGAACCCTATTGGTATGAGGCCAATGGGAGGGTGAAACTAGACAACAAATAGGCCAACAGTCATAGAGAAATGTTGCCAAAATTCTACCTAGAAACTGACCTTAAAAATGGCCAAATCCGGATTAGTGACTTGAAAGCCTGAAAATTGACCATTTGGGCAGCAGTTAGTGTTTTGGCCATAACTCACTCAAAACAGGTCCAAATGACCTGAAATTTTTACCATGAATAGTTTAGACATAGGTCTACAATTCTTATGAAGAACCAAAGCCCAGAAATGGCCAGAACCAAGCCAAATAGCTTGCACAAGTTTAGGTACCAAAACTGGCCGAACCAAAAGTTACCTAAAAATGACTTAAGCCTACCATTTTAGTGCATTCGGTCCAGCATTGGTAAATTGACCATATCATGGTCTATACAACTTAGAATGACCTGAAATTTTTCCCCGTGTGTAATAAGACATAGACCTACAAATTTGTAGTTTGGACCGAAACCTGAAAACTGAGGGAACTAGATTGTTCGGCCAGCTCAAAATAGTATATCGAAATCCGATAAATTGCAATAAAATGCAGTACACTTGGAAATGAATTTGGTAACATATACCAACACTAAAGGGCTATAAAATATGACATATTGGTAACATTAGAATTGACTCAATTAGAGTGCATTAAGGGTCAACATTATAGGTTGGTTAACGAAATGAATTGAAGGGAATAGTACCAAGAAAATTTAAATATTGAATTTTATTGTTAGAAACAAATTCATTGAGTACTAAAACACTTTAAATTGTGTGTTTCAGTCGAAAAGGATATTGAGAAGCATAAGGAACACTGAGTCAGGGCTAAGAGGCATTTATAAGAGGTCTGTGCACAATACTTTTTATATTCACTACTTTTACCAGAAATTTTTTTGGAGAAATGAGTTATGAATAATTTTTTATTGTTTTGGCTTTGGGAATATTATTTGGAAATTATTGTGTTGCCTACTTTGCAAATGGAAATTTTGAGATAAAATGTGATTTGTGTTGTGATTTGGAATTATTTTGATTCACACTTGGCATGACAATGTTATTATGTTCCTCCTCCATTTATGGGGTGAGTGTGATTATATTCCTCCCCCTTTGACTTGCCAATCTTAGGTGAGTATGGATGAGTACTCATTATTTAGCTAGCTTCCTCCCTCATTGATTTTGATTAGTGGGGTGAATGTGCCTTGTCGTGATGTACACACAGCATGGTCGGAAAAATTTGTGTCATGGCCTAAATTGTGTTATTGATTGGCAAAACAGCGTTATTCAGTTATTCGATCAAATTGTGTTATTGATTGTCACACCCTACTCCCCTGTAAGATGTAACATGATCCCGTAGTACACCTAATGAATTACCGTACTTCGCTTACCGATAACCCATTAGATATACTACAAAGAATTTTAAAAAAATTTTCGTGAAATTTAAATCATCGATTAAAATCTGGTGTTATAAAAAAATTTTCAAAATTTCGGCAAAGTGCGGGCTGTATTTTGAGAAAACAGTTCTTCAATCCTACAAAAGAAAATACTCCCAATATGTTTTCTCAAATACAACTCCAATAACTTCATTTCAATTCACAATTCAAATCTCAATAAACAATCCATTCATTTTCAAACTAATCTCATCATAAAGAAATATTTCATTGATTACAAGACTCAAATTTTATTTTACAAGACTATTCAAGTAAATGAAATCTCACATTTACATTTACAATAATTTACATTTAATTACATGCTAAAATATTTTACAAGAGTTTTTATACAACTGCTCAAATAATTTACATACATATTATTACATGCATACATCAAAACTTGTGTACATGGTTATACCTGGAGCTGATCTGAATGTCTCTTCAAAGAAGTTTACTCAATTGCTCTGTGCTCTTTTCACCTGCGACAGCATACAAAGCAATCACTGAGTGGTGAACTCAGTGGTGCACAACTATAGTTTAAAACATAGTACAGCATACCTTAACAAAAATTACAGCAAATAATTTAGAAATCTGGATATTCATCAAATTCCAAAACTCAAAGTATTCATTGCCAATAATATGAATCATTTGTATAAAATGACTTTGATCACGAAGTTCAATTTATCAAATCATAACCAACCATTTAAGGTAATTCCAATAAAATCAATTATACATAAATCATAATTGAAATCACAATTCTTTACTATTCAAAAATATTATGTATCTCAAGAACCATTCTGTATCTCAAAAACCATTATATATCTCACTAACTATGCAAGACTAATCCGAAAGGGCCATCTTTGGGGTGATTCTAACTCCCTATGGTCGGGGAGGCCGAATAGGATTTTAACTCCCTATGGTCGGGGAGGTCGAATCATCGTGCACAGTACACATCACAATAATGAATCTTCTGAAAGAGCCATAACATAAAACTTAGATCTAACCTCTAATAAGAGGAGAATCTAAGCCTGTGCACGGACCATGGTAATCAAAACACAACTAACTCCATTGTCTTCTCAACAAATGAGAGAGACGGGTAATAATCTAGTCAAGCATCTATAGTGAGATATAAATTAATATCACAATCCTTTTAGGGAGCATAAATCACAATACAATTCGATTCAAAGTCAATTCCAATATCCAATAATTTTTATGCTCATCACAATTCAAATCATAAATTTGCATTTTTCCATGCAAATTGCCCATCACAATTCAAAACATGCTCTATCACAATTTTCGAAAACATAATTTATTCAATTCATAAAAATACTTAATACTTGTGGAAATACCATTTCACAAAGCTAAATTCATACATACTATAACAATTTCAATAATCATTGAATTAAATCCAATGCTTGTTAAACATAATACATAAGAAAAATATGTCATTTAATCATTTGAAATATTTAGAACAAAATCAGTGAAAAACTAGTTGTGCACAAACCTCTGATAACTGTCTCTTGGCTCTGACTCAGTGTTTCCTTCCCCTTCCCTGAGTCTTTGCTAACTGAAACACACAATTTGAAGTGTTTCAGTACTCATTTAAACTGTCTTTAATAATAAAGCTTAATACTTAATTTATTGAATTCTATTATTTCCTTAGTCAACCTAAGATGTTGACCCTCGATGCATTCTAGGTGAATTAGGTTTTAATGTTCCCAATATGTCACATTTGTAGCCTTTTAGTATTGGTACATGTTACCAAGTTCATTTTTCATGTATATTGCATTTTATTGCAATTTGTCGGATTCCGGTATACCAATTTGATCTAACCGGATGACCTAGTTCCCTTGGTTTTCAGGTTTCGGTCAAAACTAAAAAGTTGTAGATCTATGTTTTATTACATGCGGAGTAAAATTTCAGATCATTCTGAGTTTACTAGACCAAGTTATGGTCATTTTACTATTGTTGGTCAGAATGTACCAAAATTGGTCACTTTAGGTCATTTTAGGTTCGGCTAGTTTTTGGACATGAACTTGTGCAAACTATTTGGCTTGGTTCTGGCCATTTCTGGGCTTTGGTGTCTTCATAAGACTTGTAGATATATGTCTCAACTATTAATGGAAAAAATTTTAGGTCAATTGGACCTGTTTTGAGTGAGTTATGGCCAAAAAACTAACTGCTGCTCAAATGGTAAATTTTCAGGCCTTAAATGCACTAATCCGGATTTGGTCATTTTTCAAGTTACCTTCCAAGTAGAATTTTGGTAAGCTTCCTTCATGAAAGTTGGCACATTTTGTGCCTAGTTTCACCTCCAATTGATCTCATACCAATTGGAGTCACACACTTAAGGTTCTAAGCCAAAACACACACTGCCTTATTGCACATTATCCATCACTCATCAAAGGACACATTTAATATTACCAAGTTACACATTCATGCCATTTCTATTTTGTACCATAGCATAAACACATTTCACAACATATTTTGATCATTTTGGCAGCTTACAACCACACTCAATATGCACATTATAGTCCATAATTTTCCAGGTTCAAATTACAAACAATTTAACCACATAATCTAGCTCATTTACATGTCCAAACTCAAACCCTTATACACATATACAAGCTGCCATAACAAGCATCATAATTCAACAATAAAATTCCATAAACCAACCATGAAATAACATTTTTTTGGTCCACACTTCAAATTGCCGATTCATACATCTCTTTCAATTAACTTCCAAGCTTCCAAAATCAAGTGTACATTCACATGCATCTAATATACATCACCCAATTTATTCCTACACACATAAACACTTAATCAACTTAATCTACCATTTACATGCAAGGATAAACTGTTCTTATAGAGTTTCCATGGCTGCCAAAAATATACATCTCCCTTAAAACATCAAACTCCAAAAATCTTTCCACAATTCAACTACCCATAACATCCACACAAACTTTAATGAAGCAAGCATAAAAAATACCTACTTACCACTTTGGAAACTCTTCAAAACTTCACCAAAACTTGATCTTCTTGCTGCCTATCTACTACCCAAGGTGTATGGACAACTTTTAGTCAAGGGAGCTTGAGGTTTCCATGGTTGGATCATGGGTGGATGAAGGTCCAAGGTGGGGCGGCAATGGAGTTCTTCTTCTTCACCATTTTTGGCTGGTTCTTGGGAGTTTGAGGAAGATGAGAATTTTCTCTCCAAAATGAAGATTAAATGGTCCACTTTGTTTATTCTTAAGTTTCCTTATTCCCACATTAAGCTCCTAACTTTTGCTATTTACATTAGGTACCACCAATTTAATTTTTCATGACATTTTCCAAGTGTAATATCATTTATTTTAATGGAAATTTAGGTCAAAAGACATCTCGGGGAGTTAAATGACCACAATGCCCCTATTCGGGTTGCATTCCCTATTTTTCGATAACACCGTTTTTTGTTGGTTTCTCGATTTCTCATTTTTCTTTGTACTAATTAATTAATTTTTCTTTGTTATTTCTAATGACATTTATACTTCAATAGATGTTTATTTAAGTCTTAAAAATATTTTCCAGGGTTCTCTGTGGTCCAAGGCTACTCAACGTTCCATGCCGCAACTTCCCGGTGCGGTCACCCATCGCTATGGTTTTCGGCTTGTTTAACTTGGTTACATTTTATTGCTATTATTTTTCCTTTGTTTTCCTTGTATTTTCTTTTCTTGTATTTCATTATTTTATGTCTCCTTTCCCATATCTAAGTTTAGTTCTAGGCATCCTAGCTTTTCGGACAGACACTGTTACCGAAACAGTATAACACACTACCGAACATAGGGGTGTTGCAGATTGGCAACATTGTGTTATTCAATTGTTTGATCAAATTTGTGTTATATGAGCTTTGAAAAATTGTGAATTGTTCGGATTGTAAATTTTCAATAAAATTTTTGTATATCGCATTTTAAATTGTTATTGTGCACCACAGAGTAAATTTTACTCAACGATAGCTTTTTCATTATTGTCGCAGGTAGACAGACGGACAGAGCAGCAGAGTAGGCTACTTGCACCACATTTTAAGATTTCGCCGGGTATATCGAGTATACCATATTGTGTAGTTTTTGTTGTAATATATATACACTGTATGTATATATCGTACTTGGTCTTGAGAAGTTGTAAACTAAAATTATAAACTATATTGGCCTGTAAAAGTATTGTGATAAATTTATCTTATCTCATTTTTTTTGGAAACACTGGAAAATTGATTGTTGAACTGAGTTGATAATGTTGAGAAATTTATTGTGTTGAACAAATTATTGGAGTTTGGGATTGAGGAATTATATATTTGAAGTGCTTTTTACAGGTTTTTGAAGAACTGTTTTATTCAAAATACAAATGGCACTCTACAAAAATTTTTACAGAAATTATTGATACTCAAATTTGTTATTTGGTTTCACTTCAGTACAAAAAGACTTTTAACACCTGTCAAAAGTGCTCACCGCTATAAAGAGAAGTAAGAAAAGTTTTAAAATCCCTTGTAGTGTATTTAATGGGTTATCAGTAGATGAAGTTGGTAATTCATTAGGTATACTATAGGATCATGTTATGCCTTATGGAGGGGTAGGGTGTGACAAATTTAGACTTGTGTTCTCCATCAAAGTTGTAGGGCTATATCTCAGCTTTCTACTGGTAAAATTTCAGGTCATTTGGACCTACCTAGCCCAAGTTATGGCCAAACGAACAAACACTATTCATTTGGTCATTTTTGTACAGGTCAGTTTGCCTAATCCAGATTTGGCTAATTTGTTCACTATGCTATGGTCACTTTCTGGGCATGATCCCTAAATGAAAAATGTGCCATTTTATGTCTAATTTCATTCTCAATTGGCCTCATACCAATTGGATTGGTCAATTTTCAGTTTTGGTCCCTGAAAAGGACCTTGGTCATGCTGCCTACAGAATGACCATAAGCAATCCGAATTTAAATCTAATTCTAACACTTCCTACACACCACAATTGGTCACACATGACCATTTTTCAGCTCAAACAAGGTCAAACACACTATTTGACCAATTTTCACATTTTTCCTCCCTAAACCCTAGGTGCCAAAACCCTAATTTTCATGCTTAGCTCAATTCATGTAATTTAAACATACAAATCACCTATACAACATTAATTTACCAACATTTCATGTTTAACCTAACTAAATACCATTAAACTCTAGGGTACCATGGCTGCTGAAATTTCACAATTAATCCTCCATATTTGATTTGTTTTATTTCTTTCATCAATTCTAAGTGTATTTCACATACATAAGTATAATTTAACTACAAACTATAAGTTCAAATTGCTAACCTCTCTTTAAAGCTCAAATCCTTCAATTGGTCAACTTTCTTCCTTCCCTTTCTTCTTCAATCTACTTTTCAAGTTGCCAAAGTAGGGTTTATCAAGAATTTTTGGTGATTTAATGGAGAATTTTAGGGTTTGTGAAGCTTTAAATTAAGCTTCAATGGAGGAAACAAGAAAGAGATGAGAGAGAAGAGAAGTGGACGGCACTTGATGGTGGAAGAAGACCCATTTTTTTCTTTTAATTTTTAGTATTTATCTTGCTTTTGACTTAGTCAAATTTTGGTTAATTAAAATTATTTTTATTACATCATGCATGAGGTAAGATGATGATGTAATAATCCACTTTTTCTTTTCTTTTTCTATTCTTCTTTAATTTTTCCATAGTTCTTTAATTTAATTTGCTATTCCAAAATTTTCATTTCTCCGATTTTATTGGACAGTTGGGTCAGGAATCACCTCTAGGGGTGAATTGACTAATTTGCCCCTTGCCAGTTTGATCCAGTTTGTAAGTTATTTGATATTTCTTTCGAATCACTGACCTAATTATTTGACCTGCTTAAAAATTCTTTTTCATGATTTTCTCTTTTCCACTGTGTTCACAATAGTCCTAAGGACTGCGGCATCATATTTTCTGGTTCATAATTTGGGTTACGATTGACCTCGCAGTCATTTCCCGAGAAGATCACCCATCGCTGTGACTCTCGGCTCATTTAACCTTTTATGTTTTATTTTTCTTATTTTTACTTTTCTATTTGGTAATCACTATTTATTTTTGATCAGGGCTTTTCTAGGTGTCTTAAGCATAGTTATAATCCTTTTAATTGTCCGGACTCATACCGGTCACCGGAACAGTAACATATACCAAGCTATGCAAATAGGGGTGTTATAATTCTCCCCCCCTTAAAATAAATTTCGTCCTCAAAATTGTGTCCACTATCTATCCTTAAATAGTCATACGTGTTGTTTTCTCATGTTTTCTCACATTTCTACGTAGCTTCATAATCGAAATAATGGTTCGTAGCACTTTAACCAATACTATTTACTCATCGATTGCTTACCTCGTGTGCCAAGTTTCTTATGAGCTTCTGTCATAAGTTAGATTCAAATTTATTTCAATTTTAGAGGTAAGCAAATCTATGTGCTAGTAGATCCACTCTTTCTAGTACCTCGTACGATCCTAGGGGTGAGAACTTAGTTTTACTCTTTTCTTATCAAATATCTTGATCATTTAATGCAACCTTCAGTTTAGTTTAGAATATTTTAGTCTTTTCTTATTGTTGTTTTAGCAATTATTTTCCTTTGTAGTCTTTTTTTTTTTAATGACCTTAGTGGTCATATATGAACTGGTTATCTTTTTCTTGGCCATAGGTCCATAACCATTATCTTACCATCTCCATTTATGACCAAGGCCTATGTGCTACTTCGCACTATCTTATTTGCTTTTATTTAACTTATTTCTTTCTTGATAAAATAGTTGGGGATATCATTACGCGTCTTAAGTAAATTGTTTGCCTTGGTGGTAATTCCTCATCTAGTGTTTTTCTCATTTCTTACTGTTCTATTTGTTTCTTTTTTTTTTCATTCCACAACTTAACTTTAATTATTTTATTCCTCAATCTTATATTCTTCCTTAACTTGACTTCCGAGTCATAATTTAGCACCTCTTATCGTCCCTAATAAATCCACTATACTTCAATATTACTTTGATTTGGTCCTCTGACCATTCTAGTCAACACTTTAACTAATATTCATAACATTTCTTTTATTACATTTGCACCAACCATTCTAATTTTTACTTCTACAACTCTTTTATCTATCGATATTCTATAGTTTATTTACAGCTGGTTTGCGATCATTACCCTTTTTTTTTTCTTGAACCGTAAACAATTCTTTAACCTTAAGAAGGGAGTCTACCAGACTCTCCTTTTTCCCATGCTATTCAAAAGTTTTGCTTTAATTCTAATCTAATCCTTATGATTCGCATAATAAAATTGTGCTCTTCCTAAAGAATACCTGAGCAACTAATTCCTATTAAATTACTGTTATCAGTAGAATATCATTTCTTAATTGTTTTATAAGTTATAATTATAATCCATAGCATCCTGTCTCTTCTAGGGGAACAAAATTATATTTTGTGTCTTACTGCTACACAAATAGAATATTGTTCCTTACTAAACTTTGAGCAAAAGATCCATTGCAATACCAGAACAACTATAAACCCCATATCGGAGACTGGATGACTTATCTCTATAGGTGTTGTTTTTAAATTTTGACCATGCTAAAATCTCTAGTCCCATAGCAAATCCTGAGGTACTATAATTCATGCTAGGGTAATAGAGTTGTTAACTCTCACTACCTTGCAACCATGATCTTTTGATATTCTAATTATAGAGTTTTAAATCCTGAATTAGAATTTTCAAACTCAGTTCTAGTAATAAAACCCTATTTTGGTATCTTTGTACCAGAGCGAAAGCCATTTGTAATTATTCTTATCCTTGTGTACTATTGGGTAGCACGTAGCTCTACACAATAAATTCTAAGTCAATACTGTAATCTGCAACTTACAGCACAAACATCAAGAATATTGCATAGTTACTACGATACATCCCAATAGATCAACCTTCCCTATATCTTATTTCCTTCAAATTCACTAATATCTTAAACTTATTTTGATTATGGTGCCCACTGACATCTATTAGCAGTAATACCTTTACTCGCATCTATGGTAGCTATATTACTTTAACTTACTTTTAGGTCCTCTTGCCTCACCTAATTAGGCTTACTAATTAACTTTATAACTTATCGTAGTCTAGGAAATGTCTCTCACTAGAAACTTTTTCAAAATTAATTCCAATCACGCTTATGATCGTAATTCTTATCCTAGAAGACTAATCACTAAGACATCAAAATTTATTTCCATGCAAGGGAATAGTAGTAGAACATATAATTCTAGCATTAGCATATAAATAAGTAGAGCCAGAATCAAATAGTACATGATTATTCCTTTCAAAAGTTAAGAACGTATCAGCAACTACATCTGGAGTCTCTGCTTCTTTCCCTTGATTCATGGTGTTCCCTCTTTCTAGTGTATTCCTCTGCTCGGGTTGGTTTATTATGCTAGGATTACCCGAAGTGTTGTCTCTACTTCTGTTTCTACCCCTACTAACTGTTAATGAGCCTCTAAAATCAGAACCTTGGACTGATTCCTCTGGTGTAGTATGTGGCATAAATCGACGCGCGCTAATACAATCTCGGGCATAATGTCTGATTCTACCACAATTGAAACAGGCTCCAGTAACCTTATAACAAATACCCCCGTGTAATTTTCCACAAACGTCACAGATACGGATAGGGTAGGAACTTCTAGTTCTTTAACAAATTGTTCTTGATTGTTTCCACCCTGAAGATCCGCCTCTGTCATACTTAGGAGCTCAGGGTCCCTCAAAATGTTTTCTCTTTCCCAAATTACTACTCGAACTTTGAACGATAGATTTTCCACTTTTCTCTTTTTCATGATGCTCTTGAGGGGGTTGGGTTTGTACTTGGGCCTGGGCTGACAGATTATCAGCCATTTGCTGAAAAAACATGGCCATCTGCTGGGCCATTTGTGCAGTAATTTGTATAGAAGGGACTGGTGCGGCTGGACCTCTAACGCTCTGTGGAACTGGGGCTTCTCCTTGTACATCAGCTGTATCAGACTGCTCTACCATTTTATCCCCCTTGTCCATATCTATTCACAGGATTTTTTTTTTCTGTACAACCAACACAAGGAGATTTCTACCTGTTAGTTCATATTTATGATGTAAATGTACTATATGTATAAAATATTTGAGCAGTTGTACTTATAAAAAATATTTCAAATTCAAAGTTCAAAATATACTTTAAAAACTAGCTCTGATACCACTAAAACATGTCACACCCTACTCCTCGTAAGATGCAACATGCTCCTGTAGCACACCTAATGAATACTTCGCCTACCGATAACCCATTAAGTATACTACAAGAGATTTTAAAATAATTTTCGTTCATTTTTTTAAATTGGTGGGTAAATTTTTTTCAGATATTAAAAACCTTTATTTAAAGTCCAAACATAAATCTAATTTTTAGATTTTTTAAAATCTCTGTAATTTTTACAAAAATTTTGGCAGAGTGCTATCTGTATTTTGAGAAAACAGTTCTTCAAAACCTAAAAACAAAGGCACTCGCAATATATTTCTCAATCATAACTCCATTATTCAATCTCATTTCACAAATCAGCACAAGCAACTCAATACACAGTTTAAACTAAATCAAACATTAAAATATCTCATTAAGGTAACAAAATTAATATTTACATTCATGGGAGCATTAAAAATTTAGTAGTACAAAACTTTATAAGTACATAAAATCTCAAGATAATATTATAATCATTTGTATTTGATTACAATCCAAAAATATGTTACAAAAGAGTTGGTACAACTGCTCAAAGGAAATTTCATACATATAATTACAGAATTATATCAAAATCTAAAGTACAAGGGTATACCTATGATATACCCGAAGATAGTCTCACTATGTCTTTCAGTAATCTTGCTCAACTGCTTTATATTTTCTTTCACCTGTGACAGTATACAAAGCTATCGTTGAGTGGTGAACTCAGTGGTGCACAAACTAATAATTTAAAACTTAATACAAGTTATGTTTGACAATTCATAACAAATAAAATTTAAAATTTCTAAATTCTTCAAAATTCATAACATTCAGAAACCAGTATTTTCATTAATGCAAATTATTCATTTGAATAACATTTTGATCAAATAGTAATTATTCATCTACATTTCTTTTAAATCTCGAAACAATATAAAAATATTTTGAATCACTGACAAATTATTTATTTCAACCACAATTTATCAAACTATGCATAATTTAAAGGGCGTTGCCAACAATTCACACAGTTGAACCCATGACCCAAACTTCAAATAGATGTCGTGTTGTACACCACGACATTTCAAACTCTCCCAATAACCGAGGCTAAAAGGGAGGAACAAAGACTAGCTAGTATATATGAGTACTCATTCAAACTCTTCCCTAACTAGCAAGCCAGAGAGGAAGGAACTCACCCCATCTAGTGGAGCAGATATCTCACTAGACAATCTGATGAGAATTTACAACATATATTGCCATGTCAACTGTTGTGACACCCCTTACTCGGCTACAGTGTAGCCGAGCAAGTTATGCCACTCAGTGTGCCGGAGCACTGTATTTTATCTTAATTCATTTTTATCATAGTTTTGAACATAACTTGTGAAATATAATTCATTTTAAACCATTTATCGAAATTATTATTTATTTGAGGTTCCGAAAATTTTAAAGAAAATCCGGCAGAGTACCGACTAAAAATGGGGAAAACAGTTCTTCGGAACCTGTGAAAAGCACTTCCTATATTCATATTCAATCATCTCAATTCCATTTATCAAAATCTCAACATTTTTCAACCATTCATTTCTCAATCATTCATCACATGTGATAATCATATATAAATTACAGATAAACATTCACTTTTTCCATTTATAAACACAATTCTCATTATTTACATGAACATCAAATTACATTTCATAAGTTCATTTACACATGAGAAAATAAAATCAATTACAAAATACCAAAATGACACGTAGTGTCCTACCAATGCACTGCAGACGGTGAGGTGAAACAGACACTATGCAGAACTGTGAACGGCCTTACCCAATCTGTGGTCTACTGGGCCCTCTGTCCAAATCTTCAATACCTACGCGTTGCAAAAGCGACGCGCTAAGCATAAAGCTTAGTGGTGCAAATAATACAAGAAAATATAATATGCAAATAAAAATAATAATTTCCTTGCTATTGTGTTCATAAGAAATGAATAATTACCAACTTAATGTTTAGTCGAGGGCTAATTACGTTTTATAATATTAATTTCTTCATGCCTTTTGTTAATTATTTTCTTCATGATCTTGAGTTTCTTTGTATTCTATCATAATCATTCCTGATATTTAATTTTCGTATTTTCTTTAACAATTAGTTCAATTACAGTTATACTTTTCCATGACCAAGTAACCTATCTTTGAGCGATCGATCGATAACGGGTCGTTGGCACTGGACACCGCGGTGCCTCGGGCCGTCATACCATGGGACGCAGAACGCCAACCACGTATGCAGTCAATATGGCTAAAAAGCCATGATATCACATAATCGGCATAAAAGCCATGAATACGGGCATAAAAGCCATGAATACGGGCTTAAAGCCATGAATACGGGCATAAAGCCTTTCCTTTCGCAGTACTGCTAAAACAATACCCTATTGGCATGCCAAACTATCCAAACCAATCACATTAGGCCTACTAGGGCATTTTGCATTTTTAAGTTTCACAATTTTTGAATTTCAAGTTTTGATGTCACTATTCATTTCATTAGTCAACTAAAATGTTGACTTTTGCATAAACAATAGGTACATTGGTTTTAGTACTCCCAACATACCACATGTTGTATTCAAAACTTGTTGGTTTTGGTCACTTTCTCAAAGTTTAGGTCATTTTGGCAAAATTGCCAATTTTTGGTTTTGGTGTCACTATTCATCTCATTGGTCAACAAAAATGTTGACTTTTGGATAGAAAATAGGTGTATCGGTCTTAACACCTCAAACATACCACATTTTGTATTTCAAACTTGTTGGTATTGGTTGCCAATACCATTTTTAAGCTTAATGCTAATTGAGCAAAATTTTCGGTTTTCATGCTTCATCTTTACTATTCCATTTGTTATTTTTACAGTGGGAATTTGAGGAAATGGTAAATATGAAAGTTGTTCCTTATTTTGTCTAGTTGAATTTCCTTTTTTGAATCACTCCATTTGGAGTTTTGTAGCTCAAGTTAAGGCCAAAATAAGTTTACTGTTCACGCAATCGCTCATGCCGAGATTTTGGGTCCGCGATTTTTGGTCCAACTTTGGTCAGTAATTTGATCAAGTTAAGTTCATAATTTGGTCTAACTTTCTTCTTATGAAATGTTCTACCATACCTTAGGTTTCCATCGGTTTAAGAATCACCTAAATCCGAGTTTTCTAGAGAGAGTTATAGTCCTCCAAACATTGCTGCTCAAATGAAAATCTGCAGAGTTGCAGGTTTGAACAGTAACTGTGACTGCCATTTGGGTTAGATTCTGGTCATAATTTTGGGTAGGTTTCTTCATGAAAGTTTTTTTTCTATGTCTTAACTTGTTGCTGTAAAAATTTCAGGTCAATTGACCAAATCTACAGTGAGTTACTGTTCATTTGGTCATTTCTGCAGGGGCTGTTTGCAGGGTATCCGGATTGGGGCCAAGTTTTGGTCCTCTTGCTTTGGTCTTTTGGGCATGGTTTCTTCAGCAAAAATGTGTCATTATAAGCCTAGTTTCATGTCCAATTGGCCAAACATCAATTGGACCTACACAGCCAAAGTTATGGCTGTGCAAGTGGACTGAATTTTCACCCTCTCACGCACTAACAAGGCGACCTACACATTCACTTGGCTATACTATTTTTCAGTCCAATTCATGGTCAACATACCTAAAATGGTCACTAATTGACCCTTATAATGTTCTTTCACAATTCCATAAGCTAAATCCAAGTTTCACTTCTCAAAACCCTAATGTCCAATTTAAATTATCCATAAACCTCAATTAGCACACTAATTCAACATCCATGCATATTCATACCTTAAACATCATTTCTATCCATTCTAAATTCATTAAAACAATCAACCTCATCCTTCCTTAGGGCTGCCAAAAATTAAAGATGCCCTAACACATATAACTTACTTCAAACTCTTACAATTTCTTAACTTAAAATGATGCTTTAACAAGGATTAAAGGAGTGAGAGTGAAAGGATAGCACTAACCTCACTTTAACCTCTTGTAGGGCAGATTTCTTCAAGCTAAAACTTCACTTTCCTTCTTCTTCTTGGCTGCCAAAAGCTTCCCCAAGTGATATGGTCAAGGTTTAATGAAAGGGGTTAGGGTTTAGTAGTGGAAACAAGAGAGAAATGAAGCTTAAAGGAGCTTTAATGGTGGAACCTCTTCTCTCTCTCTATCTCAACGTTTTTTAGGCTGCCCAAGGTTGAAGATGCAGATTGGTTTTTCATATTTTTTGTCTCTTTTATCTCTTTTAATAAGTTTAACAAATTGTGATTGGTGGAGGAAATTTAAATGACATCATATGATGTCATAATTAGCATTTTCTTTTATTTTCTTTTCTTCTCTTCTCTACTCATTTTCAATTTAATTTTTAGCAATATTTATTCATATTTTAGATCATATTAATTATTTACTTAACTGGACAAGTCGGCCAAAAATCACCTCTGAAGGAGAAATGACCAAAATGTCCTCCGTTTGGCTTAACGGGTCAAAATTGTCTGTACCGATTGAAAAATTTTTCTAGGTATTTTCTTGGCATTCTAATGCCATGGAAACCTCAATAACCCTTCTCTGGAGTCCCAAAAATTATTTTATGAATTTTTCCCCTGGTCTAGGGCTCCTCGTTGCGAGAACCGCAACTTCCCTCTGGGTTACCCATCGTTTGGGCACCGGCTCATTTGACTTAACTGTATTTTATTTCTAAAATTTTTACTAAATTTTTCTTATTAATATTTGAGTTAATTATGGTCCCTGACTTTAGTTTAAATATTTTTCCGGACGTTCTAGCTATCCGGACCGACACCGGTCACCAGAACAGTAGACTATGCGGAATTGCTACAGTGAGGGTGTTGCAATTCTTCCCCTCTATTTTAAATTTCGTCCTCGAAATTTACCCAGTGTAAATAGCCGAGGAGCTACTACCTCTTTATTTCTTCATCTTTCCGTGTTATCCTACACTTTCTCCTTAGTCTCAATCCTATCCTCAAACAGTTCTGTACTCATCCTTTTTCATCTTAAATACAGTCTGCTTCTCATCTCCATTCGCTATCTCATTGTCTCTTCACTTTCTTATTCCATACCTTAACCTAAAATAAACGAGAAATACAGATCTGCAATAGTGTCACCTCGACTCTTATGAATGCAATGCATGATATGCAATCTATCTAGGTCCAGAAACGCCTAAACCGCGCTCTGATACCACTAAATGTGACACCCCTTACTCGGCTACAGTGTAGCTGAGCAAGTTATGCCACTCAGTGTGCCGGAGCACTGTATTTTATCTTAATTCATTTTTATCATAGTTTTGAACATAACTTGTGAAATATAATTCATTTTAAACCATTTATCGAAATTATTATTTATTTGAGGTTCCAAAAATTTTAAAGAAAATCCGCAGTGATCTGACTAAAAATGGGGAAAACAGTTCTTCGGAACCTGTGAAAAGCACTTCCTATATTCATATTCAATCATCTCAATTCCATTTATCAAAATCTCAACATTTTTCAACCATTCATTTCTCAATCATTCATCACATGTGATAATCATATATAAATTACAGATAAACATTCACTTTTTCCATTTATAAACACAATTCTCATTATTTACATGAACATCAAATTACATTTCATAAGTTCATTTACACATGAGAAAATAAAATCAATTACAAAAGACCAAAATGACACGTAGTGTCCTACCAATGCACTGCAGACGGTGAGGTGACACAGACACTATGCAGAACTGTGAACGGCCTTACCCAATCTGTGGTCTACTGGGCCCTCTGTCCAAATCTTCAATACCTACGCGTTGCAAAAGCGACGCGCTAAGCATAAAGCTTAGTGGTGCAAATAATACAAGAAAATATAATATGCAAATAAAAATAATAATTTCCTTGCTATTGTGTTCATAAGAAATGAATAATTACCAACTTAATGTTTAGTCGAGGGCTAATTACGTTTTATGATATTAATTTCTTCATGCCTTTTGTTAATTATTTTCTTCATGATCTTGAGTTTCTTTGTATTCTATCATAATCATTCCTGATATTTAATTTTCGTATTTTCTTTAACAATTAGTTCAATTACAGTTATACTTTTCCATGCCCAAGTAACCTATACTGAACGACTGGACTGGATAACGGGTCGTTGGCACTAGACACCGCGGTGCCTCGGGCGGTCATACCATGGGACGCAGAACGTCAATCACGTATGCAGTCAGTATGGCTAAAAAGCCATGATATCACATAATCGACATAAAAGCCATGAATACGGGCATAAAAGCCATGAATACGGGCATAAAGCCATGAATACAGGCATAAAGCCTTTTCTTTCGCAGTACTGCTAAAACAATACCCTATTGGCATGCCAAACTATCCAAACCAATCACATTAGGCCTACTAGGGCATTTTGCATTTTTAAGTTTCACAATTTTTGAATTTCAAGTTTTCATGTCACTATTCATTTCATTAGTCAACTAAAATGTTGACTTTTGCATAAACAATAGGTACATTGGTTTTAGTACTCCCAACATACCACATGTTGTATTCAAAACTTGTTGGTTTTTGTCACTTTCTCAAAGTTTAGGTCATTTTGGCAAAATTGCCAATTTTTGGTTTTGGTGTCACTATTCACCTCATTGGTCAACAAAAATGTTGACTTTTGGATAGAAAATAGGTGTATTGGTCTTAACACCTCAAACATGCCACATTTTGTATTTCAAACTTGTTGGTATTGGTTGCCAATACCATTTTTACCCCTAATGCTAATTGAGCAAAATTTTCGGTTTTCATGCTTCATCTTTACTGTTCCATTTGTTATTCTTACAGTGGGAATTTGAGGAAATGGTAAACATAAAAGTTGTTCCTTATTTTGTCTAGTTGAATTTCCTTTTTTGAATCACTCCATTTGGAGTTTTGTAGCTCAAGTTATGGCCAAAATAAGTTTACTGTTTACGCAATCGCTCATGCTTTGAGATTTTGGTCCGCAGATTTTTGGTCCAATTTTGGTCAGTAATTTGATCAAGTTAAGTTCATAATTTGGTCTAACTTTCTTCTTATGAAATGTTCTACCATACCTTAGGTTTCCATCGGTTCAAGAATCACCTAAATCCGAGTTTTCTAGAGAGAGTTATAGTCCTCCAAACATTGCTGCTCAAATGAAAATCTGCAGAGTTGCAGGTTTGAACAGTAACTGTGACTGCCATTTGGGTTAGGTTCTGGTCATAATTTGGGGTAGGTTGCTTCATAAAAGTTGTTTGTCTATGTCTTAACTTGTTGCTGTAAAATTTTCAGGTCAATTGACCAAATCTACAGTGAGTTATGGCCAAATGAACAGTTACTGTTCATTTGGTCATTTCTGCAGGGGCTGTTTGCAGGGTATCCGGATTAGGGCCAAGTTTTGGTCCTCTTGCTTTGGTCTTTTGGGCATGGTTTCTTCAGCAAAAATGTGTCATTATAAGCCTAGTTTCATGTCCAATTGGCCAAACATCAATTGGACCTACACAGCCAAAGTTATGGCTGTGCAAGTGGACTGAATTTTCAGTCCCTCTGCTGCACTAACAAGGCAGCCTACACATTCACTTGGCTATACTATTTTTCAGTCCAATTCATGGTCAACATACCTAAAATGGTCACTAATTGACCCTTATAATAATCTTTCACAATTCCATAAGCTAAATCCAAGTTTCACTTCTCAAAACCCTAATGTCCAATTTAAATTATCCATAAACCTCAATTAGCACACTAATTCAAAATCCATGCATATTCATACCTTAAACATCATTTCTATCCATTCTAAATTCATTAAAACAATCAACCTCATCCTTCCTTAGGGCTGCCAAAAATTAAAGATGCCCTAACACATATAACTTACTTCAAACTCTTACAATTTCTTAACTTAAAATGATGCTTTAACAAGGATTAAAGGAGTGAGAGTGAAAGGATAGCACTAACCTCACTTTAACCTCTTGTAGGGCAGATTTCTTCAAGTTAAAACTTCACTTTCCTTCTTCTTCTTGGCTGCCAAAAGCTTCCCCAAGTGATATGGTCAAGGTTTAATGAAAGGGGTTAGGGTTTAGTAGTGGAAACAAGAGAGAAATGAAGCTTAAAGGAGCTTTAATGGTGGAACCTCTTCTCTCTCTCTCTCTCAACGTTTTTTAGGCTGCCCAAGGTTGAAGATGCATATTGGTTTTTCATATTTTTGGTCTCTTTTATCTCTTTTAATAAGTTTAACAAATTGTGATTGGTGGAGGAAATTTAAATGACATCATATGATGTCATAATTAGCATTTTCTTTCATTTTCTTTTCTTCTCTTCTCTACTCATTTTCAATTTAATTTTTAGCAATATTTATTCATATTTTAGATCATATTAATTATTTACTTAACTGGACAAGTCGGCCAAAAATCACCTCTGAAGGAGAAATGACCAAAATGCCCTCCGTTTGGCTTAACGGGTCAAAATTGTCTGTACCGATTGAAAAATTTTTTCTAGGTATTTTCTTGGCATTCTAATGCCATGGGAACCTTAATAACCCTTCTCTGGAGTCCCAAAAATTATTTTATGAATTTTTCCCCGGGTCTAGGGCTCCTCGTTGCGAGAACCGCAACTTCCCTCTGGGTTACCCATCGCTTGGGCACCGGCTCATTTGACTTAACTGTATTTTATTTCTAAAATTTTTACTAAATTTTTCTTATTAATATTTGAGTTAATTATGGTCCCTGACTTTAGTTTAAATATTTTTCCAGACGTTCTAGCTGTCCGGACCGACACCGGTCACCGGAACAGTAGACTATGCGGAATTGCTACAGTGAGGGTGTTGCAACTGTGGTTTCAAATCATATTCAAAACAATTTCTATTTACCAAGTGTTTATAAACAAATAACATACTGAATCATCAAAAATTCATGCTCAAGGTTGGCAACACATCAAACTTAAAATTTACAATCCTCAAAACCATGCAATAAATCCTTAAATGCATAAGAAAATTTATATTTAAATTATACAATTTCATTCAATAAGTTAAAATTCTCAACACAAAAAATCATAAATCATAAAATAAACTTGTTCAAATCAATTTAGAAGTGAAAAGTAACAAAATAGTTAGTTGTGCACAAACCTTATACGAGTCGCCTATTGACCTTGACTCGATGTCTCGGGTTCTTTCCCAATATTCTTTTCCACTGAACACACAGTTTCATAGTGTTTTAGTATCACAATTTATCATAACTCCAAAAATAAATTCAACTCTACTTATACCTATCTTTAATATGCTAAACTTGAAGTTCTTTAAAATTTGTATTTCGGGGTTACTATTCACGATACTATTCAAGTCAATTTATTGACTTTCTAAGGCTTAATAGGTATGGAAATTCTAATTCCACTCACATACCACATTTTGTTTGCCTAATTTGTTGGTTTTGGTTCTTTTCTCAAATTTTAAGTCTTTTAGGCAAAATTGCAAATTTTTAGTTTTGGTGTCCTGTTTTGGAGTTTTGTAGCTCAAGTTATGGCCATTTTCCTAAGGCTGGCCGGATTAGTCTAACCCAGATTTTCTGGGCACCAACTTGGTTCTGGCAGTTTTAGTTCACTAATTTTGGGTGGCTAAATGACTTAGTTTAGGGCATAATTTGGACTTGTGTTCTTCATAAAAGTTGTAGGGCTATATCTTAGTTTTATACTGGTAAAAGTTCAGGTCATTTGGACATGCCTAGCCCAAGTTATGGCCTATTCATTTGGTCATTTTTGTACAGGTCGATTTGCGTAATCTGGATTTGGCCAATTTGTTCGCTACACTATAATCACTTTCTGGGCATGATTCCTGAATGAAAAATGTGCCATTTTGTGTCTAGTTTCATTCCCAATTGGCCTTACACCAATTGGGTTGGTAAATTTTCATTTTTGGCCCTTGAAAAGGACCTTGGTCATGCTGCCTATAGAATTACCATAAGCAATCTGAATTTAAACCTAATTTTAATACTTCCTACACACCACAATTGGTCATACATGACCATTTTTCAGCTCAAACAAGGTCAAATACACCATTTGACCAATTCACACATTTTTTCTCCCAAAACCCTAGGTGCCAAAACCCTAATTTTCATGCTTAGCTCAATTCATGTAATTTAAACATACAAATCACCTATGCAACATTAATTTACCAAGATTTCATGTTTAACCTAACTAAATACCATTAAACTCTAGGGTACCATGGCTGCTGAAATTTCACAATTAATCCTCCATATTTGATTTGTTTTATTTCTTTCATCAATTCTTAGTGTATTTCACATACATAAGCATAATTTAACTACAAATTGTAAGTTTAAATTGCTAACCTCTCTTTAAAGCTCAAATCCTTCAATTGGTCAACTTTCTTCCTTCCCTTTCTTCTTCAATCTACTTTTCAAATTGCCAAAGTAGGGTTTATCAAGAATTTTTTGGGATTTAATGGTGAATTTTAGGGTTTGTGAAGCTTTAAATTAAGCTTCAATGGAGGAAACAAGAAAGATATGAGAGAGAAGAGAAGTGGACGACACTTGATGGAGGAAGAAGACCAATTTTTTTCTTTTAATTTCTAGTATTTATCTTGCTTTTGACTTAGCCAAATTTTGGTTAGTTAAAATTATTTTTATTGTAACACCCCTATTTGCATGGCCTGGTATATTTCACTATTTCGATGACCGGTGTCAGTCCGGACAATTAGGGGGATTAGAACCACACCTAAGATAACTAGGTAAGCCATGAACACAAATAATTAGTAATTGCCAATTAGTTAAGTATAAATAAGAAAAACAGAACATAAAAAGTTAAATGAGCCGAGAGTCACATCTATGGGTGACCTTCTCGGGAAGGACTGCAAAGTCGATTTAAACTCAAATTTTGAACCGTAAAATGTGACACTGCAGTCCTTAGGGCTATTATGAATATAGTGGAAAAGATAAAATCATGAAAAAGAATTGTTAAGCCAGTCAAATAATTAGGTCAGGGAGCTAGAAGAAATATTGAATTATTTGCAAATCGGGTTGAACCGGTGAGGGGCAATTTGGTCAATTGACCCCGAGAGCTGACTCCTGACCTAACTGTCAAATAAAATCTGAGAAAAGAAAATTTCGGAATCGAGAATTAAATTAAAGAACTAATAGAAAAAAATAAATAAAAAAAAGAGAAAATGAAAAAGTGGAAATTGGTGACATCAGGCATGATGCAATAAACAATATAATTAAAAATTAATTATTGGATAAATTTGGTCTTCCAAGATGTTAAATTTGATAAAAGAAACGAAAAAAAAATACAAAAGTCCATTTTTCTTCAACCTTGCCGTCCTCTCTCTCTCATCCTCTCCCTCACCAAACTCCATTGAAGCTCATTTTAAGCTTGAAGAAAACCTAATTCCCACCATAGAACCCTACTCTCCATCACTAAATCTTGTAGCTTGACCTTGATAAGGAGATTGACAAAAAAAAAAAAAGAAAAAGAAAAAAGAAATTTTGAGAGGTGGAAAAATTCTGCATTCAAGATTAGTAGTTAAATATGGAATTTATAGTTTAATTATTGCATTTATAGTTTAAGGAACCTAGATTTAATTTAAAATGAAAAAAAAAATACTTACTGAGGGACTATATAGAATTTTGGCCAGCTAGGGTTTGGTTGGATAAAGTATGAATTTGTTTGAGCTAATCATGTTAGGAAGCTTAATTGAGTTAAGGAAGCATGTTTATAGGTGTTTAATTAGCTAAATGCAACAAATGGCATGAACTAGGGTTTTGGCATTTAGGGTTTTAGAAGGCAAAAATGTGAGAATTGGTCAAATGGTGTGTTTGACCTTGTTTGAGATGAAAAATTATCATTTGTGACCAATTGAGATGTGTTGGAAGTGTTAGAAGTGAGTTTAAATTCGGATTGAAAATGGCCATGCTGTAGGCAGCAGGACCGAGGTCCCTTTCAGGGACCACAACTGAAAATTTACAAGTCCAATTGGTATGAGACCAATTGGGAATGAAAATAGACACAAAATGACACAATTTTCATTTAGGAATAATGCCTAAAAAGTGACCAAAACCTAGTGAACAAATTGACCAAATCCGGATTTGTGCAGTCTGACCTGTACAAAAATGACCAAATGAACAGTATTTGTTCATTTCGCCATAACTTGGTATAGGTAGTTCTAAATGACCTGAAATTTTACCAGTAGATAGTTGAGATGTAGCCTAAAACTTTCATGAAGAACACAAACCCAAATTATGCCCTTAACCAAGTCATTTGGCCACCCAAAGTTGGTGACCTAAAACTGCCAGAAACAGTTTAGTGCCCAGAAATCTGGGTTAAGTCCAATCCGGCAGCCATGATTCAAATGGCTATAACTTGAGCTACAAAACTCCAAATGGAGTGATTCAAATAGGAGAATAAAGTTAAGACAATAGGGAATATTTTCTATGCAGAAAGTTTTGTCAAATTCTAATAGAAAAATGACCAATGGAACAGTGCAACATAAGACACCAAAACTGAAAATTTGCAAATTTACCTACAAGACTTAGAATTTGAGTAAACAACCAAAACCAACAAATTTAGTTACCAAAATGTGGTATGTGGGTGAAGATGGAATTCCCATACTTATTAAGCCTTAGAAAGTCAATAAATTGACTTGAATAGTGTAGTGAATAGCAACCCCGAAACATAAATTTTAAAGAACGTCAAGTTTAGCACATTAGAGCTAGGTAAAAGTAAAATTAAATTTATTTTTGGATTTATGCTAAGTTATGATATTGAAACACTGTGAAACTGTGTGTTTCAGTGGAAAAGAATACTGGGAAGGAACCCGAGGTGTCGAGTCAAGGCCAAAAGGCGACTCATATAAGGTTTGTGCACAAAGTATAATTTCTGTAAATTATCTTCTGCATATTGTTTTGAATAATTTGAAATGTTGAATTGTGATATTATTATGATGAAGTATTTATGATGCTTTTGATTTAAATTTTTGGAAGTTATTTGTGTATATTTGAGATGGCATAAATGTTTAGTAAATTGTTAAGATAAGTTTTGAAACCACAGTGTCATGACCATATATTTGAACACCTCACTACCATGACTAGTGGGGGTAATCAATTTCGAATTTTGATTCCTTCTCTGGCTTAAGTATTGAGGTGTGTGCCAGTAGAAGAAGAAATTGAATGGATATCCATATATTTGAGCTAGCTAGCCTTGTGATGTGACTTCTCCTTAGCCTCTGGCTATTGAGATTATATTTGTTTTCGAATAGCATGATATAACTGTGGGTTTTATGAAATGTTTTTTGATACTTCGAAATGAAATTGTTTGGAATAAAATCTCATAATTAATGTTTTGCGTTTAATTCTCTTGTTCAGTCCAATTTTTGAATAAATACGATTTAAATTCTATATAAAGATTATTTTAGTATGTTGTGCACCATTGAGTCCTAGTACTCAGCGATGGGTGTTATTGCCGTCGCAGATATAACGACTAGAGGAGCAGCAGATTGAGCTACTAAGGATTGAGGAGCTACTTGCCTTGAAGCTATCGGGTATAATTTATACCCTGACTGCAAAAATTTATTTTTATTTATGTAATGTATGTAAAGGTATAGACATGTAAAATTAGTCTTGATCAGTTTGCACAAAGTTTGTAATAAATTTTAGCTGGATTTTTCCTAATGTAAATTTTTAGTATGATGTATATAAGCTATTTTACATTTAATTACATATGAATGGAAGTATTTTATTTTAATTTGAATAAAAGTAATTAATAATATTTTGGATGGTATTTGAATTGGATATTGTGGATTTGAATTTTTGGAAGTTGATAAATGATGTTGAAATTGATTGTGATGATTGTGAATTTTAAGAAGTTGTTGAGACAAATTATTGGAAGTGCTTTTTACAGTATTTGAAGAACTGTTTTCTCAAAATACAGATGGCACTCTGCCGAAATTTTTAAAAAATTTGCGGAAAAACAAAATGAGCCAAAAAAATTTTACTAGTTTTAAAACTTTGAATAAATGATTTTAATACCTATTAGAAAATGCTCACCACTTATAAAAGTAAGAAAATTGTTTTAAAATCCCTTGTAGGGTACTTAATGAGTTATCGGTAGGTGAAGTTTGTTAGTTCATTAGGTATTCCACGGGATCATGTTATGCCTTACAGAGGGGTAAGGTGTGACATTTATTGCATCATGCATGAGGTAAGATGATGATGTAATAATCCACTTTTTCGTTTCTTTTTCTATTCTTCTTTAATTTTTTCCATAGTTCTTTAATTTTATTTGCTATTTCAAAATTTTCATTTCTCCGATTTTGTTGGAAAGTTAGGTCAGGAATCACCTCTAGGGGTGAATTGACCAATTTGCCCCTCACCAGTCTAATCCGGTTTGCAAGTTATTTGATAATTCTTTTAGATCTCTGACCTAATTATTTAACCTACTTAAAAATTCTTTTTTGTGATTTTCTCTTTTCCACTGTATTCGCAATAGTCCTAAGGACTGCGACATTGCGTTTTCCGGTTCAGAATTTGGGTTACGATTGACCTCGCAGTCATTTCCCGAAAAGGTTATCTATTGCTGTGACTCCCAGCTCATTTAACCTTTTATGTTCTGTTTTTCTTCTTTTTACTTTTCTATCTAGTAATCACTATTTATTTTCGATTAGGGCTTTTCAAGGTGTCTTAAGCATAGTTCTAATCCTCTTAATTGTCCAGACCGATACTGGTCACCGGAACAGTAACATATACTAGGCTATGCAAATAGGGGTGTTACATGGGAAGTATGAGAGATCTTACTGTGCTAGTGCCAGAG
Source organism: Hevea brasiliensis (assembly GCF_030052815.1). Lineage (NCBI taxonomy): Eukaryota > Viridiplantae > Streptophyta > Magnoliopsida > Malpighiales > Euphorbiaceae > Hevea > Hevea brasiliensis. Next base: position 59,673,216 of record NC_079502.1, on the reverse strand, counting down.
GAACCTATACAACCCCAGCAAGCTTTATTGGAGCAGATGACCGAGTTCTTTTGGTAGATGACTGGGGCTATTCCACCACCATAGCCTCCACAGTAGAAGTCCCATTTAGAGAAAATAAGGAAGTATGGGGCTATAGACTTCAAGGGTAAGAATGATGATGACTCTACAACTACTGCAAATTGGTTAAAAAGGATTAAAAGAGTCCTGCAGCAATTACATTGCACCTCAGAACAGAGTTTAGAGTGTGCATTTTCACTACTATAAGAAGCTGCCTATCGGTGGTGGGATGCTATAACCAAAGTAGTGCCACCAGCCAAGGTGACTTGGGATTTCTTTCTGATGGAGTTCAGAAAGAAATATGTTAGTTGTGTCCACGAAGAAGAACATACTAGAATGGATGGTCAACAAAAAAGAGATTTTGGCCAGTCTAGTAACAAGAGATTTAGAGAATAGTTGAGTCAGATATTTAATCAAAGTAGAAGACATAGGCCCAGACCCATATCCAAAAGAGGCTAACCAGAGACATTAGTAATGAGTACACCAGGACTAGCAGTGAGAAGTTTTACCCCAAGAAAATGCGGCCATTGTAAAAAGTGGCATGGAGGTGCTTGTTATAGATGTGGGGCCATGGACCATTTTCTAAAAGATTGCCTTAAGAGGAATTTTCCATGGACACAAATAAAGAAACTATCTTCCACTGCACATAGTGATAGCAAATTAGAGGGATTTGAAGCAACACTAGGAAGTGAAGAAGCAAGGAGTTGGCAGTTCCTCGATTACTTACATCAGGTAAATTTTGAGGATGAAATTTTATTTTGAGAGGAAGAATTGTAACATCCTTGTTTTAGGTAGTTCTGTACATTCTACTATTCTGGTGACTAATGCCTGATCAGATAGCCAGAATATCTAGAACTATATTTAAACTAGAGTAAGGAGCCATAAACAAACTAAATAAAGGATAAGCAAAATTTATGAGAAATCAAAGAAACAAAATGTAAATAGGTTAAAGGAGCCGATACTCCGGATATGGGTAACCTTAACGGGAAGCGACTGTGTAGACAGTTGCCAAACTTGGACTCATGGGAAACCCTGTGGAATAATTATTTGGGAGTTAATTGAAGAATTTATGAGGTTTAAATGACAATAAAAATGTCAAGGAGATAAAAGAAAATTTATGTCAATCGGTAAAATAATTGTAACTCAATGAATAAAACGAAGGGCATTTTGGTCATTTCACCCTCAGCAATGAATCTTGACCTAAATGTCAGTCAAATTGAGAGAGAAAAAAAAACATTAAAAATAAATTAAAATCATGAATTGGGTGATGGAAAAGAGAAAAGAAAGAAAAGGAAAATAAAATTGAATTATGACATAAGCATTACCTCATAATGACTTAAGAATGACTAAGCATGATGAAATAATGACATAATTAAAACTTTAATTCATTTATATGAAGATAAATATATAGCTAGAGACAAATTTGACTAAAGAAATTCATCTTCTTCCTTTAGCTCCTTCATGGCCGAACCTTGAGTCCCATTCCTTTCCACCATTTTTTATCTTCAAAGCTTCAATTTCCCATCAATTTCTTCCATATTTTTCCTACCTCTAAACACAAAAATTTGATATTTGACCTTGCTAAAGTGATTAATAGCCAAAAAAAAGTTGTAGAAAAAGAAAAAAATTATAGAAAAAGAGAAAGTTTGGCAAGCTTGGAAATCCTTCAATTGAGGTTAGTGCAAGATTCTAACTACTTCTCTTATTTAATCATTGATAGCATGTAGGAATGAGTTGAAATTCCATTAAATTGAAAGAATATAATGAGTATATGAAAAACCTGAATTTTGGCACCCATGGGGGGAGGTTGGGATTTGATCATTTGTTTGAATAAAATTGCCTAGAAGTGCTTTTTGATGGCTATATTTGAGTTAGATGTTGGATGGCATGTATTACATGAGATTTGCAAAATTAATAAGTTAGGGTTTGGTATGAAAATTGGCAATTTGATGATATGTTGATTAATTGATGATGTTGAGATCAATTATGGACTATTTGAAGTGCATTAAATGTGATTTGAAGTTGGTAGTAGTGTGGAATGGTGGTATTGAGAGTGTTATTTGCATGCACGAATTTTTGGACCTTGAGTCTAGTATATAAATATGGCCATAAGTAAAGCTATGTTGCTCTAATTAGTGTGATGCCAATTGAGAATGAAACTTAGGACATAAGCCACATTTTTCATGAAGAGGCCTTGTGATATGAACCTGCCTAACTCCGCCTCAAAAGCTAGCTCACAAGGGGAGGTTTGCAAACTCATATATATAACACCCAAGACCTCCCTGCAGAATCGATGTGGGATGCATCATTCCCGACCCCTTTAGACTGAACGTCCTCGTGAAGTAACCGGGGTCATGACTCGTTCACCCCGACCTCTCCCGAATAACATCAAGGAACTTTTGTACATGGCCCACCGACCCATATAGAGTGAGGCTCTGATACCAAAGGATATGAACCTGCCTAACTCCACCTCAAAAGCTAGCTCACAATGGGAGGTTTGCAAACCCATTTATATAACACACAAGACCTCTCTGCAGAACCGATGTGGACGCATCCTGCCTAACTCCACCTCAAAAGCTAGCTCACAAGGGGAGGTTTGCAAACTCATATATATAACACCCAAGACCTCCCTGCAGAACCGATGTGGGATGCATCATTCCCGACCTCTTTAGACTGAACATCCTCGTGACGCAACCGGGGTCATGACTCGTTCACCCCAACTTTTCCCGTAGAACGTCTGGGAACCTTTGTACATGGCCTACCGACCCATACAGAGTGAGGCTCTGATACCAAATGATATGAACCTACCTAACTCCACCTCAAAAGCTAGCTCACAAGGGGAGGTTTGCAAACCCATATATATAACACCCACGACCTCCCTGCAGAACCGATGTGGGACGCATCACCTTGCCCAAAAACCAAACACAAAATGATCTAAAATTGGCTTAAATCTGGGTAACCACATGCTGGATCAGGAAAAATGACCATATGAATAGTAAATATTCAAATAGGCATAACTCACTACATGAAGCTCCAATTGAGTTGATTCTTGAACCCATGAAAATCTTAGACATAGTAGAACACTTTTCATGAAGATTAGGAACCCTAATTCTGAACCTAACCCAATCAATTTGCTAGGAAAATTTAGTTCATCAAATCTGGCTGGACCAAAACTGACCTAGAAATTTTGGTCTATAGGCCACCTGACCAATTGTGGCAAAAATGTCATAACTCAACCTAAAAAACTGTAAATGCAGTGATTCAAAAGCCAAAATTTTCAAAAAACTTATAACTAAAACTTTGATGTTTGGACTAAAACCCAGAACCGAATGCAACTTAGGGAAATTGCTAGGAGAATTTAGGACTTCCCAATCTGGAAATTCCTACACCTGGATAAATTGACCATTTGACACCTGGATAGTAAATGAATCATAAACTTTAGTAGAAAACTCCAATTGAGATGAACTAAATTATTTGAAAACTTAAGAAATAGGGATACAACTTTGATTCACGAAACATGCTCAAATTTTGAGTGCAAGGACCTCAAATGTGGGTTGCAAAGACTGACCTAAAATTGAAATTCTGGATGCAAAGGGTTTAGGAGTCTAGGTTAGTTAAACTATCATAACTCATCCAACATAGCTTGAAAATTTGTGATTCTTGAACCTGTGTGACCAGGACACATAGAGGAATAACTTATATGAAGAATATTTGGCCAAAATATGATTGTAGCTTATCCAAATGGCTGGACAAAATGAGATTTTAGAATCTATCAGGTTCTAGAACGGCAAAGGGTCAGTGAAATAGTCTTGGTAAATTGACCATATTTTGAGTTACAAAACTCCAAATTAAATGATTAAAAAGGAAAATTAAAGTTAACACATAAAGAGACAGCTTCTATGAAGGAAGTACGGGCAAATGGACTATGCATCTTGGCCAAATTGCTAGAGGAAATTAAGGTATAAAATCTGAAATCTATGAAATTTTCATAGACAACTTGGAATATGAATGGTGCCCCTCTTAAATGACTTGATGAACATCTAAATCATGTGAGTAAATAGTTGGAGCTTGTATTCCCATCACAAATAGAACTTATGATACATTGCCAACATAACTTGAAATATGAATTGTAATCACCGTAAATGAATTGTTGAATGTGTAAATGATGTGAAAATGTCATTTAGGACTTATGTTCCCATTATGAACAAAAATGAGAATGCTCGAACCTGAATGACATGTTGAAGGAGTGGAAGCGTGATTATTAGGCATTAAAATGTGTCAAGCTCCATTTAAATCATGGCATATGGTCGTCCATCATAGGAAGACAAGTGGCAAGATCATATGGTGCCATGTGTTACCATCTCATGGTGCCACATGTCACCATATGAAAAGACCAATTTTCCCTTACTCTTTAATTTGAGTTCTCAGCTCAAAATTATAATTTCTCCTTTTTAAATCAATTTATATCAAATATAAATTAATTAATTAATTAATCATAATTAAATTCATATTTATTCAAATTAAATATATATTTAATTTATACTATACATCCAATAACCCAGATTTAGTTTTAAGTCATGCTAGGGACTTTGCAATCTTATTGCAAACCAAACCTCTTTAATTAATTAATTAAACTCTTTAATTAATCAATTAATGTAACACCCCTATGTTCGGTAGTGTGTTCTACTATTCCGGTGACCAGTATTGTCCGGATAGCTAGAATGCCTAGAACTACACTTATATATGGATGAGGAGACATGAAATAATGAAATACAAGAAAAGAAAATACAAGAAAAACAAAGGGAAAATAATAGCAATGAAATGTAACCAGGTTAAACGAGCCGAGAACCCTAGCGATGGGTGACCGCACCGAGAAGTCGCGGCATGGACCGTTGACTAGCCCTGGACCCGCGGGAAACCTTGGAAAATATTTTTAGGACTTAAATAAAGATCTATTGAAGTATAAATATCATTAAAAATATCAAAGAAAAATTATTTAATTAGTATAAAGAAAAGTGAGAAATCGAGAAAACGACAAAACTCGGTGTTACCAAAAAATCGAGAATGCAACCTGAACAGGGGCATTATGGTCATTTGACACCCCAAGTCGTCTTTTGACCTAAATGTCCATTAAAAATACATGATATTACACTTGGAAAATGTCATAAAAAATTAAATTGGTGGTGCATAGTTTAAATAGCAAAAATTGGGAGTTAAATGTGGGAAAATGAAACTTTAGAATATTAAATACTTAATCTTAGTTAGTGGTCCACTAACTCCACTTAAGTGGACATGTGACTAGCGTATTTTGGACAGAATTTCATCTTCCTCAACCCTCCCAAAAAACCAGCTAAAACTTTCCCTTGGAAGAATCCTCTATGGCCATCCATGGCCAAGCTCCATGCAAGCTTGAGGTAAGCCATTTTTCCACTAGCTCCCTTCACTAAAATTACTCTACACCACTTGGGCAGTAGATAGCCAACAAGAATATCAAGTTTAGTCAAGGTTTTGAAGAGTTTCCAAAGTAGTAAGTAAGTATTTTTTTATACTTGCGTCTTTAAAGTTTGTGTGGGTGTTATGAGTAGTTGGATTGTGGAAAGATTTTTGGAGTTTAATGTTTTAAGGGAGATGTATATTTTTGGCAATCATGGAAACTCCATAAGAACAGTTTATCCTTGTATGTAAATGGTAGATTAAAGTGTTGATGAAGTGTTTATATGTGTAGGAATAAATTGGGTGATGTATACTAAGTATATGTGAATGTACACTTGATTTTGGAAGCTTGAAAGTTAATTGAGAAAGATGTATGAATTAGCAGCTTGAATTATGAACCAAAATATGTTATTTCATGGTTTGGTTTATGGAATATTATTGTTTAATTATGGTACTTGTTATGGTAGCTTGTACATGTGTATAAAGGTTTGAGTTTGGACATGTAAATGAGCTAGGTTATGTGGTTAAATTGTTGTAATTTGAACTTGGAAAATTCTAGACTGTAATGTGCATATTAAGTGTAGTTATAAGCTGCCAAAATGACCAAAAGTGTGTTGTGAAATGTGTTTAGGTTATGGTACAAACCAGAATTGGCATGAATGTGTAACTTGGTAATGTTAAATGTGTCCTTTGATATATGAGGAAGAGTATGTTGCTGGGCAGTGTGTGTTTTAGCTTAGAACCTTAAATGTGTAACTCCAATTGGTATGAGACCAATTGGAGGTGAAACTAGGCACAAAAAGTGCCAACTTTCATGAAGGAAGCTTACCAAAATTCTGCCTGGAAGGTAACTTGAGAAATGACCAAATCCGGATTAGTGCATTTAAGGTCTGAAAATTGACCATTTGGGCAGCAGTTAGTTTTTTGGTCATAACTCACTCAAAACATGTCCAATTGACCTGAACCTTTTACCATGAATAGTTGAGACATATATCTACAAGTCTTATGAAGACACCAAATCCCAGAAATGACCATAAGCAAGTCAAATAGCTTGCACAAGTTCGGGTCCAAAAACTGGCCGAACCAAAAGTGACCTAAAATGACCTAATGTGACCAATTTTGGTACATTCTAACCAGCAATAGTAAAATGACCATAACTTGGTCTACATAACTCAGAATGACCTGAAATTTTGCCCCGCGTGCAATAAGACATAGATCTAAAAGTTTCTAGTTTTGACCGAAACCCGAAAACTGAGAAAACTAGGTCATCTGGCTAGGTCAAATTAGTATACCAAAACCCGACAAATTGTAATAAAATGCACTATACATGGAAATGAATTAGTTAACATGTACCAATACTAAAAGGCTATAAAATGTGACATGTTGGTAACATTAAAACCTAATTCACCTAGACTACATCGAGGGTCAATATCTTAAGTTGACTAAGGAAATGATAGACTTCAATAAATTAAGTATTAAGCCTTATTGTTAGAGACGATTTAAATGACTACTTAAACACTTCAAATTGTGTGTTTCAGTTAGCAAAGACTCAGGGAAAGGGAAGGAAACACTGAGTCAGAGCCAAGAGGCATATATCAGAGGTTTGTGCGCAATAGTTATTTCTTTTGAATTTTTCAATTAAAATAAATTATGATTATTTGCATGTTATTGTTTTAAATTATGTTTATGCACAATAATTTTGATATTCACTGCTTTTACTAGACAATTTATTTGGAGAAATGAGTTATGAATAATTTTTTATTGTTTTGGCTTTAAGAATCTTATTTGGAAATTATTGTGTTGCCTACTTTGCAAATGGAAATTTTGAGATAAAATGTGATTTGGGAATTGTATGAAATATTGTGATTTGGAATTGTTTTGATTCACACTTGGCATTACACTGTTATTATATTCCTCCATCTTTGACTTATCAGTCTGGGGTGAGTGTGATTATGTTCCTCCCTCTTTGACTTGTCAGTCTGAGGTGAGTGTGAATGAGTACTCATTATTCAGCTAGCTTCCTCCCTCATTGATTTCGATTATTGGGGTGAGTGTGTCTTGTCGTGGTGTACAACACGGCATGTGTGGAAAAATTGTGTCATGGCCCAAATTGTGTTATTGATTGGAAACACTGTATTATTCAGTTATTTGATCAAATTGTATTATTGATTTGTAAAACTGTATTATTCAGTTATTTGATCAAATGGTGTTATTGATTGGAAAAACTGTATTATTCAGTTATTTGATCAAATGGTGTTATATGAACTTTGTAAATTATGAAATGGAATTGTGAATTATTTGATTTTTGAATTGTCAATAAAAGAATTATATATCGCATTTCAAATTGTTATTGTGCACCACTGAGTAAATTTTACTCAGCGATAGCTTTTCATTACTGTCGTAGGTGGACAGACTAACAGGGCAGCAGACTAGGCTGCTAGTGCATTCAGTGAGAGATCAACGGGTACATTGAGTATACCATATTTTGCATTTTGTATTGTAATGTATTTTCACTGTATGTATATAGTGTTCTTGGTTTTGAGCAGTTGTAAATTAAAATTGTTCATTAAAGTTGTAAAATAAATTGTGAGTTATTTTGGCTTGTAAAATTTGTACTATATTTCTTTTATCTCAGCCTTTGGAAATATTAAAAAATTATTGTGGATTTGAGTTGAGAAATTTATTGTGTTGAACAAAATGTTGGAGTTTGAGATGGAGAAATATATTTGAAGTGCTTTTTACAGGTTTTTGAAGAACTGTTTTATTCAAAATACATATGGCACTCCGCCAAAATTTTTACAGAAATTCCTAATAATTCAAATGTGTTAGCTATTTCACTTCAGTTCAAAAAAGTTTTTAACACCTGTAAATAGTGCTCACCAGTGTAAAAGAAGTAAGAAAAGTTTTAAAATCCCTTGTAGTGTATTTAATGGGTTATTAGTAGACGAAGTTGATAATTCATTAGGTATACTACGGGATCATGTTATGCCTTCCAGAGGGGTAGGGTGTGACAATTAAATCACATTTGAAATGGTGATTTACTTGTGCAAATGTGTGACTTACTAGGCTCATTACTTATTGGCAATGAGAAATGAGATTAACTCTTAATATCATTAGAACTCTTTCTTACTGTGAATGATTTCTCTAAATCATTTTAGGCATCTCATAGACTATGGTTGATACCTAGCATAGTATGCCATGTCCACCTAATCAGTAATAAGGAATACCTCAAATGAACCTTTAATCATAAGTTACCATGCACTAGAATCTCTCTGTTACAAAATCCCAATTCAAACTGGAGTCATGGTTAATGTCAAACCCCATTTGCTATGAACATTATGTTCTCTTTTAATTCTAGTTCTTGATTAATTAGATTTTCTTGTCAGAAACTCTTTTCTGACTAAATCTGTCTATCCTGGTCAGGAACTTGAAATTCAAGAACAATTAAATAAACATAGGATTTTATTCCTATTTACATAGGGTAACAAATTCCATCTTGATCAACACCTATGTCTACATATAACTAGTAGGAGCCAACACATGCCCATATACCCATACACAGTGTAACACCCTCACTTTAAATAGTCCGTACGTTCTACTGTTCCAATGACTAATGTCTAATCGGACAGCTGGAATGTCTAGAACTATATGTAAACTAGAGTGAGGTGTCATAAATAACCCAAATAATGATAAGAAAAAAATTTAGAAAAATTTAAGAAATAAAAGACAATGAAGTTAAATGAGCCGGTACCCAAGCGATGAGTGACCTTGACGGGAACTTGCTGTCTTCACAGCTAAAAGCCCTAAACCCAGGGGAAAATTCATGAAATAATTTTTGAGACTCCAAAGAAGAGTCATTGAGGTTTCGATGGCATTGGAATGCCAAGAAAATGCTTAGAAAAATTTTTAGATCGACACAGATGATTTTGGCTCAATAAGCAAAACAGAGGGCATTTTGGTCATTTCGTCTTTAGAGATGATTTTTGGCCAACTTGGCAAGTTAAGTAAATAATTATTATGACATAAAATATGAATAAATATTGCTAAAAATTTAATTAAAAATGAGTAAAAAATAAAAGAAAAGAAAAATGAAGAAAATTGAAATTTTGACATCACATGATGTCAATTAAAAACTCTCCACCCAATCACAACTTGACAAACTAATTAAAGGAGATAAATACGCATAAAATGAGATAAATTAAGAAATAAATTATGCTTATCTCCTCAACCATTTTCGACAGCCACTCCCATCTCTCTCTACCTCCATTAAAACTTTCTAATCTTTCTCTTCTAAGCCTTAATTTCTCACCACAAAACCTTAAGTTTCTTTCATTAAAACTTGTCTACACCGCTTGGGCAAGTGTTTGGCAGCCTAGAGAAAGAAGGAAAGTGAAGGAAAAATTGAAGATTAGCTAACAAAATTCTGTTCAAAAAGGTTAGTGCATAAACTAGTTTCCTTCCTTCTTCTTTAGTTAAAATTTAGTTAAATTATGATGAGCTTACATGAATATTTATGGAATTGAGGTATGTATGAAGGCATGGAAAATTTGGTCAGCCTTGATAGTATGGGATTTTCGTGGTTTTGATAGTTAGGATGCAATTAAATTTGTATATTAAAGTTAATTGATTTGTATATATATAAAGTAGAGTTGAAATTTGATGAGTTTGTAGGAGATGGAAATTATGATCAATTAGGGTTTGTGATAAATTTGGGTTTTGCTCATGTGTTGGTGAATAGAAGTCCTAAGGGTCAATTAGTGACCATTTGGTTGTGTTTGATAAGGAATTGAAGTGAATTATGGCTTTGGATTTGAGGTTGGGTATGCTGCCTCATAGGACCTGTAGGGCTAGATGTGAGTCCAGCAAGTTTGGATAGCTGTAACTTGAGTTGTGTAGGTTCAATTGGTGTAAGGCGAATTGGACATGAAACTAGACACATAATGGCACAACTTTGATGAAGAAACCTTGCCCACAAAACAAACTTAGAATGACGTAAAAATTGTCCAAATTCGGGTAACCAATTCTGGACCTGGTAAAAGTGACCAAATATGTTCATTTGGCCATAACTTAGTGTAGAAATATCCAAATGACCTAAATTTTGTATCAATGGAAAGATTAGACAATTAAGAACAACTTTCATGAAGAACATAAACTCAAATTCGGAACCTAACTAATTCAAATTGCTAGTCCAAGTTAGGAAACCAAATATGGCAAAACCAAATTTGCCCAAAAAATCTGGGTAAGGACCAATCCGGCCAGTTATGGTAAATTGACCATCACTTGAGCTACAAAACTCCAAATGGAGTGATTTAAAAAGTAAATTAAAGAAGACACATAAAGGAACAACTTTAATGAAGAATATTTTGCCAAATTTCCACTGTAGCTTAGACGTATGGAACAGTAAACCTAGGACACAAAAACTAAATTTTTGAAAATACTTCTAAAAGGCATTGATTTGCAATTGGTAATCAATGCTAACAAACTTATAACCCAAAATGTGGTGTAAATATATATCAAACATTTGTGTACATATTATGAATTAAAAAGTCAACTTTTGAAAGGAAATGGTCAAGTGAATAGTAACTACCAAAAACTTAAGTTGCTAATGGGGTCAATGGTACCACTTAAATGATTTAATGATGGTTTAAATTATGTAAATGTGTAGATGAGGTTTGTATTCTCATCAAAAATAGAACTTAGGGGATATGATTAATTTAATTTGAAATGCGATTTATAAATGACTATAAATGAAATGTTAAAGGTATAAAGGATGTGTAAATAATATTTGAGACTTAGAATCCTTTTATGAATACAAATGAAATTTAATTGAATCTAGGTACATATAAATGAAATTTGCTTAAATCTAGGTACATGTAAATTGGTGTAATAAATTAGATAAGAAATTGTAAGTGATAAAATAGATAGTAAGATTGATAAATAGTGAACTATATAAATGAATTATATTAATGTATGAATGAGACATTAGTTCTCATTATTGTAGAAAGGAAAATATTTGGATGTACAAATGGTACATGAAAATTGATTGATGTGAATTGAAATTATCATAAATGGTATGATTAATTGCATAAATTGTGTAAGAATAAGATTTTGGTATTTATGCTGTTACTATGAATAAAAATTAAAATACTATAAATTATAATCAAAATATTTAATAAATAATGATATAATGTGCCTATGTATTGCCTAGACACGTGTGTCAGATTGGATAGATTGGCGTGCCAATAGGGTATTATTTTAGCATACTGGGTAAGGCTTTATGCCTATATTCATGGCTTTATGCCCGCACTCATGGCTTTATGCCCGATTATGTGTTATCATGGCTTTTTAGCCATATTGACTGCATACGTGGTTGATGTTCCGTGTCCCATGGCATGACGGCCCGAGGCACCGTGGTGTCCAGTACCAATAACTCGTTATCCAGTTTAGTCAGCTGTCATAGGTTACCTGTGCAGTGTAAATTATTGAAATTATTTAAGAACATTAGTAATTAAAAACATTAGAAAGTATTGAATGAAATGAGGAAAAAAATTAGCAATGGAAACATAACTGAATCAAGTAGTACAAATTAAATTTGCAGAATTGTAGGAACCAAAAATACGATACTCATTGAATTAATCCGTATATCGAATATTATTACTGTATAAACTTAACACTTCTAAAGAGGGACAAAATAGAATATATGATAGTTGATATTAGAAATATCATAACAAATTTAATTGATACCTGAGGATCTAAATTATACTTTAGTCTTTTTTATTTGTATATATTATTTTCTTGTTATATTATTGCACCACTAAGCAGAAATGCTTAGCGCGATAGATTTGTTTCCTTCGCGCAGGTACTGAAACTAAAACCCAGTAGACATTTGACTGAGATTTTTTGGAGTCCAGATCTGCAGAAGTGTCAGAAGTGCTCAAGGTTGTCAACTCCTCAGCCATGCATGTAGATAGGGCTTACAAAAGTTATTTTATGTATTTATAATTAGTTATTAATTGTAAGGTAAATTATGGTATTGTAATAAATTTGTACTTCATATAAATTGTGAATTTATGAAATTAGCTTGTAAATCATGTAAATTATGAAGTTTGAGAATTTTGATACATAAATTGAGTATGAATGGATATGTATGCAAATGAGATGCAAGAATTGAATGTGTGATGAGATGATTATGAAATTAACTGGTGAAATTTTTTTGTGAAAAATATTGTTGAAATTTCAAGCAGGTGAATAGTGAAATACGCCAAATGGTAAAAGAAAGAGGGAAAACTCTGCTGCTTTCTCCTTAGAAAAATAATTGATATTAAAATATAACGAGAACAAATTATTAAAAGAATAAAGTAAGATAAGATAGGGTGTTCTAGTACCGAATGTAGCACGCCTTGCTCGGCTAAGCTGTAGTCAGGTGAGGGGTGTTATATTTATTGGTATCAGAGTATAGTTTAAGCGTTCCTAGGCATCGATAGATAGAATAAGATCGTGTGCATAAAATATTAGTATTATGCCCTAAAACATATCATTTAGTATGTATCTTGTACATGTTTTTATTAATAAAAGGCATTTCCACTTTTTTGTTTACATAATATATTTATGTGTAATAAAAAAGGTCCATTGATATTTTATTAGAAATTCTATTTTTAAGTTATTAAGAATATGAGTGACAGTATTTCTAATACAAAGTATCATAAATAGGTTCACAATCGAGGATACTTCACAATAAGGACATGACTTATCCAGAAAGATTGTATTCATGTTTGTCCCCAAGTTATTTATATGAGATATGAATAAGATGGAATGGTGAGTCTCATGCCATATGAGAAACATGATAGACACTTATACATGATAAGTAGGTCGAACCAGTGACGCTTATGACAAGCACATGGAGTTTACTCTTGTCAATGTATTGTCATAAATCATATCAATGCATATAATATTTAGTCCTGAGATAGCACAGTTATCTTGCATATAGGTGGTTTGAGTTTGATACTACTTTCATACTTGTACTGTGTATGGGTATATGAGTATGTGTTGGCTCCTACTAGTTATATATGGAGGTAGGTGTTGATCAAGATGGAATCTGTTCCTCTAAGTAAATAGGGATAAAATCCTATGTTCATTTAATTGTTCTTGATGTTTCAAGTTCCTGGCCAGGACAGATAGATTTAATCAGAAAAGAGTTTCTGATGAGAAAATCTTTTTATCAAGAACTAGAATTAAAAGAGAACATAATACTCATAGCAAATGGGGTTTGACATAAACCATGACTCCAGCTTGAATTGGGATTTTGTAATAGAGAGATTCTAATGCATGGTAACATATGATTATAAGTTCATTTAAGGTAAACCTTATTATTGATTGGGTGGCCATGGCATGCTATGCTAGGTGTTAACCATGGTCTATGACGTGCATAAAATGATTTAGAGAAATCATTTATGGTAAGAAAGAGTTCTGATGATATTAAGAGTTGATATCATGTCTCATTGTGAATTAGTGATGAGCCTAGTAAGTCACACACATACACAACTAATCACCAAATTAAATATGATTTAATTAATTAATTAAAGAGTTTAATTGATTAATTAAATAGATTTGGTTTGCAATTAGATTGCAAAGTCCCTATCATGGCTTGAAACCAAATCTAGATTATTTGATGTACAGTAAAGTTAAATTTATATTTAAAGTGTTTAAATATGAATTTAATTAATGAGAAATTAATTAATAGAGATTAATTAATTAATTTATATTTAATATAAATTGATTAGAAGAAGAGAAATAATTATTTTGGGTTGAGAATTCAAAATTAAGACATAGGGGCATTTTGGTCATTTCACAGGGTGACATGTGGCACCATGTGATGGTGACGCATGACACTGCACATAAGCTTGCCAAATGTCTTTTAATAATGTAAGATGATTAAAATTAAGATTATATATAGGTTTGACACTTAGCACAATGTGATTGGGTCAATTAAACCTAGAACCAATCTGAAGGTGACATGTGGCAAGGGTTTTAAGTGGTGACCTAGCTATATAAGTGTTGTTATGAAAAGAAAACATAACAATCAGCTGCTGCCTCCTTTGTGCCACCACCTTTGAGGCTCCCATTCTCTCTTCTTCTTCATCTCTCATCAATTCCAAGAGATTAGCAAACAATCTTTTGAATTAAAAATACTAGAAGTTGTTTCTAGTGTCCTGTTTACATCTTTAATCTCTTAAAAGGCAAAACTTGATTTTCTAATTAATAGAAAAAGATTTAGAAGCTGTTCAAGGGCTACCATAGGTGATCTTGGTGTGGACAAGCTAGAAGGACAACATCTGGTGTCCTAAAGATGCATCCCAAAGGCACAAATACGCTGCAGTTCATTAAGAGGTTAGTGTATTTGTTCTTAATTTAATCTAGGGTTCTAAAATTAATATGATTAATTCTAAAATCTTAAATGGAAAATACAGATCCAAAAACATATTAAAAGAATTTTAATGTGTTATTTATCATTAAAATCAAATAGATAAAAATAAATCTTGCATGATGCATGTGACCCTAGGTGAAAATTTTTGAATTCAATGGTATAAACTTGTGTTTTTCATGCTTCCGCTCCTTTATAAAATGCATTGCATTCATAAGAGTCGAGATGACACTAATGTAGATCTATTTTCTTTGGTTATTTTAGGTTAAGGTATGGACCCAAAATCACAGAGGGCAGTAGAGGAAGAAGTAGTAAGCCGTATCCTGACTGGGAGTGATGTTGGAAATCGAGGAGATCCTCCTACTTCACCAATGCAAGAGGTGCCTGGACAACCATAACTTTTTGTCCCTTTTTATTTTTTTCGCAAGTTTTAGAAAAATTTTTGCAAAGTGCCGTCAGTGTTTTGATAAAACAGTTCTTCAAATACCTGAAAAAAACACTTCCAATGATTTATCTCTTCAACTCAACAACTTCAACATCCACCACAACAAATTTCAACATCATTTCTCAAATTTCAAAATTCAAATCAATAATTTCCAATTCAATATCATCCAAAATAATACCAAGTAATTTCATTCAAATTAAAACAAAATAATTTCATTCCCAATTTCATCAAAGTTAAAACAATTTACATTCAGCAATCGAGAATTTACATTAGCAAAATCCAAACTAATATTATTACAAACTTTATACAACTGCTCATGACTAGTTCTACATGTACATACATTTACATATATCAAAATAATTATTACAATAAGGGTATAAAATATAGCAGATAGAACTTCAGGGAAGGTGGCTCCACAATCCTTAGCAGCTCACTCTGCTGCTCCTCCAGTCTCAATATCTGCAACAGCAATAACAGCCATCGTTGAGTACTATGACTCAGTAGTGCACAATATACTAAAATAACATTTATGCAGAATTTAAATCATATTTATTCAAAAATTGAACTGAATATGAGTAATAAATACAAAACATGATTTATAAGCTTTTAATCCAAACAATTTCATTTTGAAAGTCTCAAACAAATTTCATAAAAACACATAGTTATATCATGCCATTTGAAACAATAATCATCTCAATAGCCAGAGGCTTATGAGAAGTCACATCACAAGGCTAGCTAGCTCAAATATATGGATATCCATTCAATTTCTTCTTCTATTGGCACACACCTCAACACTTAAGCCAGAGAAGGAATCAAAATTTGAAACTGATTTTCCCCACTAGTCATGCTAGTGAGGCATTCAAATATATGGTCATGACACTGTGGTTTCAAAACTATCTTAATAATTTATCAAACATTTATTGCTATTTCAAATACATACAAGTAAACTTTCAACAATTTAAGTCAAAAGCATAATAAACATTACAATACAATTAAGTAACAATTTAATGTCACGATTCATTCAAAACAATTTGTAGAAGAAGATTTATAGAAAATTCTATGTTGTGCACAAGCCTTAAGCGAGTCGCCTCTTGGCCTTGAATCGATGCCTCGGGTTCTTTCCCGGTATTCTTTTTAACTGAAACACACAATTTCACAATGTTTCAGTATCATAATTTATCATAAGTCCAAAAATAAATTCAAATATATTTACACCTAGTTTTAATATGCTGAACTTGACGTTCTTTAAAATTTGTATTTTAGGGTTACTATTCACGATAATATTCAAGTTAATTTGTTAACTTTCTAATGCTTAATAGGTATGAGAATTCTAATTTCACCCACATGCCACATTTTGGTTACCTAATTTGTTGGTTTTGGTTATTTTCTCAAATCTTAAGTTTTTTAGGCACAAATTTCAAATTTTCAGTTTTGGTGTCCTGTTTTGTACTATTCCATTGGTCATGTTGTTGTTAGAATTTGGCTAAGTTTTCTTCATAGAAGTTGTTCCTTATTGTCTTAACTTTATTTCCCTTTTTGAATCACTCAATTAGGAGGTTTTTAGCTCAAGTTATAGCCATTTGAACATGGATGGCCGAATTGGTCTAACCCATATTTTCTGGGCAACTAATTTGGTTCTGGCAGTTTTAGGTCACTAATTTTGGGTGGCTAAATGACTTGGTTAAGGGCATAATTTGGGTTGTGTTCTTCATAAAAGTTGTAGGGCTATGTCTCAGCTTCCTACTGGTAAAATTTCAAGTCATTTAAACCTGCCTAGCCTAAGTTATGGCCAAATGAACAGAGTTCATTTGGTCATTTTTGTATAGGTCAGTTTGCCTAATCCAGATTTGGCCAATTTGTTCACTATGCTATGATCACTTTTTGGACATGGTTCCTGAATGAAAGATGTGCCATTTTGTGTCTAGTTTCATTCTCAATTTGCCTCACACTAATTGGGTTGGTAAATTTTCAGTTTTGGACCTTGGTCATGTTGCCTGCTGAATGGCCATAACCAATTCGAATTCAAACTTAATTCCAACACTTCCTAGACATCACAATTGGTCATACATGACCATTTCTCAACTCCAGCAAGGTCAAACACATCATTTGGCTAATTGTTATATTTTTCCTCCTAAAACCCTAATTTTCATACTTAGCTCAATTGGTACAATCTAAATGCATAATTAATACCTACACACTCCATTGCACTTAACTACAACTTTATTTGCATAAAAAATCACTCAACCCTAGTTCAGTACCTCTAGGCTGAAATTCATGTAGCTCTTTAACATATCATTTTGTTTTTGTTTCTTTTCTTTAATTTCTAAGTTAATTTAAGTATCTAAACATGTATTTAAATAGAAAATTGAAAGTTAAAACACTAACCTCAGGTGAAGTCCTTGATCCTCACTTTTTCCTCCAATTCCTCACTTTTTCTTTCCTCAATTCTTCCTTTCTAGGGTAATTTAGAAGTTTTCTAGGATTCAAGATTAGAAATTGTGGGAGAAATTCAAGTTATTCAAGCTTGAATAACTCATCAATGGTGGAAAATCATGGAGTTTAGAGAGATGGGAGGTTCGGCCTGCTTGAGAAGAGAGGAAGGAAATGAATTTTATCTCTGTAATTTTGTATATTTCTCTTCTAATTGACTTAGTCAAATTATCAAATAAATGAAAATTATTTATGACCTCATGTATGTAACATCCTCATTTTCTTAGTCTATACGTCTTACTGTTCTGACAGCTAATGTCTGCCCCAGAAAGTCGGAATGTCTGGAACTACACTGTAATGATAGTGAGGAAGTATAAAATAATGAAATATGTGATGAGAAAAATTAAGGAAAAATAAAAGAGATAAAATGTGACTAAGTTAAACGAGCCGAACCCGTAGCGATGGTTGACTGCACCGGGAAGTTACGGTGAGAACCGTTGACTAGCCTTGGAAGTCGGGGAATCCAGGAAAATATTTTTGGAACATAATTAAAGGTCTACTGAGATGTAATTGACATTGAAAATGTTAAAGAAAAATTAGTAAGTGAGTACAAATAAAAATAAAAATTAAAGAAATCGGCGATACAAGGAGTAAATCGGTAACACTGAAAAATTTGAAATACAACCCGAAGAGGGGCATTTTGGTCAATTGACACCTAGAGTTGACTTTTGACCTAAATTTCCATGAAAAATAAGTAGTATTAAATTTTGAAAATGTCATGAAAAAATGAAATTCCATGTGTAGAATAATTGAGAGAATTAAGGGTAAAACTTAAGATAATTAAAGGTTTAATTATATAAATAATTATATGAAATTAGTGGAGCATTATGGAATATAAAAAAATCACTAAGTGGAAAAAGTGGGCAGCACTTAAAAACTTCATCTTAAGCCTCATGTCTCAACCATTGCCGAAGTGAAGATTTTCTCCCAAAGAAACTCCATTGCCGCACCATGCATGGAGCTCAAGTTCTCCATGATCAAGCCATGATTTCTTGCAAGAGTCTTCACGAAAAATGATCCTCACACCATAGGCATCATATAGGCAACAAAAAGAAGAAGTTTGAGTGAGCTTTTACAAAGCTCAAAATAAGGTTAGTGCTAGTTTTTCATCCCTTGCTTCATTAAAGTTTGTATTAAGGTTGAGATGAGTTGAATGGTGAAGAAATTTGAAGGATTTGATGAGTTATTGATATATTCAATTTTGGACAGCCATGAAAGTTTGTTGTGGTTGACTTTTTCTTATCTCTAATGGATGGGAATTAAGGTTGATTAACTCAAATGGAAGTTGTAATAGGTTGATGTCCAAGTATATGTATGTTAGTGCTTGAATTAAGGGTTTAACAGTGGACTTTGATGCTTTAGTAAACTGCCATGCTAGGCAGCCTTAAATATCATGAATTTGTGTGTGAGTTTATGAAATTTATTGATGAGATATGATGGTGTTGAATGGTGGGCAGTTTGTGCAATTGCCATGGAAGTGTATGTGTAATATAAGTGTTGATGTATATTGAATTTGGGTTGAAGTAAACGTTGAACTTGAATGGTGTATTGTGTGTATTAAGCACTTGAGTGTTCTGTCCAAAATGCTTACTGGAATTGTGTACAATATATATAGAAATGCCATGATTAATTGTTGAAGTATTAGGAGGAGGAAGTGTAATGTTCAAATGCAGGTTGTCAATGTTGGCAGCACCTAAATTAGGTCACAAGTGCAAAACTGTGAACCCAATTGGTATGAGGCCAATGGGGCATGAAACTAGAAACCAAATAGGCCAACTTTCATGTAGAAATGTTGCCAAAATTCTGCCTAGAAACTAACCTTAAAAATGACCAAATCCAGAATGGAAACCTCGCAACCCAGATTTTTGACATTTTGAACAATAGTCATTAGGATGACTATAACTCACTCAAAACAAGTCCAATTGACCTAAAATTTTTACCATGGCTAGCTTAGACATAGAGCTACAATTCTTATGAAGACACCAAAGCCCAAAAATGGCCAGAACAAATTCAAATAGCTTGCAAAATTTTGGATACCAAAACTACTAAAACTAAAAGTGACCTAAAATTGACTAAATTTTGGCACTAAAGGTGCAATCTGTCCAGCTTTAGTAAATTGACCATATCTTGGTCTATACGACTCAGAATGACCTGAAAATTTGCCAATAGTGCAATAAGACATAGAGCTACAATTCTTATGAAGACACCAAAGCCCAGAAATGGCCAGAACCAAGTCAAATAGCTTGCATAAGTTCCGATACCAAAACTGCCAAAACTAAAAGTGACCTAAAATTGACCAAATTTTGCACTAAAGGTGTAATCTGTCCTGCTTTAGTAAATTGACCATATCATGGTCTATACAACTCAGAATGACCTGAAATTTTACCTAGGGTGCAATAAGACATAGAGCTATAATTCTTATGAAGACATCAAAGCCCAGAATGTCACACCCTACCCCTCTGTAAGGCATAACATGATCCCGTAGTATATCTAATGAATTACCAACTCCGTCTACTGATAACCCATTAAATACACTACAAGGGATTTTAAAAACTTTTCTTACTTCTTTTATAGTGGTGAGCACTATTTACAGGTGTTAAAAACCTTTTTGAACTGAAGTGATAGAACTAACACATTTGAATTATTTGGAATTTCTGTAAAAATTTTGGCAGAGTGCCATCGGTATTTTGGATAAAACAGTTCTTCAGAAAACCTGTAAAAAGTACTTCAATATTTTTCCAAATCTGAACTCCAACATATTTCTCAACTCAAATCCACAGTGATTTTTCAAAGTCTAAGATACAAGAAATATAAAACAATTTTTACAAGCCAAAATAACTCATAATTATTTTACAACTTCAATGTACAATTTTAATTTACAACTGCTCAAAACCAAAAACAATATATACATACAGTGGTCATACATTATAGTACAAAATGCAAAATGTGGTATACTCATTATACCCGAAAATCTCTCGCTGGAGGTACTAGCAGCCTAGTCACGCTGCCACTGTCTACCTGCGACAGCAATAAAAAGCTATCACTGAGACAATGTCTCAGTGGTGCACAATATTAACCAAATACAACTTTAAATCACAATTCACAAGTTATATAAATAGTGGATACTTAAAACCTTAGTTAAATTCAAGACAGTAATTGTCAACAAGAATTTAAACTCCATTTCTCAATATCACAATAATTTCAATAAATCAAATCATGATTAAATTCAAAAGACAGTGAATGTCAATAAGAATTTGACTCCATTTCACAATCTCATAATACATATCAATAAATCACACACAGCTTAAATCATGTTCCAAGGTTCAATTCGTCCCAAAAGCCGATGGCTAATGAGGTATTCAATTCGTGCCAAAAGTCGATGACTAATGAGGAATAACATAGCTAGCTAGCAAAAATATGAGTGCTTATCCAATTCGTCCTCAACAGGCACACACCTCAACACTTCAGCCAGAGAGGGAATTCAATTTGTCCCACTAGACAAGCTAGCGAGGAATACAATCAATATACATGATATACATCAATATCATTCAAATAATTTCTCACAGTTTTCAAATCATTTACAATGCTTTTCAAGCAATAAATATCCATTCAAACACATTTCCACAATTTAAAACAATAATGTACAAATAGTCATAATTCATTTCAATTGAAAAATTCAAATGAAATAGTTGTTGTGCACAAACCTCTGATGACTGTCTCCTGGTCTGGACTCAGTGTTTCCTTCCCTTTCCCTGAGTCTTCACTAACTGAGAAACACAATTTGAAGTGTTTCAGTACTAAATTAAATTGTCTCTATCAATAATGCTTGATAAGTAATTCACTGAAAGCTATTATTTGCTTAATCACCTAATATACCAACCCTCGATGCGTTCTAGGTAAATTAGGTTTTAGTGTCACTAATATGTCACATTCGATAGTGTTTTAGGGTTGGTACACGTTACCAATTTCATTTCCTTATTTAGTGCATTTTATTACAACTTGCTGGATTCCGGTATACTAGTTTGACCTAGCCGGAAGACCTAGTTCCCTCTATTTTTGGGTTTTGTTCAAAAATACAAACTTGTAGATCTATGTCTTGTGGATCGCGGGGCAAAATTTTAGGTCATTCTGAGTTATGTAGTCTAAGTTATGGTCATTTTACTATTGCTGGTCAAATGGCATCAAATTAGGTCATTTTAGGTCAATTTTGGTCAACTTTGGTTCGGCCAGTTTTTGGACCCGAACTTGTGCAAGCTGTTTGACTTGCTTATGGTCATTTCTGGGCTTTGGTGTCTTCATGAGACTTGTAGGTATGGGTCTCAACTATCCATGGTTAAAATTTCAGGTCAATTGGACTTGTTTTGAGTGAGTTATGGCCTAAACACTAACTGCTGCCCAATTGGTCAATTTTCAGGTCTCAATTGTACTTAATCTGGATTTGGTCATTTTTCAAGTCACCTTGCAAGCAGAATTTTGGTATGTTTCCTTCATGAAAGTTGGCACATTTTGTGCCTAGTTTCACCTCCAATTGGTCTCATACCAATTGGAGTTACACTTTTAAAGTTATAGGCTAAAATGCATACTGCCCTTAAATACATTGCATAAACATGTATCAATTACACATTTGCCTTGCTACAAGTCCACTTCTCTTACCAATTCTATTTTGGTACATTACCAAAACCATATACCACCTTACCTTAAAGTCATTTTGGGCAGAATACAAATATCCTCAACACACCAAATGAAACTCTAATTCACAAAGTCCAAATACAACCACATATACACATAAACATTTCTAATTCTTACATACACTTTACACAACCAATTTACATACATATTCATCAATCCTCAATATCACAATTTATCCAATATCTCCATGAATTCAAACATTCATTAAGGAGTCCCAAAGCTGCCGAAATGCTCCAAAATGCCAAATTGTCCGTAATTTCGTCAACTTCATTTCAAATGCACAATCACCATATACATGTGGGATTAACTTACTAGGACATTAAATCACCCTACTCAACATGAATCCACATCAAATATATGTAAGAATACTTCATTAACATACAATCCCATGGCTGTCCAAACTGGATATATCAATAACTCCTCAAACTTGAAATTTTCTTCACAAATCAAACACCCATAACATGTATACAAAGTTTAACAAAGTAATATTCAAAAATACAAACTTAGCTATGGTTGGGACTTGCTAAACCTTCACTAAACTTCTTGATTTTGGTATCAAACTCTTCCTTATGATGTGGAGATAAAACTTAATGAAGCTACCTAGGTGTTTAGAGGTAAAATGAAGGAGAAGATGAAGGTTTGTTTGAAGAAGGCTATGGAGTTTTTTTTAGGGAGTTTGTTTCGGCATGGTTGAAACAATTGAAGAAGATGATGTTTGAGTGGGAGTAATTTGCCCACTTATGATTAAATTTAATCCATATTATAATTCTTAGTGGTCCACTCACATAAAATCAATCATTTTTTTATGTTTAAATATGTTAATTACCTAAATTGAACCCCATTTTTGCTATTTACTTTAGGTACCACCAAATTAATTTTTCATTATATTTTCAAATTGTAATATTATTTATTTTTAATGGAAATTTAGGTCAATAGGCAATTCGGGATGTCAAATGACCATAATCCCCCTGTTCGAGTTACATTCCCAATTTTTCGATAACACCGGGTTTTGTCCGTTTTTCGATTTCTCACTTTTCTTTGCACTAATTAATTAATTTTTCTTTGATGTTTCTAATGATATTTATACTTCAATAGGGGTCTCTTTAAGTCCTCAAAATATTTTCCAGGGTTCCCCACAGTCCAGGGCTAGTCAATGGTCCATGCCATGACTTCCCGGTGCGGTCACCCATCGCTAGGGTTCTCGGCTCGCTTAACTTGATTATATTTCTTTGCTATTATTTTTACTTTGTTTTTCTTGTATTTTCTTTTCTTGTATTTCATTATTTTATGTCTCCTCACTCATAACGAAGTGTAGTTCTAGGCATCCTAGCTGTCCGGACAACACTGGTCACCGGAGCAGTAGAACGCACTACCGAACATAGGGGTGTTACAATTCTCCCCCCCTTAAATAAATTTCGTCTCGAAATTTTTACTTGGCATTAGTCTCTGAACAGCTGTGGGTGCTGTCACATCATATCCTCTTCACGTTCCCAAGTAGCTTCTTGGCCTGAATGATGGTTCCACAGCACTTTAACCAGGTGTATCTGTTTGTTCCTCAGCTGCTTCACCTCATAAGCTAGAATTTTTATGGGTTCTTCCTCATATGAGAGGTCTGGATTTACCTCAATCCATTCAACTGATAGTACATGAGATGGGTCAGATCTGTACCTCCTTAACATGGACACATGGAAGACACTGTGTATCCTTGCTAGCTCTGGAGGTAATGCCAACCGATATGCTAAAGGACCCACTCTTTCCAGAACCTCATACGGTGCGATGAAACGAGGACTCAGTTTCCCCTTTCTGCCAAATCTCATAATCCTCTTCCAAGGAGAAACTTTAAGGAATACCTTATCACCCACTGCATATTCAATATCTCTTCTTTTCAGATCAACATAGGACTTGTGATGCGATGCGACCTTGAGTATATCTCTAATCAGTCTGATCTTTTCCTCTGTCTGCTGAACAATTTCTGGCCCAATCATCTTCCTTTCACCTACTTCATCCCAACACAAGGGAGTTCTGCACTTTCTGCCATACAAAGCTTCATATAGAGGCATCCCAATGCTTGATTGGTAGCTGTTGTTATAAGCAAACTCAATCAAAGGCAAGTGTGTATCCCAACTACCTTCAAATTCAATCACACAAGCCCGTAGCATATCCTCCAATATCTGAATAACCCTCTCGGTGGCCATGCATGCGTGGGTGGAATCTTTGTCTTTGAAGTTCAATCTAGTTCCTAGGGCTCTCTGAAGACTACCCCAGAATCTAGAAGTGAACCTAGGATCTCTGTCAGATACAATTGATACTGGCACTCCATGCAATTTTGCAATCTCATATATGTACAATCTGGCCAATCTTTCTAGGCTATAGTCCATCCAAACTGGCAAAAAGTGAGCAGACTTAGTCAATCTGTCAACTATAACCCATACTGCATCATGACTACTCTGTGTCCTTGAAAGTCCTGTAACAAAATCCATAGTTATCCGTTCCCATTTCCATTCTGGTACTGACAAAGGATGTAACAAACCAGCTGGAACTTGATGTTCTGCCTTTACTTGCTGACAAGTTAGGCATTTGGAAACAAATTCAGCTATATCTCTCTTCATACCCATCCACTAGTAATGCTCTTTCAGCCCTCTGTACATTTTAGTTCCACCAGGGTGCATAGCAAATGGAGACTCATGTGCTTCCTTCATAATGATCTGTCTCAATTCAGTATCATTAGGAACGCACATTCTGCCCTGATGTAGCAATAAACCATCATCTCTCACAGAAAATTCAGGTTTCTTGCCCTGCTGGACTTCTTTCAGTAGCTTCTGATATTTTTCATCACTCTGAGCAGCCATTCTGATCTGATCAATCAACACTGGCTGTACATGCCAAGCAACTACTGTCTGTCCCTCATCATTAATCTCTAAACTGGCATGCTGTGCTTTCAATTCACATACCATGGACAAAGGAGAAACTCTGAGACTTGCCAGTCTTGCGACTTAAGGCGTCAGCCACCACATTTACTTTCCCTGGCTGATAGTCTATTAAGCAATCATAGTCTTTAATGAGTTCTAACCATCTCCTCTGCCTTAAATTTAATTCCTTCTGGGTGCCTAAGTACTTCAAGCTCTTGTGATCTGTGTAAATATAGCATTTCTCCCCATACAAATAGTGTCTCCAGATCTTCAGAGCAAAAACAATAGCTGCTAGCTCTAGATCATGTGTTGGGTAGTTCCTCTCATGCGGTTTCAGCTGGCATGATGCATAAGCAATGACATTCCAATCTTGCATCAGTACACAGCCTAGCCCATTGTGAGAAGCATCACTATAAACTGTGTATTCTTTACCCGGAGTAGGTAAAGTGAGAACTGGAGCTTCAGTCAAACACCTCTTTAACTCATCAAAACTTTGCTGGCATTTATCAGTCCACTGAAATTTTACATCTTTCTGAAGCAGTTTGGTTAGTGGAGAAGATAACATAGAAAACCCCTTCACAAACCGACGGTAATATCCAGCTAGACCCAGAAAACTGCGAATTTCTGTGATGTTCCTGGGCGACTTCCAATTAAGGATAGTTTCTACCTTGCTGGAATCTACCTTGATCCCTTCAGCTGACACAAAATGCCCCAAAAAGGAGATTTCTTTCAGCCAAAATTCACATTTCGACAATTTGGCGTATAGCTGTTTCTCCCTTAAAATCTGTAGTACAATCCGCAGATGTCTATCATGCTCCTCTGCATTCCTTGAATTTATCAAAATGTCATCAATAAACGCCACCACAAATTGATCAAGATATGGTCTGAAGATAGTGTTCATCAGACCCATAAAAGCAGCTGGAGCATTTGTTAACCCGAATGGCATTACTAGAAACTCATAGTGGCCATACCGAGTTCTGAAAGCAGTTTTTGGAATACTCTGCTCTTGTACCTTCATCTGATAATAACCATATCGCAGATCAATTTTGGAGAATACAGCTGCACCCTTCAACTGATCAAACAGATCATCAATGTGAGGCAATGGATATCTGTTCTTTATTGTCACCTTATTCAACTGCCGGTAGTCAATGCATAAGCGGAGAGTACCATCCTTCTTCTTAACAAACAACACTGGTGCTCCCCAAGGTGACACACTGGGGTGGATGAAGCCCTTTTCAAGTAATTCTTGCAATTGTATCTTCAACTCCTTCAACTCTGCTGGTGCCATTCTGTATGGCGTTATGGAGATTGGTTCCACACCAGGCATAACATTAATTTCAAACTGCACTTCTCTTTCCAGAGGTAATCCTGGCAATTCATCAGGAAACACATCTGAAAAGTCATGTACTGTAGGGATGTCCTTCAATGCTGGACTCCCCACTTGGGTGTCTACCACATGTGCCATGTAGGCTTCACACCCCTTTTTGATCATTTTTCTGGCTAGTGCAGCCGAAATGATGTTTGATGGCAATAACTGCCTCTCCCCTTGTATTACCACATCACTGTACTGAGGGAGACCAAAAGTGACTATCTTCAGCCTACAGTCAATCATGGCATGATGCCTAGCTAACCAATCCATGCCCAAGATGATATCATAATCTCTGAAGGGCATTTCAATGAAATTAGACAAGAAAGAGTGTCCTTGGATCACCAAAGGACAATCTCTATACATTCTATTAACCCTGACTTCCTGTCCTAACGGACTTGTTACTAGCACCTCAAAGTCCATTTTTGTACATGGAACAACAATGCAATCAATGATGCTAGCACTTACATAAGAATGGGTAGATCCCGGATCAAATAACACAAACACATCTTAGTTAAAAGTTGATAAGGTACTAGCCACAACATCAGATGTCTCTGCCTCTTCCCTCTGTCTCATTGCATACATTCTGATTGGAGCACTGTCTTGCTCTGATTGTTTCACTGTGCCTTGGCTGCCTGCTGGGCTACCTCTACCCCTGCCTCTACCTCTGCTGGGTGGTTGTGAACTTCTGGTGACAGGGCTCTGAACTGACCCTTCTGCAGTAGTAGGAGGTGGTCCAACTCTGCGACTACTGGTGCAGTCCTTGGCAAAGTGTCCTGTGCCTCCACAGTTATAACAGGCTCCAATAGCCTTGTAGCAGATCCCACCATGATTTCTTCCACATGTCTCACATTGGCGGGGAGGGTAGGAACCTCTGGTACTCTGCTGACCAGATAGGGGAGGCTTCTGTCCTGAATATCTTCCCCTACCAAATTTCTTGCCACCTCTGCCATGTCCCCCATAGTTCTTCCTCTTTCCAGTAGGACCACTGGAACTCTGTTCTACTGATTTTCCCTCTTTCTCTATCTTCTCTGATTTCTTTTTCTCAGGAGCAGCTTCAGACTCAATTATTTCTAACTCTAGAGCTTGAGAAATAAGTTCCGAGAAGTTAGTGTGTATGAAGCCGACTACTTGTAATCTGATACTGGGCTTCAAGGCGGTTTCAAACCTCTTGCATCTCTCCCTGCTGGTAGAAAGTAAACTTACTACATAATGGCTCAGGCGGGAAAATTCTCTTTCATACTCGACCAGATCTGCTCCCTGTTTGCACTTAGGAATTCTTGTAACTTCTGGTCTACATAAGCATCAGGGACATATTTCTGTCTGAATTCCCTGAGAAAGTCATTCCATGTTAGCACTGCAAGTTCTACCAGACTGTGGAGAATAGTTTTCCACCAGTCATAAGCATCCCCCTGTAACAGAGATACTGAGTATTCGAATCTGAGCTCCTCTGTGCAATGCAGTTTCTTGAATACCCTATCCATCCTTTCTAACCACTGTTCAGCCTCTAGAGGATCTACTGTCCCCTTGAACTCTGTAGCCCCATACTTCATCAATTTGTCATACTGCCTAGTAGGAGATTGTGGTTGTACCACTGGTGTCTGTATTGGGACTTGAGTAGGCACATTACCAGCCATTTGTTGGAACATTGTAGCCATCTCTTTGAGTGAATCGAGCAGAAATCTGCGATCGCTGCGGTGGTGTTCTTTGAACCACTAACATTTTGTAGGCCTGGGGCATCCCCTTGCACTTCAGCCTCCATAGATTGATCGACTGAACAATCACCCTCTTCCATAGTCAATGTGAGGATTTTAGATCTCCTGAACAAATAACACAAGGAGATTTCCTCCCATTAGTGTATATTTATAATGTAATATACTGTATGTATCAAACAATGATATTGAGTAGTTGTACTATGAAGAAAGAATATTCAAATAACAGGTGAAACAAAATTTAAAAACCTGGCTCTAATACCACTAGACATGTCACACCCTACCCCTCTGTAAGGCATAACATGATCCCGTAGTATATCTAATGAATTACCAACTCCGTCTACTGATAACCCATTAAATACACTACAAGGGATTTTAAAAACTTTTCTTACTTCTTTTACAGTGGTGAGCACTATTTACAGGTGTTAAAAACCTTTTTGAACTGAAGTGATAGAACTAACACATTTGAATTATTTGGAATTTCTGTAAAAATTTTGGCAGAGTGCCATCTGTATTTTGGATAAAACAGTTCTTCAGAAAACTTGTAAAAAGCACTTCAATATTTTTCCAAATCTCAACTCCAACATATTTCTCAACTCAAATCCACAGTGATTTTTCAAAGTCTGAGATACAAGAAATATAATACAATTTTTACAAGCCAAAATAACTCATAATTATTTTACAACTTCAATGTACAATTTTAATTTACAACTGCTCAAAACTAAAAACAATATATACATACAGTGGTCATACATTACAGTACAAAATACAAAATGTGGTATACTCATTATACCCGAAAATCTCTCGCTGGAGGTACTAGCAGCCTAGTCTGCTACCCTGTCTGTCTGTCTACCTGCGACAGCAATAAAAAGCTATCACTGAGACAATGTCTCAGTGGTGCACAACATTAACCAAATACAACTTTAAATCACAATTCACAAGTTATATAAATAGTGGATACTTAAAACCATAGTTAAATTCAAGACAGTAATTGTCAACAAGAATTTAAACTCCATTTCTCAATATCACAATAATTTCAATGAATCAAATCATGATTAAATTCAAAAGACAGTGAATGTCAATAAGAATTTGACTCCATTTCACAATCTCATAATACGTATCAATAAATCACACACAGCTTAAATCATGTTCCAAGGTTCAATTCGTCCCAAAAGCCGATGGCTAATGAGGTATTCAATTCGTGCCAAAAGTCGATGACTAATGAGGAATAACATAGCTAGCTAGCAAAAATATGAGTACTTATCCAATTCGTCCTCAACAGGCACACACCTCAACACTTCAGCCAGAGAGGGAATTCAATTTGTCCCACTAGACAAGCTAGTGAGGAATACAATCAATATACATGATAGATGTGGTTTCAAACCATTTCCAATACTTTTCAATCAATAAGTATCCATCAATATCATTCAAATAATTTCTCACAGTTTTCAAATCATTTAGAATGCTTTTCAAATATCCATTCAAACACATTTCCACAATTTAAAACAATAATGTACAAATAGTCATAATTCATTTCAATTGAAAAATTCAAATGAAATAGTTGTTGTGCACAAACCTCTGATGATTGTCTCCTGGTCTGGACTCAGTGTTTCCTTCCCTTTCCCCGAGTCTTTACTAACTGAGAAACACAATTTGAAGTGTTTCAGTACTAAATTAAATTGTCTCTATCGATAATGCTTGATAAGTAATTCACTGAAAGATATTATTTGCTTAATCACCTAATATACCGACCCTCGATGCGTTCTAGTTAAATTAGATTTTAGTGTCACTAATATGTCACATTCGATAGTGTTTTAGGGTTGGTACACGTTACCAATTTCATTTCCTTGTTTAGTGCATTTTATTGCAACTTGCTGGATTCCGGTATACTAGTTTGACCTAGCCGGAAGACCTAGTTCCCTCAGTTTTCGGGTTTTGGTCAAAACTACAAACTTGTACATCTATGTCTTATGGAACGCGAGGCAAAATTTTAGGTCATTCTGAGTTATGTAGACTAAGTTATGGTCATTTTACTATTGCTGGTCAAATGGCATCAAATTAGGTCATTTTAGGTCAATTTTGGTCAACTTTGGTTCGGCCAGTTTTTGAACCCGAACTTGTGCAAGCTGTTTGACTTGCTTATGGTCATTTCTGGGCTTTGGTGTCTTCATGAGACTTGTAGGTATGGGTCTTAACTATTCATGGTTAAACTTTCAGGTCAATTGGACCTGTTTTGATTGAGTTATGGTCTAAAAACTAACTGCTGCCCAATTGGTCAATTTTCAGGTCTCAATTGTACTTAATCCAGATTTGGTCATTTTTCAAGTCACCTTGCAAGCAGAATTTTGGTATGTTTCCTTCATGAAAGTTGGCACATTTTGTGCCTAGTTTCACCTCCAATTGGTCTCATACCAATTGGAGTTACACATTTAAAGTTATAGGCTAAAATGCATACTGCCCTTAAATACATTGCATAAACATGTATCAATTACACATTTGCCTTGCTACAAGTCCACTTCTCTTACCAATTCTGTTTTGGTACATTACCAAAACCATATACCACCTTACCTTAAAGTCATTTTGGGCAGAATACAAATATCCTCAACACACCAAATGAAACTCTAATTCACAAAGTCCAAATACAACCACATATACACATAAACATTTCTAATTCTTACATACACTTTACACAACCAATTTACATACATATTCATCAATCCTCAATATCACAATTTATCCAATATCTCCATGAATTCAAACATTCATTAAGGAGTCCCAAAGCTGACGAAATGCTCCACAATGCCAAATTGTCCATAATTTCGTCAACTTCATTTCAAATGCACAATCACCATATACATGTGGGATTAACTTACTAGGAAATTAAATCACCCTACTCAACATGAAACCACATCAAATATATGTAAGAATACTTCATTAACATACAACCGCATGGCTGTCCAAACTGGATATATCAATAACTCCTCAAACTTGAAATTTTTCTTCACAAATCAAACACCCATAACATGTATACAAAGTTTAACAAAGTAATATTCAAAA
This sequence comes from Hevea brasiliensis, assembly GCF_030052815.1. NCBI lineage: Eukaryota > Viridiplantae > Streptophyta > Magnoliopsida > Malpighiales > Euphorbiaceae > Hevea > Hevea brasiliensis. The sequence continues at coordinate 59,641,637 of NC_079502.1, read as the reverse complement.
ATACAAACTTACCTATGGTTGGGACTTGCTAAACCTTCACTAAACTTCTTGATTTTGGTATCAAACTCTTCCTTATGATGTGGAGATAAAACTTAATGAAGCTACCTAGGTGTTTAGAGGTAAAATGAAGGAGAAGATGAAGGTTTGAAGCGAAACGGCTATGGAGTTTTTTTTAGGGAGTTTGTTTCGGCATGGTTGAAACAATTGAAGAAGATGATGTTTGAGTGGGAGTAATCTGCCCACTTATGATTAACTTTAATCCATATTATAATTCTTAGTGGTCCACTCACATAAAATCAATCATTTTTTTATGTTTAAATATGTTAATTATCTAAATTGAACCCCATTTTTGCTATTTACTTTAGGTACCACCAAATTAATTTTTCATTATATTTTCTAAGTGTAATATTATTTATTTTTAATGGAAATTTTGGTCAAAAGGCAATTCGGGATGTCAAATGACAATAATGCCCCTATTCGGATTACATTCCCAATTTTTCGGTAACATCGGGTTTTGTCCGTTTTTCGATTTCTCACTTTTCTTTGTACTAATTAATTAATTTTTCTTTGATATTTCTAATGATATTTATAATATTTCTAATGATATTTATACTTCAATAGGGGTCTCTTTAAGTCCTCAAAATATTTTCCAGGGTTCCCCGCAGTCCAGGGCTAGTCAACGGTCCATGCCGTAACTTCCCGGTGCGGTCACCCATCGCTAGGGTTCTCGGCTTGCTTAACTTGATTATATTTCTTTGCTATTATTTTCCTTTGTTTTTCTTGTATTTTCTTTTCTTGTATTTCATTATTTTATGTCTCCTCACTCATAACGAAGTGTAGTTCTAGGCATCCTAGCCGTCCGGACAACACTGGTCACCAGAGCAGTAGAACGCACTACCGAACATAGGGGTGTTACACAGAAATGACCAGAACCAAGTCAAATAGCTTGCACAAGTTCGGGTACCAAAACTGCTAGAACTAAAAGTTACCTAAAATTGACCAAATTTTGTACTAAAAGTGCAATCTGTCCAGCTTTAGTAAATTGACCATATCTTGGTCTATACAACTCAGAATGACCTGAAACTTTGTCTAGGGTGTAATGAGTCATAGAGCTACAATTCTTATGAAGACACCAAAGCTCAGAAATGAGCATAACCAAGTCAAATAGCTTGCACAAATTCTGGTACCAAAACTGCCAGAACTAAAAGTGACCTAAAATTGACCAAATTTTGCACTAAAGGTGCAATCTGTCCAGTTTTAGTAAATTGACTATATCTTGCTCTATACGACTCAGAATGACCTGAAATTTTGCCAATAGGGCAATAAGACATAGAGCTACAATTCTTATAAAGAAACCAAAGCCCAGATGTAACACCCCTAAGTTCGGTAGTGTGTTCTACTGTTCCGGTGACCAGTGTTGTTCGGACAGCTAGAATGCCTAGAACTACACTTCGATATGAGTGAGGAGACATTAAAAAATGAAATACAAGAAAAGAAAATACAAGAAAAATAAAGGAAAAATAATAGTAAAGAAATGCAACTAAGTTAAGCGAGCCGAGAACCCTAGCGATGGGTGACCGCACTAGGAAGTCACGGCGTGGACCGTTGACTAGCCCTGGACCACGGGGAACCCTGAAAAATATTTTTAGGACTTAAATAGACACCTATTGAAGTACAAATACCATTAGAAATATCAAAGAAAAATTAATTAATTAGTACAAAGAAAAGTGAGAAATCGAAAAACGGACAAAACCCGGTGTTACCGAAAAATCGGGAATGCAACCCGAACAGGGACATTGTGGTCATTTGACACCTCGGGTTGTCTTTTGACCGAAATGTCCATTAAAAATACATGATATTATATTTGTAAAATGTCATGAAAATTAAAATTGTGGTACACAGTATAAATGATGGAAGTTTGGGGCATAAAAATGAAAATTGAGAAAGTTTGAATAATTAAACATTAAAATAAATTAAGTGCTCCACTAAGGCAGCTTGGACCACCTATAAAAGATACTTTGGACAGCTGAACATCATCTTCAACCTCCAGCAAATGAACCAGCCGAATGCATCCCAAAGAAAACTCCATGGTCATTCATGCATGAAGCTTCAATCCTCCATGATCAAGCCCTAGTTTCTTCAAGAGTCCTTCACTAAAGTTGTTCTATACAACTTGGGCAGTAGATAGGCAGCAAGAAATTTAAGTTTTAGTGATGTTTTGAAGAATTTCAAAAGTGGTAAGTATGTATTTTTGATGCTTGCTTCATTAAAGTTTGTGTGGATGTTATGGGTACTTGAATTGTGGAAAGAATTTTGAGGTCTGATTTTTAAAGGGAGAGCTATATTTTTGGCAGCCATGGAAACACTTTGAGGACAGCTTATTCTTGCTTCTAAATGGTAGATTAAAGGATTGATTAAATGTATATGTGTGTAGGAAATTATTTGGGTGATGTATACTTAGTATATGTAAATGTAAAATGAAATTTAAAGCTTGGAAAGTAATGGGATGTAAGTGTACCATTGTGGCAGTTTGTTAACTCTTGAGGAATGCTGGAATTCATGCTTGGTTTATGGAATAATGATGTTAAAATTTGTTGGTTGTTATGGCAGTTTGAGTGTATGTATGGTAGTGTGAAGTGGGGCATGTAAATGAGCATGAATTGGTGATTGAATTGTTGTAAATTGAGTTGGACAAATTCTGCACTTGTTGGTGCACATTGAATGTAATTGTAAGCTGCCAAAATGACCTATAATATGTTATAAATTATGTTTAGGTTGTGGTACAACCAGAATTGGTTTGAATGTTAAGTTTGGTGAGTGTTAAAAGTGATGCTTGATGTGTATGCAAGAATTTCAATAAGGCAGTTTGTGTTTTAGGCCTATAACTTTAAGTGTGTGGCTCCAATTGGTATGAGACCAATTGGAGGTGAAACTAGGCACAAAATGTGCCAACTTTGCCAAAATTCTGCTTGCAAGGTAGCTTGAAAAATGACCAAATCCGGATTAAGTGCAATTGAGGCCTGAAAACTGACCATTTGGGCAGCAGTTAGTGTTTAGGCTATAACTCACTCAAAACAGGTCCAATTGACCTGAAATTTTAACCATGAATAGTTAAGACCCATATCTACAGGTCTTATGAAGACACCAAAGCCAGAAATGATCATAAGCAAGTCAAACAGCTTGCACAAGTTCGGGTCCAAAAACTAGCCGAACCTAAAGTGACCTAAAATGACCAATTTTGATGCAATTTGACCAGCAATAGTAAAAATGACCATAACTTGGTCTACATAACTCAGAATGACCTGAAATTTTGCCCCGCATGCAATAAGACATTGATCTACAAGTTTATAGTTTTGACCGAAACCCGAAAACCGAGGGAACTAGATCGTCCGGCTAGGTCAAACTAGTATCCCGGAATCCAGCAAATCGCAAGAAAATGCAGTATACATGGAAATGAATTTGGTAACATGTACCAACCCTAAAAGACTATCGAATGTGACATATTAATGATATTAAAACCTAAATTACCTAGAATGTACCAAGGGTCGACATAGTAGGTTGACTAAGCGAATAAATGAATTCAGTGAATTAATTATCAAGCATTATCGTTAGAGACAGTTTAAATGAGTACTGAAACACTTCAAATTGTGTTTCTCAGTTTGCAAAGACTCAGCTAGGGGAAGGAAACACTGAGTCAGAGCCAAGAGACAGTTATCAGAGGTTTGTGCACAATAATTATTTCTTTTGAATTTTTCAATTGAAATAAATTATGATTATTTCTTTGTTATTATTTTAAATTGTGTTTGTGCACAACATTTATTTCTTTTGAATTTTTCAATTGAAATAAATTATGATTATTTGTACGTTATTGTTTTAAATTGTGTTTGTACGCAATAAGTATTTCTTTTGAATTTTTCAATTGAAATAAATTACGATTATTTATATGTTATTGTTTTAAATTGTGTTTGTGCACAATATTTATTTCTTTTGAATTTTTCAATTGAAATAAATTATGATTATTTGTACGTTATTGTTTTAAATTGTGTTTGTGCACAATAAGTTTGACTTCTCATTTTCTACTTAAAAATTTAATTCAACATTATAGTTTTAAATTGTGTCCGTGCACAATACTTTTATATTCACTGCTTTTACTAGCAAATTTATGTAGAGAAATGAGTTATGAATAAGTTTTGATTGCTTTGGTTTTGGGAATATTATTTGGAACTTATTGTATTGCCAACTTTGCAAATGGAAATTTTGAGATAAAATGCGATTTATGGTTTGTATGACATATTGTGATTTGAAATTGTTTTGATTCACATTTGGCATGAAACTGTTGATATATTCCTCCCTCTTTGACTTATCAGTCTGGGGTGAGTGTGATTATGTTCCTCCCTCTTTGACTTCCCAGTCTGAGGTGAATGTGGATGAGTACTCATTATTCAGCTAGCTTCCTCCCTCATTGATTTCGATTATTGGGGTGAGTGTGTCTTGTCGTGGTGTACAACACGGCATGTGTGGAAAAATTGTGTCATGGCCTAAATTGTGTTATCGATTGGCAAAATTGTATTATTCAGTTATTTGATCGAATTGTGTTATCAATTGGCAAAATTGTATTATTCAGTTATTTGATCGAATTGTGTTATTGATTTGCAAAATGGTATTATTCAGTTATTTGATCGAATTGTGTTATTGATTTGCAAAATGGTATTATTCAGTTATTTGATCGAATTGTGTTATTGATTTGTAAAACGGTATTATCCAGTTATTTGATCGAATTGTGTTATTGATTTGCAAAATGGTATTATTCAATTACTTGATCAAATTTGTGTTAGGTGAATTTTGTAAATTGTGAAATGGAATTGTGAATCATTTGATTTGTGAACTGTCAATAAAAGATTTATATATCACATTTCAAATTGTTATTGTGCACCACTGAGTAAATTTTACTCAGCGATAGCTTTTCATTGTCACCAGTGTAGATCGATCGACAGGCGCAGACTAGGCTGCTAGTACTACATTGAGAGATCATCGGGTATATTAAGTATACCACATTTTGCATTTTATACTGTAATGTATGTTCACTGTATGTATATATTGTTCTTGGTTTTGAGCAGTTGTAAAATAAAATTGTACATTAAAGTTGTAAAATAAATTATGAGTTATTTTGACTTGTAAAAATTGTATTATATTTCTTGTATCTCAGTCTTTGAAAAATTACTATGGATTTGAGTTGAGAAATATGTTGTGTTGAATTATGCTAGAGTTTGAGATTGAGAAAAATATTGAAGTGCTTTTTACAGGTTTTTGAAGAACTGTTTTATCCAAATTACGGAGGGCACTCACAAAATTTTTTACGTAAATTACTAATAGTCTAAATGTGTTAGTTAATTCACCTCAGTTCAAAAGGTTTTTAGCACTGTAAATAGTGCTCACCATCAGTAAAGAAGTAAGAAAAGTTTTTGAAAATCCCTTGTAGTGTATTTAATGGGTTATCAGTAGGCGAAGTTGGTAATTCATTAGGTATACTACGGGATCATGTTATGCCTTACAGAGGGGTAGGGTGTGACACCAGAAATGAACAGAACCAAGTCAAATAGCTTGCATAAGTTCGGGTACCAAAACTGCCAGAACTAAAAGTGACCTAAAATTGACCAAATTTTGTACAAAAGGTGCAATCTATCCAGCTTTAGTAAATTGACCATATCTTGGTTTATACAACTCAGAATGACCTGAAATTTTGTCCAGGGTGCAATGAGACTTAGAGTTACAATTCTTATCAAGACACCAAAGCTCAGAAATGAGCATAACCAAGTCAAATAGCTTGCACAAATTCGGTTACCAAAACTGCCAGAACTAAAAGTGACCTAAAATTGATCAAATTTTGCACTAAAGGTGCAATCTGTCCAGCTTTAGTAAATTGACCATATCTCGGTCTATACTACTCAGAATGACCTGAAATTTTGCCAATAGTGCAATAAGACATAGAGCTACAATTCTTATGAAGACACCAAAGCCATGAAATGGCCAGAACCAAGTCAAATAGCTTCCACAAGTTCATGTACCAAAACTGCTAGAACTAAAAGTGACCTAAAATTGACCAAATTTTGCACTAAATGTGCAATCTGTCCAGCTTTAGTAAGTTGACCATTTCTTGGTCTATACAACTCAGAATGACCTAAAATTTTGCCCCGAGTGCAATAAGACATAGAGCTACAATTTTGCTTCTTTGACTAGAAGCTAAAAACCAAGAGAAATAGGAATTTATGCTAGACCAATCTAGCACACTAAAATTGAGAATTTGACATTTACGTACAATGATGCTTGAAGTAATTTTGCAATGAATGCCAACTTGTAAAAATGGTAAATTGTATTATATTGATAGCATATTGAATTGTAAACAGTAACATGTTGATACTAGAATCAACTTATACATGATGTATGAAAAAGTCAATATTTTCATTGACCAGTGAATTGTATAATGACCTGTAAACCCTAAAAACAAATATTTAATCTTGTAATATGCCCTAGTTTGCCTAGTTGACTAGTTTGGATAGATTGGCATGCCAATAGGATTCTAACATCTATTCTGTAAATGGCTTCATGTGATACTATGTTTTTATGGCTTATTATGCCGCACTGTGACGTTAATAGCCTACAGCTATACGTATTGTATTATTATACTTGGCTTATCGCCAGATTTATTATATGGCTTTTTAGCCACACTATTTGCACACCGGGAGACACTTTGTGAACAATGTTATGATGGACGGAGGTACTAGGTACCCAGTGCTAGTATATATGTTTATCCAGTCTGGTCAGTGTATATGCTACACGGGCAGTCAATTAAAACATTATTCAATTCAGGCAGCTAAGTTAAGTATAATGAAATTTCAGTACAATTAAATTAAGTATTGAATGAATGAATAAAAGAGATTAGCAAAAGAAACATAACAAAAATATAAATTGCAGAACCATAGAGATTTGAAATACAATACAGTTAGAATAATTTATATACTGAGTAGTATTACTGGAAGTTATAAACTAAGCACTTCCAAAGAGGAACAAACTAGTATATAAAATTATTAATACTAGAAATACCATACCAAATTAAATTGATTTTTGAGTATCCGAATTATGATTTATTTCTTTCTTTATTGTATATATTATTTCTTATTATATTATTGCACCACTAAGCAGAAATGCTTAGCGTGATGGAATTGTTTCCTCGCGCAGGTACTGAAGGTAAAACCAGTAGATAGTTGACTGAGATTTTTGGAGTCCAGATCTGTAGAAGTGTCAAAAGAGTTCAAGGTTGTCACCTCCTCAGCAATGCATGTAGATAGGGCTCATTTTAAGCATATTTTCTAATCTGTACATTATAATTACTGCTTATATTGTAATGTGAATTAGTAACTGTAATTTCATTTGTATATCATGTACTTGATAAATTTATGTACTTAATTGGCAAATCATATAAGTTAATGAAATATAAGAATTCTGATATACGAGTTAAGTTTCTAATCATGATGATTCTGATTGAGATTGAGTATGAGAAATTTTGAGACTGATTCTGTGTTGTGAATTTTAGTATATATTGAAATTGTTTTTGGTAGATTTAGAAGAACTGTTAGTCTAAATTACTGCGGGCGCTTTACTGGATTATCATTAAAATTTTTGAAATTTCCAAATTAGTCAGATTTTGATAAACAGTAAAAATAGCCTATACCTCAGATAAAGTTTTTGAACAAGTAAATCAAGAATTATAATGAAATCAAATAAGATTAGTTGCTCCGGCACTTTGTGTGACACGTCTTGTTCGACTACATTATAGATGGGTAACGGGTGTTACAATGTATGATGTCACTATGATGATGTCATAATCCTTAATTAAATTTGTTTTCTTTTCCTTTTATTTTTCCATAACTTCTTCAATTTAATTATATATTTCAAAATTTTTATTTCTCAGATTTTATTGGACAGTTAGATCATGAGTCACCTCTAGGGGTGAATTGACTAATTTGCCCCTCGCTGGTTCGATCTGGTTTGCAAATAATTCAATATTTCTTCCGGATCCCTGACCTAATTACTTGACCAGCTTAACAATTCTTTTTTGTGATTTTCTCTTTTCCACTATGTTCGCAATAGTCTTAAGGACCGCGGCGCCATATTTTACTGTTCGAAATTCGAGTTTAAATCGGTCTCGCAGTCCTTCCTGAGAAGGTCACCCATCACTGTGACTCTCGGCTTATTTAACTTCTTGTGTTCTGTTTTTCTTATTTATACTTAACTTATTGACAATTACTAATTATTTGTGTTTAGGGCTTTTCTAGGAATTTCAATTGACAATCAATGCCAACATAATTGTAACCCAAATGTGGTATGTGAGTGTAATTAGAACTAACATACTTATTAAAGATGAAAAAGTCAATATTTTTGACTTGAATAGTGAAGTGAATAGTAACCACAACTGCAATAATTGCAAAGAACTTAAAAGTTTATAAATTTTAGGGGATAAATTAAAGGTACAAAATTTAATTGTTAAATTTATTAGTTATAAATAAATTGAATAGATATTGAAACACTTTAATTATGTTTTTTAGTAGGAAAAGAGCCTCCAAGGAAGGAGGAGGAATTGAACCAAGTCAAGCCTAGATAAGAGGTTTGTGCACGACTAGCCTATTTTTATGTTTTAAATTTATAATGGGTTTTAAATGACTTTGTATGATTTAATTATGTTTTCTCCTATGCATTTAAGGATTTATTGCATGATTTTGTGAATTATAAATTGTGAATTGTACATTTGAAGTATTGTCAACCTTGTGCATGAATTTATAATGATTAAACATGTTTAGTGATTTGTACACACTTTTGTGAATATAAACTATTTTGAATACATTTTGAAATGACAGTCGGCATGGCAATGTGATTGAATTCCTCATTGGCTTGTCTAATGGGATGAATTGAATTCCCTCTCTGGCTGAAGTGTTGAGGTGTGTGCCAATTGAGGGAGAATTGAATGATTACTCATATTTGCTAACTAGCCCGTTGATACCCCTTTAGCCTTCAGTTATTGGGAGAATTGGCTTTGTCGTGGTGTACATCCCAACATTGTTTTAGTGTCATGCTCTAAGCTGTGTGAATATTTTCAACATCCTTAAATTATGCTTGCTTTGATAAAATGTGATTGAAACAAATATTTATTAGTGGTTGGAAAATGATATATTGTTTCATGGTTTAAGAAAAATATAAATATTTCAATTGCTTTATTATGAATTGGATAAATTGTTATTACTTGATTAAATGTTATTCATCAAATAATTTGTATGATTGAAATTAACGATTTTGATTTTATGAATTTTTGAAGAATTTAAATATTTTGAGCCTTTTAGCTATGATTTGTCAAAGTATATTTTGTATTAAATTTTAATTTATTTGTTGTGCACCACTAAGTTCACTGCTCAGCAATAGCTTTGTATGCTGTTGCAGGTGAAAGTAAGGACAAAGCAACACCGCTCAGCAATAGCTTTGTATGCTGTCGCAGGTGAAAGTAAGGACAAAGCAGCTGAGTGAGATCACTTGAAGCAGTGACTTGAAGACAGGCTGGGATAAATTTTGAGTGTATTATAGGTACACCTCTAAACATTAGATTTTGATGTAATTATGTAACATTCGTATGTAAGAACAATGAGCAGTTGTATAAAAATTGGTACTGTTAATTTGGTCAAATGTTTATTTTTGTAATATAAATTTGTTTATATTTATTTTTATATAAATGTAGTAGTTAACTTTCTTTTATAATTCTATAAATATTGAGTTTGCTTGACATTGAGTTGATTGAGACCAAATGGTGTTGAGAAAAATTGGAGTTGTGGATTTATTACATATTAGAAGTGTTTTTCTGCAAGTTTTGAAGAACTGTTTTCCGTAAAATTTTTAAAGGTTAAATTAATTTCAGATAAAGTTTATAGCATTGCCACAAAATTTTAAAAATGCTTAATTATTCCTAAAAAGATTTGTAATAGATATTGGATTTGAAAACACTTAGTTAAAAATTTTATCACCACGCCAGATTATTAAATGGAATGGTTTTGTTAAAATTCCTTGTAGTATATTTAATAGATTATCAGTAAGCGAAGTTCTATAATTTATTAAGTATACTACGGGATCATGTCATATCTTATAGAGGGGTAAGGTGTGACCTGTTTTGTGGTTTCAGAGCAAGTTTTTTTTTCGTGTAAATTTAGAATTTTGAATTTGAAATATTTTTTCGATAAGTACAACTGCTCAATGTTTGATACATATAGTACATTACATCACGAATATGAACTGATGGGGAGAAATTCCCTTGTGTTGGTTGTCCAGGAAATAGAAAAATCTTATGAAAAGATATGGAAGAGGAAGATAAGGTAGTAGAACAGTCAGGGACAGCTGAAGTACAAGGTGAGGCCCTAACTCCTCAGAGTGTCGAAGGCCTAGCTACATCAGCCCCACCTATACAAATTACCACCCAAATGGCCCAACAGATGGCCACGTTCTTTTAATAAATCGTTGATAATTTGTTAGCCTAAGCCCAAGTACAAACCCAACCCCCATAAAGAAAGCATGAAATGGAGAAGGGTGTGAAGCCTACTGGCCAAAGTTCAGGCAACAGCTTGGGTAAGAGAAAAGATTTTGGGGGACCCCAAACTCATTAATATGATAGAGACAAACCAATAGGACAGAGGCCATTAGGATTCAATCGACAGACCACTAGGAGTTCCTTCCCTATTCGTACTTGTGGCATTTATCGTAGATTACATGGAGGGATATGTTACAAGGCCATTGGGGCTAGTTATAATTGTGGTCGAATCGAGCATTTTGCCAGAGATTGTACTAGAGCACATCGACCTATGCCACATACTACACTAGAGGAATCAGTCCAAGGTTTTGATTTTTGAGGTTCATTGATAATCAATAGAGGTACAGGCAGAAGTAGAGACAACATTTTGGGTAATCCTAGCACCATGGACCAACCCGAACAGAGGAATGCACTAGACAGAGTGTACGCCATGCATCATGGAGAAGAAGTAGAGACTTCAGACATAGTTGCTGGTACGTTCTCAAATTTTAAAAGGAATAATTATGTACTGTAACACCCCTATGTTCGGTAGTGCGTTCTACTATTCCGGTGACCAGTGTTGTCCGGACAGCTAGGATGCCTAGAACTACATTTAAATATTGATGAGGAGACATAAAATAATGAAATACAAGAAAAAAAAATACAAGAAAAACAAAGGAAAAATAATAGCAATGAAATGTAACCAAGATAAACGAGCCGAGAAGCCTAGTGATGGGTGACCGCACTGGGAAGTTGTGGCGTGGACCGTTGACTAGCCCTGGACCTAGGGGAACCTTGAAAAATATTTTTTTAATACTTAAATAGACATCTATTGAAGCATAAATGTCATTAGAAATATCAAAGAAAAATTAATTAATTAGTACAAAGAAAAACAAGAAATCGAGAAAACAACAAAAATCAGTGTTACCGAAAAATCGAGAATGCAACCTGAACAAGGGCATTGTGGTCATTTGACACCCCGAGTTGTCTTTTGATCCAAATGTCCATTGAAAATAAATGATATTACACTTGAAAAATGTCTAAGAGAAAAATTAGTAAGTCAGTATAAGCGGGAAACAAAAATTAAAGAAATCGGCGGTATAAGGAGTAAATCGATAGCACCCAAAAAGTCCGAATTTGACCCGAAGAGGGGCATTTTGGTTATTTGACATCTAGAGTTGGCTTTTGACCTATATGTCCATTAAAAATAAGTGGTATTAAATTTTAAAATTTCATGAAAATAAGAAATTAAATATGAAGTGTAAATAAAGGAAATATGGGGGATGTAATTAAAAATAATAAAGTTTAAATATTATATTGAATATTAAAATGATAGTGGGGGTATAAATACCCATAAGAGGACAGCAATCACCACTTCAACATTTTATTTCTTCATTCACTCATCCATGGCCGATTCAAGGTTCTTCAGATCCTCCATGGACGGCCATGATACATGTTCCCATTTCATCACTTTCAAGCCATAATTTCTTGTGAGTCCCTACATTAAAAGTTGTCTATACATCATGGACAGTAGATAGGCAATAAGAAGATCAAGTTTTGGTGAAGTTTTGAAGAGTTTTCAAAGTGGTAAGTAGGTATTTTTTATGCTTGCTTCATTAAAGTTTGTGTGGATGTTATAGGTAGTTGGATTGTGGAAAGAATTTTGGAGTTTGATGTTTAAGGGAGATGTATATTTTTGGCAGCCATGGAAACTCCTTAAGAACAGTTTATCCTTGCTTGTAAATGGTATATTAAAGGGTTGATTAAGTGTTTATGAGTGTAGGAATTAATTTGGGTGATGTGTACTAAGTATATGTGAATGTATACTTGAATTTGGAAGCTTGGAAATTAATGGAGAGATATGTATGAATCGGCAACTTGAATGGTGAACCAAAAAAATGTTATTTCATGGTTTGGTTTATGGAATATTAATGTTGAATTGTGGTACTTGTTATGGCAGCTTGTGTATGTGTATGAGGGTTTGAGTTTGGACATGTAAATGAGCTAGGTTATGTAGTTAAATTGTGTGTAATTTGAACTTGGAAAATTCTGGACTATAATGTGCATATTGAGTGTGGTTATAAGCTGCCAAAATGACCAAAAATGTGTTGTGAAATGTGTTTATGTTATGGTACAAAACAGAAATGGCATGAATGTGTAACATGGTAAGTGTTAAAATTGTATTTGGTATGCGATGAAGAGTGTTGCAATAGGGCAGTGTGTATTTTGGCCTAGAACCTTATGTGTGTGGCTCCAATTACTATGAGACCAATTGGAGGTGAAACTAGGCACAAAATGTGCCAACTTTAATGAAGAAAGCTTACCAAAATTCTGCTTGGATGGTAACTTGAAAAATGACCCAATCCGGATTAGTGCATTTAAGGCCTGAAAATGGACCATTTGGGCAGTAGTTAGTGTTTTGGTCATAACTCACTCAAAACAGATCCAATTGACCTGAAATTTTTACCATGAATAGTTGAGACATATATCTAGAAGTCTTATGAAGACACCAACATCCAGAAATGACCATAAGCAAGTCAAATAGCTTATACAAGTTCAGCTCCAAAAATTGGCCGAACCTAAATGGACCTAAAATGATCTAAAGTGACCAATTTTGGTGCATTCTGACCAACACTAGTAAAATGACCATAACTTGGTCTACATAACTCAGAATGACCTGAAATTTTGCCCTGCGTGCAATAATACATAGATATACAAGTTTTTAGTTTCGATCGAATCTTGAAAACTGAGGGAACTAGGTCATCTGGCTAGGTCAAATTAATATACCAGAATCCGATAAATTGCAATAAAATGCAATATACATGGAAATGAATTTGGTAACATGTACCAATACAAAAAGGCTACAAATGTGACATATTCGTAACATTAAAACCTAATTCACCTAGAATGCATTGAGGGTCAACATCTTAGGTTGACTAAGGAAATAATAGAATTGAATAAGTTAATTATTAAGCATTATCGTTAGAGACAGTTTAAATGAGTACTGAAATACTTCAAAATTATGTTTCTTAGTTAGCAAAGACTCAGGGAAGGGAAAGGAAACACTGAGTTAGAGCCAAGAGACAGTTATCAGAGGTTTGTGCATAACTAGTTTTTAATTGATTTTGTTCTGAATATTTCATATGATTAAATGACATATTTTTCTTATGTATTATGTTTAACAAGCATTGGATTTAATTCAATGATTATTGAAATTGTTATAGTATGTATGAATTTGGCTTTGTTAAATGGTATTTCAACAAATGTTAAGCATTGTTGTGGATTGAATAAATTATGTTTTGGAAAATTGCGATAGAACATGTTTTGAATTGTGATGGGCAATTTGCATGAAAAAATGAAAATTTATGATTTGAATTGTGATGAGCATAAAAATTATTGGACATTGGAATTGACTTTGAATCTAATTGTATTGGGATTTATGCTCACTAAAAAGATTGTGATATTGTTTTATATCTCACTATAGATTCTTGACTAGGTTATTACTCGTCTCTCTCATTTGTTGAGAAGACAGTGGAGTTAGTTGTATTTTGATTACCATGGTACATGCACAGGCCCTTTCGGAAGATTCATTATTGTGATGTGTACTGTGCACGATGATTCGACCTCCCCGACCATAAGGAGTTAGAATCACCCCGAAGATAGCCCTTGCGGATTAGTCTTGCATAGTTAGTGAGATACAGAATGGTTTTTGAGATACGGATATTTTTGAAAGTAAAGAATTGTGATTTCAATTATAAATTATGTATAATTGATTTTGTTGGAATTACCTAAATGGTTAGTTATGATTTGATAAATTGAATTTCGTGATCAAAGTCATTTTATACAAATGATTTACATTATTGGCAATGAATATTTTGAGTTTTGGAATTTGATAAGTATTTAGATTTCTAAATTATTTGCTGTAAATTTTATCAATACATATTGTACTATGTTTTAAATTATAGTTGTGCACCACTGAGTTCACCACTCAGCGATAGCTTTGTATGCTATCGCAGGTGAAAAGAGCATAGAGCAATTGAGTAAGCTTCTTTGAAGAGACATTCAGATCAGCTCCAGGTTTACCCATGTACACAAGTTTTGATGTATGTATGTAATAATATGTATATAAATTATTTGAGCAGTTGTATAAAGACTCTTGTAAAACATTTTGGTATGTAATTAAATGTAAATTATTGTAAATGTAAATTTGAGATTTCATTTCCTTAAATAGTTTTGTAATATAAATTTTGAGTCTTGTAATCAGTGAAAAGTTTCTTTATGATGAGATTAGTTTGAAAATGAATTGATTGTTATTGAGAATTAAATTGTGAATTAAAATGAAGTTATTAGAGTTTGAGATTGAGAAATATATTTGAAGTGCTTTTTACAAGTTTTTGAAGAACTGTTTTATTCAAAATACAAATGGCACTTCGCCAAAATTTTTATAGAAATTACTAATAATTCAAATGTGTTAGCTGTTTCACTTCAGCTCAAAAAAATTTTTAACACCTGTAAATAGTGCTCACCACTGTAAAAAGAAGTAAGAAAAGTTTTAAAATCCCTTGTAGTGTATTTAATAGGTTATTAGTAGACGAAGTTGGTAATTCATTAGGTATACTATGGGATCATGTTATGCCTTACAGAGAGGTAGGGTGTGACATGTTTTAATGGCATCAAAGCAATGGTTTTAAAGTAAATTTCGAACTATGAATTTGAAATCTGGTTGTCGGTAACTGCAACTACTCAAATGTTTGATACATATAGTACATTTACATCATAAATATGAACTAATGGAGAGAAATCTCCTTGTGTTGGTTGTACAGGAATAGAAAATCTTGTAAAAAGATATGGAAGTGAATAATGAGATAATAGAACAATCCGTGATGGCAGTGTTAGTAGTATGCCCTAGAGCATATCATTTAGTATGTATCTTGTACATATTTTAATAATAAAAGGCATTTCCACTTTTCCGTTTACATAATATATTTATGTGTAATAGAAAAGGTCCATTGATATTTTGTTAGAAATATTATTCTTAAGTTGTTAAGAATATGAGTGACAATATTTCTAGCACAAAGTATCATAAATAGGTTCACAATCGAGGATACTTCATAATAAGGACATGACTTATCCAGAAAAATTGTATTCATGTTTGTTCCCAAGTTATTTATATGAGATATAAATAAGATGAAATGGTGAGTCTCATGCCATATAACAAACTTGATAGGCACTTATAAATGATAAGTAGGCCGAACCAGTGACACTTATGACAAGCACATGGAGTTTACTCTTGTCAATGTTTTGTCATAAATCATATCAGTGCATATAATCTTTAGACCTGAGATAGCACAGTTATCTTGTATATAGGTAGTTTGAGTTTGATACTGCTTTCATACTTGTACTATGTATGGGTATATGGGCATGTGTTGGCTCCTGCTAGTTATATATGGAGGTAGGTGTTGATCAAGATGGAATCTGTTTCTCTAAGTAAATAGAGTTAAAATCCTATGTTCATTTAATTGTTCTTGATGTTTCAAGTTCCTGGCCAGGACAGATAGATTTATTCAGAAAAGAGTTTCTGATGAGAAAAATCTTTTAATCAAGAATTGGAATTAAAAGAGAACATAATATTCATAGCAAATGGAGTTTGACATAAACCATGACTCGGCTTGAGTTGGGATTTTGTAACAGAGAGATTCTAGTGCATGGTAACATATGATTATAGGTTCATTTAAGGTAAACCTTATTACTAATTGGGTGGCCATGGCATGCTATGCTAGGTGTTAACCATGGTCTATGAGGTTCATAAAATGATTTAGAGAAATCATTTATGGTAAGAAAGAGTTCTGATGATATTAAGAGTTGATATCATGTCTCATTGCCAATTAGTGATGAGCCTAGTAAGTCACACACATACACAAGTTATCACCTATTTAAATATGATTTAATTAATTAATTAAAGAGTTTAATTAATTAATTAAATAGATTTGGTTTGCAATTAAATTGCAAAGTCCCTAGCATGACTTGAAACCAAATCTAGATTATTGGATGTGTAGTATAAATTAAATTTATATTTAAAGTGTTTAAATATGAATTTAATTGATGAGAAATTAATTAATAGAGATTAATTAATTAATTTATATTTGATATAAATTAATTAGAAGAAGAAAATAATTATTTTGGGTTAAGAACTCAAAATTAAGACACAGGGGCATTTTGGTCATTTCACAGTGTGACACGTGGCACCATGAGATGGTGACACATGGCATAACACATAAATCTTGAGGGCTTATCACATTTTACAGGTTATTTTTATCATTTCATTTCATTATTTATAGGAACTCAATGAGTTTCCAAATTTACCTGAATTACTTGTTTCAATTGTCCATCTGTCTGAGGATGATACGTTGTACTGATATCTCTAAGCTTATAGCAATTACTGTGGTACTGGTAGTTCACATTATTGTAACTTAGTTCGACTCGGCTACCTTACAAGTGTAGTCTTTCGACAGGCTAGTTCTCAAGTTTTAAATTTCGACTAAAATTTTCACATTCATTTCCGAATAGTACTCTATTCGTGCAATCGTATCAATTTATAGATTACTTACAAATATTCTTAATTTATTGTATCACGAGGAAGCACGTAGCTCTACACAATAATCTCAGATCGATGCATCGTAATCTGTAGCTTACAATACAAACATCGAGAACATTATATAGTCACTACGTTATAACCTCATGGACTAGGTTTTCTAACATCTTATCTTTCTCGAATCCACTAATATCCCAAACCGATTCTGATTACAATTTCCTTTGACAATTACTAACAGTAACATCTTTGCCCTCATCTAGAGCAATTCTATTATCAGAACTTACTTTTAGGTCCTCTTGCCTTACATTAAGTAGGCTCGCCAATTAGCTTTATAATTTACGATATGTTAGAAAATACTTTTAGCTAACAATTCTTCCAAAATTAATGTCAACCATACTTGTTATTGTAGTTATTATCCTAAAGGACTAGTCACTAATACATCAAAATTCATTTCCATATAAAGGAATAACAACAGAACATATAGTTCTGACACTAACACACAACTAAGTAGTGCTGGGATCAAATAATAACTAATTGTTTCTTTCAAAAATTAAAAACTTACCAAAGCCTACATCCAAGTTCTGCTCCTTTTACTTGGCGCATAGTGGACTCTCCGACTAGTGCGCTACTATATTCGGGTTGATTCACTGTGTTATAGTGGTGAGGAGTACCAACTCTATTTCTATCTTGACTCTGACTGACGGTCTGTGAACTCCGGAGAGCAGATCGAGGTGGTTTAGCACAATCTTTAGCAAAGTGTCCAAGTTTTCCACAATTGTAACAGGCTCCAGAGGCCTTATAGCATATCCCACCATGATATTTTCCACAAGTTTCACATTGGCGGGAAGGGTAGGAACTTCTAGTTGTTCGACGACTGGACCTTGGTGGTCTCTGTCTTAATGATCCACCTCTATCGTATCTCTGAGCTCGGGGTTCCTCAAATTCTTTTCTCTTCCTCAAATTACTGTTCGAACTCTGACCCATAGGTTTCTCCCTCTTTTCCATTTCACACCGCCCTTGTGGGGGTTGGGTCTGTACTTGTGCTTGGGCCGACAGATTATCAGCCATTTGTTGGAAGAAAGTGGCCATTTGCTGGGCCATTTGTGCAGTAATTTGTACTGGTAAAACTGGTACAGTCAGGCCTTCGACACTTTGTGGAGCTGAGGCCTCAACTTGTACTTCTGCCATCATGGACTGTTCTACGGTCTCATTCTTCACTTCCATTCTTTTCACAGAATTTTCTATTGCTGTACAACCAACATAAGGAGATTCCTCTCCATTAGTTCATATTTATGATGTAAATGTACTATATGTATCAAAAATTTGAGCAGTTGTAGTTACCGACAAAAAGATTTCAAATTCACAGTTCGAAATTCACTTTAAAACCATTGCTCTGATACCACAAAACATGTCACACCCTACTCCTCTGTAAGATGTAACATGATCCCGTAGTACACCTAATGAATTACCGTACTTCGCCTACCGATAACCCATTAGATATACTACAAGGGATTTTAAAACAATTTCGTGCAATTTAAATCATCGATTAAAATCTGGTGTTATAAAATTTTTTTCAAAATTTCGGCAAAGTACCAGCTGTATTTTGAGAAAACAGTTCTTCAATCCTGCAAAAGAAAAATGCTCCCAATATGTTTTCTCAAATACAACTTCAGTAACTTCAATTCAATTCACAATTCAATTCATTTTCAAACTAATCCCATCAGAAAGAAATATCTCATTCATTTCAAGACTCAAAATTTATATTACATACTATTCAGATAATTGAAATCCCAAATTTACATTTACAATAATTTACATTTGATTACATACCAAAATATTTTACAAGAGTTTTATATACAACTGCTCAAATAATTTACATACATATTATTACATGCTTACATCAAAACCTATGTACATGGGTATACCTATGATATACCTGGAGCTTATCCGAATATATCTTCAACGAAATTTACTTACTGCTCTATGCTCTTATTACCTGCGACAGCATACAAAGCTATTGCTGAGTGGTGAACTCAGTGGTGCACAACTATAATTTAAAACATAGTACAATATACATTGACAAAATTTACAGTAAATAATTTGGAAATCTGAATACTCATCAAATTCCACAACTCAAAATATTCATTGCCAATAATGTAAATCATTTGTATAAATGACTTTGATCACAAAATTCAATTTATCAAATCATGACTATCCATTTAAATAATTCTAACGAAATCAATTATACATAAACCATAATTGAAATCAAAATTCCTTACCATTCAAAAGCCATTCATTATGTATTTCAAAAATCATACTGTATCTCAAAAATCATACTGTATCTCAAAAATCATACTGTATCTCAAAACTCATTCTTTATCTCAAAAATCATTCTTTATCTCAAAAATCATTCTTTATCTCACTAACTATGCAAGACTAATCCGAAAGGGCCATATTCGATGTGATTCTAACTCCCTATGGTCGGGGAGGTCGAATCAGATTCTAACTCCCTGTGGTCGGGGAGGTCGAATCATCGTGCACAGTACCATCACAATAATGAATCTTCCGCAAGGGCCATAACGATAAAATAAACTTAGATCTAACCTCAAATCAGAGGAAAATCTAAGCCTGTGCACGTACCATGGTAATCAAAACACAACTAACTCCATTGTCTTCTCAACAAATGAGAGAGACGGGTAATAACCTAGTCAAGCATCTATAGTGAGATATAAAACAATATCACAATCCTTTTAGTGAGCATAAATCACAATATAATTCGATTCAAAGTCAATTCCAATATCCAATAATTTTTATGCTCAACACAAATCAAATCATAAATTTGCATTTTCCCATGAAAATTACCATCACAATTCAAAACATGTTCTATCACAATTTTCCAAAACATATTTTGTTCAATCCATAACAATGCTTAATACTTGTGGAAATACCATTTCACAAAGCTAAAATCATACATACTATAGCAATTTCAATAATAATTGAATTAAATCCAATGCCTGTTAAACATAGTTCATAAGAAAATATGTCATTTAATCATATAAAATATTCAGAACAAAATCAGTTAAAAACTAGTTGTGCACAAACCTCTGATGACTGTCTCCCTGATCTGGACTCAGTGTTTTCTTCCCTTTTGCTGAGTCCTTGTTAACTGAGAAACACAATTTGAAGTGTTTCAGTGCTAAATTAAACTGTCTCTATCGATGGTGTTTGGTAAATAATGCACTGAACTCAATTATTCACTTAATCACCTAATATACCAACCCTCATTACGTTTTAGGTAAATTAGGTCTTAGTGTCGTTAATATGTCACATTCGATAGGGTTTTAGGTTTGGTACGTTTTACCAAAGTCATTTCCTTGTTTAGTGCATTTTAGTGCAAATTGCTGGATTCCGGGATACTGGTTTGACCTAACCGGACGATCTAGTTCCCTCAGTTTTCGGGTCTCGGTCGAAACTACAAACTTGTAGATCTAGGTCTTATTGCACGCGGGGCAAAATTTCAGGTCAATCCGAGTTAAGTAGACCAAGTTATGGTCATTACACTCTTGCTGGTCAAATGGTACCATTTTAGGTCAATTTTAGGTCAAATTGGTCAATCTGGTTCGGCCAGTTTTTGGACCCGAACTTGTGCAAGTTGTTTGACTTGCTTATGGTCATTTCTGGGCTTTGGTGTCTTCATAAGACTTGTAGGTATGGGTCTTAACTATTCTTGGTCAAAATTTCAGGTCAATTGGACCTGGTTTGAGTGAGTTATGGCCTAAACACTCACTACTGCCCAATTGGTCATTTTTCAGGTCCTAATTGCACCTAATCCGAATTGGTCATTTTTTTAGGTCACCTTGCAAGCAGAATTTTGGCATGGTTTCTCAATGAAAGTTGGCACATTTTGTGCCTAGTTTCACCTCAAATTGGTCTCATACCAATTGAGGTTACACATTCAAGGTATAGGCTAAAATATACACTGCCCTCAATATGCATTTCACACCCCAACTTCAAACACACACTTACCTTTGCCATTTGTTTACTTACCTACCAAACTGTTTTGGCACATTACCAAAAGCATTTTCTACATTACATTAGCATTATTTTGGGCAGATTCCAATCACCTTCAACACACCAATAATCATTCACAATTACAATCTTTAAGTACTATTACAAACACACCTAAACATTACAAACTTTACATACACTTTACAATGTTAATTTACATACATATCATCAATCTTTCTAGGTCAATATTCTGCCCACACTTCCTTCAATATATACCATTACTCAAGTGTCCACAAGCTGCCACAAACCATTCTTCAACATCACATTGCCGTCCCATATACCAATTCCCATCAAAGTGCATAATTCACCATATAAACATGAAATAATTCACTAAGTTACTAAATCACCATGATTAACATTATTTCTCATCAATTATATGCACAAATACCTCATCAAAAACGTGACTCATGGCTGTCCAAAATGAAGACAACAATAACCCTTCAAACTCAAAATTTTCCTTCACCAAACTAACACCCATAACATGAACATAAACTTTAACAAAGAATTTCTCAAAAATGCAAACTTACCTTTAATTGTAACTTGCTAAACCTTCACCAAACTTCTCAAAATTGGTATCAATATCTTCCTTGTGGTGTGTAGACCATTTTTTGTGAAGGAACTTAAAGGATTGGAGTTGAAATGGAGAGTTAAGAAAGCTTGCATGAAAAATGGCTATGGAGTTTCCTCTCACCTCATTCACGGCAATGTTGAATGCAAATGAGGAAGATGAATTATTCAGCTGCATTTTAAGTGTACACATGTCCCACTATGTGTTTAATTAATTCCCTTAGTGGTCCACTAAAAAATTAAATCATTTTATAAGTTAAACTTTCACTTAATCCCACATTAACCCATGATTTTAGCTATTTACTTTAGGTACCACCAAATTAATTTTTCATTTCATTTTCTAAGTGTAATATTATTTATTTTTAATGGACATTTAGGTCAAAAGACAATTCGGGATGTCAAATGACCATAATGCCCCTGTTCGGGTTACGTTCCCGATTTTTCGGTAACACCGTATTTTGTCTGTTTTTCGATTTCCACTTTTCTTTGTACTAATTATTTAATTTTTCTTTGATATTTCTAATGATATTTATTCTTCAACAAGGGTCTATTTAAGTCCTAAAAATGTTTTCCGTGGTTCCCGCAAATGATCTAGTCAACGGTCCACGCTGGTTTCCTGCAAGGTCACCCATCGCTAGGTTTCCCGGCTCGCTTAACTTGATCACATTTCTTTGCTATTATTTTTCCTTTGTTTTTCTTGTATTTTCTTTTATTGTATTTCATTATTTTATGTCTCCTCCCTCATGTCAGTGTAGTTCTAGGCATCCTAGCTGTCCGGAAAACACTGGTCACCGGAGCAGTAGAACGCACTACCGAACTTTGGGGTGTTACATTGAACCTCACATGAGATGTGATGGGCAAGGAGTTGCTCACTTATAGTTTATTGTAATTCCAATAATGGATGTACCTGAAGATGATCAATAGAATTATAAGAATTCAATCACCCACTAGAAATCCATCCAACTAGGATTTCCGTTTTCTACTTTGGAAGTGTAGGATTCGCTAAGTTAGTGGGAGGACCAATTTGATTAAAAGACCATAATCATTTTGGTTAAATACATGATACATTTACTAATTAATCTGGTTATTTTCTGCAGTTAATTTTCCGATAAAAATGAGCACAAAACAACCACCACCATCCAATATCCTTGCAAGCATACTTGATCACAACAGGTTGACAGGACCTAATCATGCGATTGGCTAAGAAATTTGAAACTTGTCCTGAACCTTGAACATATAGGATATGTTCTAGATTCAAATGTTCCTGGTCCCTTACCTCCAGAGGCCACACAAGAGGAACATGAAACTTTGGACAAGTGGAAGGAGCATGATATGAGAGCTAAGTGTTACATGCTTGCTTCCATGAGTAATGAGTTACAGAAGCAACATGAGAACATGCAGAGTGCGAGTGAAATCCTCCTTCACCTACAAGAGTTGTATGGTGAGCACAGCAGGAATGCTAGGTATGAGATATCTAGACAGCTATTCCGTATGAGGATGTCTGAGGGACAAAATGTTGGGGATTATGTCCACAAGATGATTCGGCTGATTGAGCAATTGGAACATCTTGACTTCAACATGGATTTCCAACTACAAACGGATTTGATCCTTCAGTCCCTTCCTGAGTCTTTTGGGAATTTTGTGACAAATTTCCATATGACTAAACAGGAATGCACCTTAGCTGAATTACTCAACATGCTGGTTATTGCCCAAAAGAATATGCCAGGCAATAAAGGAAAAGAGGTAGCTTTGGTTGCATATTTTTCTGCTGGAAAGTCCAACAAGAAGAAGGGTAATAAGAAAAAGAAACCTCAGATTCCTGGTCCTTCCAAGAAAATAGCTAAACAGAAAAGGAAGACTAAAGCTGATGGAGGCAAAGGAAAGTGTTTCCACTGCCAAAAGGATGGGCCTTTGGAAAAGGAACCGCCTGAGTATCTTGCTTCTCTGAAGGACAAGAAGGATACACCTTCGGAAGGCATGTCCATATCTTGTTATTTAGATTCTGATGATACTCATAGTTCATCTACGGCTTGGGTTTTAGATCTGGTGCGATTCTCACATTTCTAATGATATGCGGGAACTAGCAAGCGATGGCGACTTGCGTTCTCAAAATATTAGAGTCCGGATTGGCAATGGCTCAACTGTTGAAGCTTTAGCCATAGGATCTAAATCTTTTTACATGTTTGGACATGTTTTGTGTTTGGATAATATTTTATATGTACCTGATGCTTTTAAGAACATCATTTCTATATCTAGTTTGACTAGAAATGGCTATGAATTTCAGTTCACAGATGATGTTTGCAATATTTATTTTGGAAATAAATATGTTGGTTAGTTATATGAATGATGGTCTTTATTATTTGGATAATAATGACAAACACAAATTGAATGCAAGTGATCTAAAAGAATACAATGCCATGGTGCAAACCAACTCAAGTTCAAAATATATTTGGCACTTAAGGTTATGTCATGTTGCAGAAGATAGGATTGCAAAATTGGAGAAAATGGGGATTTTATCCTCATTGGGCTCTGAGCCTACTCTAACTTGTGAATCTTGCCTTCAAGGCAAAATGACTAGATCACCCTTTGTTGGACAAGGGCTAAGAGCTGAAAATATTTTGGAGCTAATACATAGTGATGTATGTGGTCCATTTAAAGAAATGGCTAGAGGGGGCTTTCATTATTTTATTACCTTTACTGATGATAAATCAAGGTTTAGGTATTTGTATTTGATGAAATACAAACATGAATCCTTTGAAAAGTTTAAGGAATTTAAATCTGAAGTAGAAAATCAAACAGGAAAAAGTATTAAAGCTCTTCAATCAGATCGTGGAGGTGAATATTTGAGTACTGAATTTGATGAATACTTGAGAGAGCATGACATTGTTTCTCAGCTGACTCCTCCAGGAACGCCACAACTGAATGGTGTATCTGAAAGGAGAAATCGTACCCTATTGGATATGGTACGTAGTATGATGAGCTATACTGATATGCCAATCTCCTTTTGGGGATTTGCTTTAGAATCAGCTTTGTATATTACGAATAGGATTCCATCAAAATCGGTTTCTTCCACACCTTATGAGATATGGCATGGAAGAAAACCAAGTCTTAAGCATGTTAAGATTTGGGGTTGTCCGACTTATATCAAAAGGTGAACAACGATAAATTGGAGACCGGTCGTAAAGAGGTCAATTTGTTGGATATCCAAAAGATAGTTTTGGATATTATTTTTATTGCCTACTTCACAAAAGGTTGTGATAAGTAGAGATGCCACATTTCTTGAACAACAGTTTGTTCAAGAAGGAGGCAAAGGAAGGCAAATAGAGTTAGAATTGGAGAATTCTGACCAACCAACAGATCAGATGGATATAGATCCATCTAGTCAACCTATACCCATTGATGAAACATCTCTGATTGTTCCTCGTAGAACAACCAGGGTATCTCACCAACCAGTGAGATATGGTTTTCTTCATAAAGAAGAACAAGAGTTGTCTACTCATGAAGAAGTAGATCATGGAGATGATCCACTTACCTATGAAGAAGCTATATCAGATATAGACTCTTCAAAATGGATTGATGCTATGAAATTCGAGATTGATTCCATGTATAAGAATCAAGTTTGGGATCTTGTTGACCCACCTGAAGGTATTGTACCTATAGGGAACAAATGGGTTTTCAAGAAGAAAATTGTTACGATGGAAAGGTAGAGACCTATAAGGCAAGGCTAGTAGCGAAAGGGTTTCGCCAAAGGCAAGGAATAGACTATGAGAGACTTTCTACTTTGTTGCCATGCTTAAATCAATTAGGATTTTATTAGCAATAGCGCATACTATGATTATGAGATTTGGCGGATGGATGTCAAAGCGACTTTTCTCAATGGATACATTGAAGAAAACATTTTCATGGAACAACCTAGGGGATTTGAATCCCAAGATGGTTCCAAGGTATGCAAGCTAAAGCGATCCATTTATGGGTTGAAACAAGCTTCGAGGAGTTGGAACATCCGTTTTGATGAAGCCATTAAATCTTTTGGTTTTATCAAAAATGAGGATGAGCCATGTGTATATAAGAAGGTTAGTGACAGTGCTATCACTTTCCTTGTCTTATATGTGGATGACATCTTGTTGATGGGTAATGATACGGTATGTTGACAACTATAAAGGTATGGTTGTCAAATACATTCTCCATGAAAGACTTAGGGGAGGCAACCTATATTCTTGGGATTCGCATCTATAGAGATAGAGCGAAAAGAATAATTGGTTTATCCCAAAGTCTATACTTGGAAAAGGTGTTAAAGAGGTTTAACATGCTTGATTCCAAGAGAGGATTGTTACAGTGAGACATGGTATCCACCTTTCTAAAGAGATGTCTCCAAAGACACCAAGAAAGAGATAAGATGGCGAGGATTCCATATGCTTGGCTATTGGAAGTTTAATGTATGCAATGTTGTGTACTAGGCGATATCGCATATCTTTGTTAGTTTGACTAGCGGTATCAATCCAATCCAGTTTGGAACCTTTGGATAGGTATCAAGAATATCCTTAAGTACTTGAGAAGAACTAAGGATTTATTCATGATTTATGGAGGTGGAGACTTGCAATTGGATGGTTATCTTGATTACGATTTCCAATCGGATATCGATGATAGAAAGTCTACCTCTGGATATGTGTTCATTTGTAATGGAGGTGCGATCGGTTGGAAGAGTTCCAAGCGAGCACATTGCAGATTCCACTCACGAGGTGAGTATATTCTTTGCATCGATCTTTGCAAAAGAAGTCGTTTGGATAAAGAAGTTCGTGTGAGAACTTACAGTAGTTCCTTCCATTGAGTCGGCGGTTCCATTACCTTTGTGACAACAATGGAGCGATCATACTGAGCTAAGGAACCAAGGTCTCACCCAAAATCCAAACACATAGAAAGGCACTACCACATTATCAGAGATATAGTTGGGCAAGGCGATATAGCCATGCAGAAAAATAACATCAGCTAAAAAATTCAACTGATCCATTCACTAAGCTTTTGTCACAAGTTCAGTTAGACCGACATCTTGAGAAGATAGGTCTAAGGTATTGTAATGAATGGCTCTAGTGCTAGTGGGAGATTGTTAGTAGTATGCCCTAGAGCATATCATTTAGTATGTATCTTGTACATATTTTAATAATAAAAGGCATTTCCACTTTTCCGTTTACATAATATATTTATGTGTAATAGAAAAGGTCCATTGATATTTTGTTAGAAATATTATTTTTAAGTTGTTAAGAATATGAGTGACAATATTTCTAGCTCAAAGTATCATAAATAGGTTCACAATCGAGGATACTTCATAATAAGGACATGACTTATCCAGAAAGATTGTATTCATGTTTGTTCCCAAGTTATTTATATGAGATATAAATAAGATGGAATGGTGAGTCTCATGCCATATAACAAACTTGATAGGCACTTATAAATGATAAGTAGGCCGAACTAGTGACACTTATGACAAGCACATGGAGTTTACTCTTGTCAATGTTTTGTCATAAATCATATCGATGCATATAATCTTTAGACTGAGATAGCACGAGTTATCTTGTATATAGGTAGTTTGAGTTTGATCTTGCTTTCATACTTGTACTATGTATGGGTATATGGGCATGTGTTGGCTCTGCTAGTTATATATGGAGGTAGGTGTTGATCAAGATGGAATCTGTTCCTCTAAGTAAATAGAGTTAAAATCCTATGTTCATTTAATTGTTCTTGATGTTTCAAGTTCTGGCAGACAGATAGATTTATTGAGAAAGAGTTTACGATGAGAAAAATCTTTTAATCAAGAACTGGAATTAAAAGAGAACATAATATTCATAGCAAATGGAGTTTGACATAAACCATGACTCGGCTTGAGTTGGGATTTTGTAGAGAGAGATTCTAGTGCATGGTAACATATGATTATAGGTTCATTTAAGGTAAACCTTATTACTAATTGGGTGGCCATGGCATGCTATGCTAGGTGTTAACCATGGTCTATGAGGTTCATAAAATGATTTAGAGAAATCATTTATGGTAAGAAAGAGTTCGATGATATTAAGAGTTGATATCATGTCTCATTGCCAATTAGTGATGAGCCTAGTAAGTCACACACATACACAAGTTATCACCTATTTAAATATGATTTAATTAATTAATTAAAGAGTTTAATTGATTAATTAAATAGATTTGGTTTGCAATTAAATTGCAAAGTCCCTAGCATGACTTGAAACCAAATCTAGAATATTGGATGTGTAGTATAAATTAAATTTATATTTAAAGTGTTTAAATATGAATTTAATTGATGAGAAATTAATTAATAGAGATTAATTAATTAATTTATATTTGATATAAATTAATTAGAAGAAGAAAATAATTATTTTGGGTTAAGAACTCAAAATTAAGACACAGGGGCATTTTGGTCATTTCACAGTGTGACACGTGGCACCATGAGATGGTGACACATGGCATAACACATAAGCTTGCCAAATGTTTTTTTTTAATCATGTAAGATGATTAAAATCAAGATTAAATATAGGTTTGACACTTGGCACAATGTGATTGGGTCACTTAAACCTAGAGCTAATCAAAAGGTGACATGTGGCTAGGGTTTAATATGTTAACCTAGCTATTTAAGTGTGGTTATGAAAAGAAAACATAACCAGCAGCCTCTCCTCTCAATTGTCACGCCACTTTGAGCCTCTCCAGCTATTTCTCTTCAACTCTCATCAATTCAAAAAGATTAGCCATCAATCTCTTGAATTAAGAACACTAGAAATTGTTTCTAGTGTCCTGTTTACATCTCTAATCTCTTAACAGGCAGAACTTGAATTTCTAATTAATAGAAAAGGCTTTAGAAGCTGTTCAAGGGCTGCCATAGGTGTTTTTGGTGTGGACAAGCTAGAGTGACAACATCTGGTGTCCTGAAGACGAATCTCAAAGCGCAGACACTGCGGCACATCAAGAGGTTAGTGTAATCGTTCTTGATTTAATCTAGGGTTCTAAAATTAATCTGATTAATTTTAAAATCTTAAATGGCAAATACAGATCCAAAAACATATTAAAAGAGTTTTAATATGTTGTTTATCATTGAAATCAAATAGATAAAAATAAATCTTGCATGGTGCATGTGACCCTAGGTGAAAATTTTTGAATTCAATGGTATAATCATGTGTTTTTCACGCTTCTGTTCCTTCAGGCAGAAGTATAAGTTGAGGCCCCAGCTCCACAAAGTGTCGAAGGCCCGACTGTACCAATTTTACTGGTATAAATTATTGCACAAATGGCCCAGCACATGGCCACTTTCTTTTAACAAATGGCTGATACTCTGTCAGCTCAAGCTCAAGCACAAACCCAACCCCCACAAGGGCCGTGTGAAATAGAAAAGAGGGAGAAACCTATGGGTCAGAGCTCGAGCAGTAAATTGGGGAAGAGAAAAGAATTTGAGGAGCCTCGAGCTCAGGGATATGACAAAGGCGAATCATCGGGGCAGAGACCACCAAGACCTAGTCGTCAAACAACTAGAAGTTCCTATCCTCCTCATATCTGTAACTCTTGTAG
The DNA here is from genome assembly GCF_030052815.1 of Hevea brasiliensis. Classification (NCBI taxonomy): domain Eukaryota; kingdom Viridiplantae; phylum Streptophyta; class Magnoliopsida; order Malpighiales; family Euphorbiaceae; genus Hevea; species Hevea brasiliensis. The sequence continues at coordinate 59,612,247 of NC_079502.1, read as the reverse complement.
CAAACTACATGGGGGTATTTGTCGTAAAGCCACTAGAGCCTACTACAATTGTGGTGAACATAGACATTTTGTTAGAGATTGTACTAGAGCACCTCGATCTACTCTTCAAAGTTCACAGACAGTCAGTAGAGGCCGAGATAGAAATAGAGTTGGTACTCCTCACAACCATAACATAGTGAATCAACCCGAATATAGTAGCGCACCAGTCAGAGCGTCCACTATGCGCCAATGAGAAAGAGCAAAAACTTCGAATGTAGCTACTGGTAAGTTCTTAAATTTTGAAAGAAACAATCAGTTATTATTTGATCACAGCACTACTTAGTTATATGTTAGTGTTAGAACTATATGTTCTATTGCTATTCCTTTACTTGGGAATGAATTTTGATGTATTAGTGACTAGTCCTTTAGGATAAAAAATTATAATAACAAGTATGATTGACATTAATTTTGGAAGAATTGTTAACTAAAAGTATTTTCTAACACACCATAAATTATAAAGTTAATTGGTGAGCCTACTTAATGTAAGACAAGAGGACCTAAAAGTAAGTTACAGTAATAGAATTGCTCTAGATGAGGGCAAAGATGTTACTGTTAGTAATTGTCAAGTGATATTATAATCAGAATCGATTTAGGATATTAGTGGATTCGAGAAAGATAAGATGTTAGAAAACCTAGTCCATGAGGTTATAACGTAGTGACTATGTATTGTTCTCGATGTTTGTATTGTAAGCTGCAGATTACAGTACCGACACGGGATTATTGTGTAGAGCTACGTGCTTCCTCGTGGTACAATAAACTAAGAATATTTGTAAGTAATCTGTAATTTGATACAGTTACGCCCGAATAGAGTAATATTATGGGAAATAAATGTGAAAATTCTAGTAAGAAATTTAAAACTTCGGAACTAGCCTATCAAACGACTACACTTGTAAGGTAGCTAGAGTCAGTGACTCGGTTACATTAATGTGAACTACCTGTACCACAGTAATTGCTATAAGCTTAGAGATATCGGTACGACTTGTCATCCTCAGACGGATGGATAGTCGAAATAAGTGATTCAGGTAAATTTTGAAACCCATTGAGTTTCTACAAATAATGAAATGAAATGATAATAATAACCTGTAAAATATAATAAGCCCTCGAGAATATACTGAGAACTTGTGTCCTTGAATCCTAGGGAAGATGTGACAGATACCTTCCACTAACAGAATTTGTGTACAATAATAAGTGTCAAGTTAGCATACAAACGGCACCCTATGAAACATTGTAAGGGAACGGATAACTATGGATTTTGTGATGAGACTTCTGAAGACACAGAATAGTCATGATGCAGTATGGGTTATAGTTGATAGACTAACCAAGTCTGATCACTTTTTGCCAGTCCGGATGGACTATAGCCTAGAAAGATTAGCCAGATTGTACATATATGAAATTATAAAACTGCATGGAGTGCTAGTATCGATTGTATCTGACGTAGATCCTAGGTTCACTTCTAGATTATGGGGTAGTCTTCAGAGAGGCCTAGGAACTAGATTGAACTTCATCACAGCATTCCATCCCTAGATAGATGGCCAGTCTGAGAGAGTAATTCAGATATTGGAGGATATGCTACGAGCTTGTGTGATTGAGTTTGAAGGTAGTTGGGATACGCACTTGCCTTTGATTCAGTTTGCTTATAACAGCAGCTACCAATCAAGCATTGGAATGCCTTCATATGAAGCTTTGTATGGCAGGAAGTGTAGAACTCCCCTATGTTGGGATGAAGTAGGTGAAAGGGAGATGATTGGGCTAGAAATTGTTCAGCAGACAGAGCAAAAGATTAGATTGAACGGAGATAGACTCAAGGCTGCATCAGACCGTCAGAAGTCCTATGTTGATCTGAAGAGAAGAGACATTGAATATGCAGTGGGTGATAAGGTATTCCCCAAAGTTTCTCCTTGGAAGAGGATATGAGGAGACAGCACCCACAGCTATTCAGAGACTAATGCCAGGTAAAATTTCGAGACGAAATTTACTTTAGGGGGGGGGGGGGGGAGAATTGTAACACCCCTATGTTCGGTAGTGCGTTCTACTATTCCGGTGACCAGTGTTGTCCGGATAGCTAGGATGCCTAGAACTACATTTAAATATTGATGAGGAGACATAAAATAACGAAATACAAGAAAAGAAAATATAAGAGAAACAAAGGAAAAATAATAGCTATGAAATGTAACCAAGTTAAGCGAGCCGAGAACCCTAGCGATGGGTGACAGCATCGGGAAGTTACGGCGTGGACCGTTGACTAGCCCTGGACTACAGGGAAACCTGGAAAATATTTTTTTTAAGACATAAATAGACATCTATTGAAGCATAAATATCATTAGAAATATCAAAGAAAAATTAATTAATTAGTACAAAGAAAAATGAGAAATCGAGAAAACGACAAAAATCGGTGTTACAAAAAAATCGGGAATACAACCCGAACAAGGGCATTGTGGTCATTTGACACCTCGAGTTGTCTTTTGACTCAAATGTCCATTGAAAATAAATGATATTACACTTGGGAAATGTCTAAGAAAAAAATTAGTAAGTCAGTATAAACGGGAAATAAAAATTAAAGAAATCGACGGTACAAGGAGTAAATCGATAGCACCGAAAAAGTTTGAATTTAACCCGAAGAGGGGCATTTTGGCCATTTGAAATCAAGAGTTAGCTTTTAACTTAAATGTTCATTAAAAATAAGTGGTATTAAATTTTAAAATTTCATGAAAATAAGAAATTAAATATGAAGTGTAAGTAAAGGAAATATGGGGGATGTTATTAAAAATAATAAAGTTTAAATATTATATTGAATATTAAAATGATAGTGGGGGTATAAATACCCATAAGAGGACAGCAATCACCACTTCAACATTTTATTTCTTCATTCACTCATCCATGGCCGATTCAAGGTTCTTCAAATCCTCCATGGCTGGCCATGATGCATGCTCCCATTTCATCACTTTCAAGCCATAATTTCTCGTGAGTCCCTTCATTAAAAGTTGTCCATACACCTTGGGCAGTAGATAGGCAACAAGAAGATCATGTTTTGGTGAAGTTTTGAAGAGTTTCCAAAGTGGTAAGTAGGTATTTTTGATGCTTGCTTCATTAAAGTTTTTGTGGATGTTATGGGTAGTTAGATTGTGGAAAGAATTTTGGAGTTTGATGTTTAAGGGAGATGTATATTTTTGGCAGCCTGGAAACTCCTTAAGAACAGTTTATCCTTGCTTGTAAATGGTAGATTAAAGGGTTGATTAACTGTTTATGTGTGTAGGAATTAATTTGGGTGATGTATACTAAGTATATGTGAATGTATACTTAAATTTGGAAGCTTGGAAATTAATGGAGAGAGATGTATGAATTGGCAGCTTGAATGGTGAGCCAAAAAAATGTTATTTCATGGTTTGGTTTATAGAATATTAATGTTGAATTGTGGTACTTGTTATGGCAGCTTGTGCATGTGTATGAGGGTTTGAGTTTGGACATGTAAATGAGCTAGGTTATGTAGTTAAATTGTGTGTAATTTGAACTTGGAAAATTTTGGACTATAATGTGCATATTGAGTGTGGTTATAAGCAGCCAAAATGACCAAAAATGTATTGTGAAATGTGTTTATGTTATGGTACAAAATAGAAATGGCATGATGTGTAACTTGATAAGTGTTAAAAGTATATTTGGTATGTGATGAAGAGTGTTGCAATAGGGTAGTGTGTATTTTAGCCTAGAACCTTAAGTGTGTGGCTCCAATTAGTATGAGACCAATTGAAGGTGAAACTAGGCACAAAATGTGCCAACTTTCATGAAGGAAGCTTAACAAAATTCTGCTTGGAAGGTAACTTGAAAAATGACCAAATCCAGATTAGTGCATTTAAGGCCTTAAAATTGACCATTTGGGCAGCAGTTAGTGTTTTGGCAGTAACTCACTCAAAACAGGTCCAATTGACCTAAAATTTTTACCATGAATAGCTGAGACATATATCCACAAGTCTTATAAAGACACCAACACCCAAAAATGACCATATGCAAGTCAAATAGCTTGCACAAATTCAGGTCCAAAAACTAGCCGAACCTAAAACGACCTAAAATGATCTAAAGGGACCAATTTTGGTGCATTCTGACCAGCAGTAGTAAAATGACCATAACTTGGTCTACATAACTCAGAATGACCTGAAATTTTGCCCCGCTTGCAATAAGACATAGATGTACAAGTTTTTAGTTTTGACCGAAACTCAAAAACCGAGGGAACAAGGTCATCTGGCTAGGTCAAATTGATATACCGGAATCTGACAAATTGCAATAAAATGCAATATACATGGAAATGAATTTGGTAACATGTACCAATACAAAAAGGCTACAAATGTGACATATTGGTAACATTAAAACCTAATTCACCTAGAATGCATCGAGGGTCAACATCTTAGGTTGACTAAGGAAATAATAAAATTCAATAAGTTAATTATTAAGCATTATCGTTAGAGACAGTTTAAATGAGTACTGAAACACTTCAAAATTATGTTTCTCAGTTAGTAAAGGCTCAGGGAAGGGAAAGGAAACACTGAGTTAGAGCTAAGAGACAGCTATCAGAGGTTTATGCACAACTAGTTTTTAACTGATTTTATTATGAATATTTCATATGATTAAATGAAGTATTTTTCTTATGTATTATGTTTAACAAGCATTGGATTTAATTCAATGATTATTGAAATTGTTATAGTATGTATAAATTTGGCTTTGTTAAATGGTATTTCAAAAAATGTTAAACATTGTTGTGGATTGAATAAATTATGTTTTGGAAAATTGTGATAGAACATGTTTTAAATTGTGATGGGCAATTTTCATGGAAAAATGTAAATTTATGATTTGAATTGTGATGAGCATAAAAATTATTGGATATTGGAATTGACTTTGAATCGAATTGTATTGGGAATTATGCTCACTAATGTGGGAGGGGCGTGAGACGAAATATCATCCATTGGAATTATATAAAATGCACCAGGTAATGCCCAGGAAAGATGGTGGAGTCACAATGGTCTCACTTAAATACCACCTCTTTAGACAGCATTTCCTAATAGAATCAAACCACTGGTAAGTACCGTCTTCCCATAACACTACCACGGTACTAAGGATTTATGCCACGAAGGCATAGATAGACAGGAGTCGCCACTCGGGTAATTACCGGGACATATTCAGTGTTTCTTCCGAGGGTCATGGATGGCAACTTACTCCTTGCAGATTTTCCACAACCGTCATTACTATAGCCCAATGTCTAGGTTCGGGATAGTGGGTACGTAAGGGGAAGGTGTTAGGCACCCCTTACGCCTGGTCTAACCTCGTTGATTCAAGTGCTAGTCCTCTACTAATGTTTCTAGAAGTCTTGTTTATTATTCCTTTATTAAACTATATCCTAAAAAATGCAATTCTAATCCTACACATGCAAGTAATTCATAAAAGGGTTGTTGTTTACACACAATTTTCATGCACAAGTAATTCCTATCTATGGGGTTGCTAATTATTTAAATGATATTTACCAGATGACTAAAATTAATTTATTATTGAGAATTTAATTTATAAACAAATTCAATTTCAAATAACCCTACGTTTCTATTAAACTTAATTAATTAATTTTCATCAAGTTACCCTAAGGATAATTGAACTAAGTTAACTATGTACATGTGTAATTTATTCTAATATCACATAAGGCCCAAACAATCACAATCTAATAAAGATTTCTAACATGCAAATTTATTTTACAGTTATCAAGTATTAAATTAAATTTATTTACATGCCAATGTTAGTTTAATTTACAAACAAGATTAATTTTAATTTACAAAGTATTTATTTAAATTAATTACATGCAAAAGTCAGTTAAATTAAAAAACAAAGTTAATTTTAATTTACCAAATAAAAGTTCTATTATTACTACAATTTCATGCCAATGGTTATTCGATAAGTTTAGAGTTACTTACCTGTTGGTAAATGCAGTTGCCATTGGAGCAAGCTACCCTTAAAAAGGGTCTTCTCTTCTAGTATGGCAATGATATCCCTGGCTTACTCCCGTTTAGCTCCACATAAGCTCCGCGCAAATGCCCTCTTTGGTACTTACCTTAGAGCTACTTACCAATTTTGTTTGTAATAAAAAATAAAGAAAATAAAGAAAAATAATAAAAGTACGAGAGACAGAAACTAATCATATGCAGAGTTGTGTATCCCCTCAAATTAAACATGATTACTTGATCTATATGAACATATAAAATAAATTGAAAACAAAGAGCATAGAATTAAAATATTGTGTGGCATAGATCTTGAAAAGAAAACAATAAAAACTGACCTTCCAGAAATCTTGTATGAAAATCTTCTTGAAGAAAAGAAAAAAATAAGGAAGAACTCAAAGAGTCTTAAATATCTCTAAATTTCATATAGCTCTAAATTTTCTCTTCCTCTTTCCTCCCCTCATCCCCTCTTCCCTTCTCTAGTAGGGTATTTATAGGGTTTTGGGGGAGAGGTGTGATAGGGTTTGGAGTCTTAGGGTGATAAAGTTTAGATGACTTAAACAACTACGATTGCAGAATTCGAATAAGACTGGGATATGGGTGAGGTGTTTCAACCAATAGGAGGATAGGAAAAAATGGAAGGCACCAGTAGGGAGTGAGGAAGAGTTGTTGTAGGGTTTGGAGTCTTAAGGTGATAAAGTTTAGATGACTTAAATAACTATGATTGCAGAATTCGAATAAGACTGGGATATGGGTGAGGTGTTTCAATCAATAGGAAGACAAAAAAAAAATGGAAGGCACCAGTAGGGAGTGAGGAAGAGATGTGGTAGGGTTTGGAGTCTTAAGGTGATAAAGTTTAGATGACTTAAATAACTATGATTGCAGAATTCGAATAAGACTGGGATATGGGTGAGGTGTTTCAACCAATAGGAAGACAGGAAAAAACAGAAGGCACCAATAGAGAGTGAGGAAGAGAGTGGGGCCAAGGAAGAGAGAGATATTTTGTTATTTTAATTTTTAGAAAATAATTAAATGGGTCCCATTTAAAATTCCTAACTAGGCTTTCTTAGGCCCATAGAGCCTAATTAAACTTAATTAGATCCTTTTAAGAACTGCCCATATTAAATTTAAACAAAATAAAATTTTATTTAAATTTAATTAAATTAATTTTCCCAAAATTTTATTATTATTTTTATTTTTTCAAGATCATGCCACGGAATTAATAATTCAGCTCCATGCCTCCAATTACATCTTACAGTCATATAATTTTTCATCATCGGGTTTCCCACGGCCTTAATGCATATACTCATCAAAAAAATAAGGGTCTACCGTTTGGCCCCCACTTTGGCGAAAGTTGAAATCAATGCGAAAGCATTGCTCAAGTTTCGTCAAAGTGAAACTCAAATTTCTAATAACTCTGAGGATCAAGTATATCTTGCTCGGTCGACATACTCTATGTTATGAGACTAGCTACGGTCTCATAATAGTAATAACTGTGTCATGTGAAAAATGAGTGTATCTTGCTCTGTCGATACACTCTGCATCATGAGACTAGCTACGGTCTCATAATAGTGATAACTGTGTCATGTGAAAATTGAGTGCATCTTACTCTGTCGATACACTCTGTGTTATGAGACTAGCTATGGTCTCATAACAGTGATAACTTTGTAATGTGAAAATCAAATGCATCTTGCTCTGTCGATACACTCTGCATCATGAGACTAGCTACGGTCTCATGATAATGGCAACTCTGTGTTTTAAAATGTTGTGGATTCGTATTTAGGACCGCAGTCCTAAACTACCTACGTATCAGCCTCGCTATCCTGAGGAAGAATCAGATCCACTCATAGTTTGACACTTGAAACTGTGGTGATGCATGTTCTTCTACGCCTTACACACCTATGGGTGACATTTTGATGCATGTTCTTCTACGCCTTACACAACTATGCCATGTGCCCTAAACAACATCTAAGGACTTACCAAAAAAACATTTGTCATGAAATGTTGTGGGTTCGTATTTAGGACCGCGGTCCTAAACTACCTACGTATCCCCCTCGCTATCCAGAGGAAGAATCAGACCCCTTCGTAGTTCGACAATTGAAACTGTGGTGATGCATGTTATTCTACGCCTTACACACCCACAGGTGACATGTTGATGCATGTTCTTCTATGCCTTACAAAACTATGTCATGCGCCCTAAACAACGTCTAAGGACTTACCAAAAAATATCTGTCATGATTTGAAAAATTTAGAATGATTGCGTCTCAAAATTCTCTCTCATTTTTATGTTTCCTGTATGCTACTTCCTATCATGGGCATGCTGATTTTACTAAAGATTCTAAAAAGAAACATAGTCTTCTGGGGGATCTTTTTTTGCAAAAGCTTTCTTATAGCCTCAAAGTTTTTTAGAATAATTGTTCACCAAAAAAGACTTCCTTAAGGTCACAATACAATTTCTCTCTGATTTTTCTTTTTTCTTCTCTCCCCCCATGGTTTCTATCTTGAGTCATTTCTCTTTCATGAACTCCATTCTCTGTGCCCTAACTTTTGCCTGAAATGTCCTTTTGGATTTTCATCTCAGCGGGCTTGCTCTAACTTTTGCCTAAGCGGTCCTTTCGGGTTTTCCACCTAGCAAGCTCCCTTTTTTTTTTTTTTTTCTTAGAAGGCATAGATTAAATCAAAACAATGCAGTTCAATTACTTAATCATTTGATGTATCCCTCAAGGCACAAACATTTGCGATCATAATTAAATAAAATCCATTCCTCGTTAATGCAATAAAAAAATTCTTTATTTATTTAGGTACACCATTACTCCCTCTTACATTAGGTTTTGCCAAATTTCTAACCTTCCAAAGTTAGTAATAAGCTTTATAACCTGCTGGATGACCTTTTCAGGTTTTCCATCCAGATCTTCTCTCATCTCCCCTTTTGCTTAGACCGCCTTTCGCAAGTTTTCAATCTAGCATTTTTTTTTTTACCTTTACTTTTGCCTAGATTGTCTTTTGTAAGCTTACAGCCTAGCGGGCCTATCTCACACAAAGTACCGTTTGAGCTTGTCTAAGTTGACTGGTTCTTGAAATTCATTCCCATCCAGATCTGATATTCTTACAGCACCTCCTGACAAGATCTTTTTGACTATGTATGGACCATCCCAATTTGGCTTGAACTTTCCTCTTGGATCAAAAGGGATGGGCCGAGCTTGTTTCAAAACCATGTCTCCCTCTTTGATCTTTCTTGGCTTCACCTTCTTATTAAAGGACCTTGCTATCTTTCTTTGATAAGCCTGCATATGATACAAGGCTCGCATCCTCTTCTCATCAATCAAAGCTAGTTCTTCATATCTTTTCTTGGCCCACTCATTTTCCAGAATCTTAGCTTCTAGTATCACTCTCAAGGATTTGACCTCTAACTCAATGGGTAGCGCTGCTTCAGTCCCATACACTAAAGAGAATGGAGTTGCCCCTGTGTATGTTTTTGTAGTAGTGTGATAACCCCAAAGAGCATAAGGGAGCTTCTCAGGCCAATCCTTATAGGTTTCAACCACTTTTCTCAAAATGGTTTTCACATTCTTATTTGCTACTTCTACTGCTCCATTAGCCTCTGGTCTGTACGGTGAAGACTTGTGATGCTTAATCTTGAATTCGGTAATTAATTCTAAGAAATCACCTTTGAACTGGCTGCCGTTATCTGATACTATCTCATGGGGTACCCCAAACCCGCAAATCAAGTTCTTTCGCACAAACTTACTTATCTGCTTGGCCCCTACTACTTTATAAGATTCAGCTTCAAACCACTTGGTGAAATAGTCAATTGCCACAATGATAAATCTATGGCCATTAGAAGCCATGGGAGAAATCTTCCCAATAATGTCTATGCCCCATATTGAGAATGGCCACGGTGAAGTCATACTGTAGAGTTCACTGGACGGTAGGTGATTTAAATTTCTATGGATTTGGCACTCATGGCATCTTTTCACAAATTTAGCGTTGTCGGTATCCATGGTAGACCAGTAATAGCCCAATCTTAAAATTTTGCCAGCTAATACCCTTCCGTTCATGTGAGGACCACACACTCCTGCATGTACTTCCTCCATTATCTGCTTAGACTACTTTTTTGTCACACACAAGAGCAATAGTCCTTCGAAGAACCTTTTGTAGAGTTGCCCCCTAGCCAAAGTGAACTGAGTGGCTAATCTACGAATTATAGCTCTATCCCTACTATTGGCTGACTGTGGGTATTCTCTTACCTCTAAATATCTTCTTATGTCCTCATACCATTTCATCTCATCTTCTAGATCTAAATATGCTATTATTAACACTTCATAACATGGGATTCTACTCCTCATCAGGATAACTGGCTGGGTCAACTTCTGATCACCCTTCTCCCATAAGGATGCCAGTGTGGCTAGAGCATCAGCCATCTGATTCTGAGCTCTAGGCATGTGCTTCATTGTCACTTCCTCAAAGCTAAATAATAGTTTCTTAGCATACTCCAAGTATGGCCTCAACTTTTCTTCTTTCAATTCCCATTCACCTTTAATATGGGAAACTACTAGCATTGAATCTCCAAACACCTCCACTTATTTAGCCTCAACAGCTATTAATGCCTCTAGGCCACAAATGCAAGCCTCATATTCTGTAATATTATTAGTGGTTGGGAAACATAGCCTTTTTGACAATAACAATTGTTCTCCATTCGGTGCTTCCAAAACTACCCCTATACCGGCTCTGCTTTTATTCATGGCCCCATCAAAGTACATTTTCCATGACTGGACCTCTACTAGCTTGAGACTCTCATCTAGGAAGGCTGTTTCGACTTCTTCCTCTTCATTAACTGGATTTTCAGAAAGAAATTCGGCCACTACAAGCCCTTTGATGGTTTTTCGAATCTCATACACAATATCAAATTCAGAAAGTAGGACCAACCATTTAGCCAATTTTCCAACTAGCGTCGGTACTTCAAATAGGTACTTTAAAGGATCCATCTGGGATACTACAATAACTCGATGGGTCTGAAAGTAGTGCCTTAACTTCTTAGTTGCCCATACTACAGCCAGACAGGTTTTTTATATCAGTGAATAATTCTCCTCATAAGCAAGGAGTTTCTTACTAATGTAATAGATGTCTCTCTCCAGATTCTCTACTTCTTGTGCCAACATTGCCCCCAGGGCCATGTTTTCCACTGATAGGTAGAGGATTAGAGGGATGTCAGGGATGGGTGGTGACAAAATTGGTCGATTGCTCAGGTACTGCTTTATTTTTTCAAATATCTCTTGACATTGCTCATTCCACACCAGTGGCTGATTCTTTCTTAGTAGCTTAAAAATTGGTTCACATGTAGTTGTGAGCCTAGCTATGAACCTACTGATGTACTGTAATTTTCCTAAGAAACCACTAATCTCTTTTTCTGTTCTCGGGGCTGCCATCTCCTAGATTGCCTTCACCTTATCTGGGTCAACGTCAATCCCTTTTCTACTGATCATATGCCCTAACAGCTTGCCTGAAGTGACCCCAAACACACACTTGCTAGGGTTCAGTCTCAATTTATACTTGATGACCCTCTGAAAGAACTTCTCTAATGCCTCAAAATGTCTCTCCCTAGTTGGGGATTTTACTACCATGTCATCCACATATACTTCAACTTCTTTGTGCATCATGTCATGAAATAACATAGTAGCCATTCTCTAATAAGTCGCACCAGCATTTTTTAGCCCAAAAGGCATGACCTTATAACAATAAGTCCCCCATTCAGTGATAAAAGTTGTCTTTGCTTTATCTATCAAATCCATGAGGATCTGATTATATCCCGAAAAACCATCCATGAAAGAGTACATGGCCATGCAAGCAGCACTGTCAATAAGCACATCGATGTGAGGCAATGGGAAATCATCCTTAGGAGTAGCCTTATTCAGGTCCCTATAATCTACACACATCCGAACTCACCCATCCTTCTTGGGGACTGGCACAATGTTGGCTAACCACTCAGGATACTCAATTACTTCAATGAAATCAGCTTCAATGAGCTTTTTCACCTCTTGAGCTATCTTTTCTTCCCATTCTGGCCTAAGCCGATGCTTCTTTTGTTTTACTGGCCTCATGTTAGGGTCTGTAGGGATCTTGTGTTGTACTATGTCTCGATCAATTCCCGACATATCTTTATAAGACCAGGCAAATGCTTCTTAGTACTTTATTAATAAGGCTATAAATTTATCTCTTTCTTTTTGGGTTATATCTTCAGCTAACTTAATGTCTTTAGGATCATCTGGTGTACCCAAATTAATAGAGATTGATTTTAATGCATTAACAGAAACAGATTCTAAATGATTATAAATGCCATGCGTGTAGCCATTAGGATGAACATCAAACAAGTAAGCAAAAGGACTAGTCATATTATTTAACTTTGCCTCAAAATCGTCATCAAGTACATCAGAAATAACAATATCAGTATCACTACTGAGCATTACAAAAGATAGACTCAAACTTAAGGGTGTAGGTCCAAGTGCTTGGCTTCCATGCAGACCTTAACTTGATGGTACTGACCTCTTGTTCTAGTTCCTCAACATGCGACAGCTCCTAGTCATCAGTCCATGCAATTGCACCCTCCCTGATAAACTTGGTGGGCTTGAGTCCCTCTTCATCTTCAGTTGGCTGATAGCCCAGCCCATATCTAGTGATCTGTCCCTTTATTTCTAAAAAAGTCACTAAGCCATTAGCTCGTTTTCCCAAACCCATGCCAGGAAAAAACTTAATCTCTTTCATCATAGTGGCCACCCTAGGGTCCATTCACTCTCCATAGATCCTAGCAACTTGGAAACCAGAAAATAGTGATACCAAACCATCCACTTGCAGAATAGCTACTTCCCCATCCCTTTCAGCATTGATGGTGATTACACCATCTTGGTACGGGATCTTGATCTTTTTGTGGAGTGTAGAGGGGACTCCACCTAAGGGATGGAACCAGATTCTACCCATCAGTAAGGAGAATGTCATAGGGATGTCTAGCACAGTGAACTCAACTTCAGTCTCTATAGGCCCTACCTTAACCATAGTCTTGAATATCCCTATCACATTTCTCTTTGAATCATCATAGGCCTTGATAACCAGATCAGAACCAGTTAGTTCAGATATAGAAATTCCTAATTTTGGCAAAATCTTCAGAGGGCATACGTTGATGGCTGACCCATCATCTATCATCACACAAGGCACTTTCCACCCTCCAACCTCAGCGGTCACAAACAGAGCCCTGCTATGGTTTCTCCCCTCAGCTGGGAGATTATGATCAGAGAAAGTAATATGACCCCCATCTTCTATAAGCACAACTTTGGCAATCTCTTCTGGAGTTATCTTCGTGGAGACCTTGAGTACACTCAGGGCCTTGGTCAGTGCAGTTCTGTGTTTTTCTGATGCAAATAGCAATTCCAAGACCGTTATGCTAGCCTGAGTCCTTTTCAATTGCTTAAGGAACTGATCATCCTCTTCATCTGTGTCCTCTTCAGCCAACACCTTGGCTTTCCCTCTCACGTTGTCCTTCTCCATCGGTGGATCAGGATAATATCTATCACTCTTGGTCATGTGGCTCACCCTACTCTTTTCCTCTCCGTCAGAGTCAACCCAAACATCTAACAAACCTTCCTCATCACTGGAACTATCCCAAATATCAATTGCCATTACAGATCGAGGATCATCAAGCTTTTGGATAGGTTGGATAAGGTTGAGAATTTGGTCAGGATCAATTGAGGTGGTGGAAATCATGTAAAGTCCTGGTGGAGGTGGAACATTATGGTTGGGCATTGGGTTGGTGCGTGTGTTAGGTCGATTTTCTGGGTCAGCTATTTTCTTAGCATCGATCAGGTCCTGAACTTCGTGTTTTAGCCGAAAACATCTATCAGTGTCATGGCCATGAGTTTGATGGAATTGGCAATATAGGTTAGCATTGTAATTGGATGGCAGTGGGTTTGGTGGTGGTCTAGGTGCCAAGGGTTAGAGGAGACCCTGAGCTTTGAGTCGCTCGAAGACTTTAGATAGAGGTTGGTTGAATTGAGAGAACTTTCTAGGGGTGCGGGACACGGTTTGAACCTCAATGACTTCGTTTTCCCCAGTAATGTTGCCAGCTGACTGGTATCCTCCCCTCTTGGGCTGATAAGTCTTCTTTTCATTGTTCAATACATCCTCTACTAATACCCCAGCATCATATAGTTGTTCAAAGGTAGCCAAGGGATAATAACAAAGTTTCTCATAATAACTAGGCTGCAGACTTTTCACTACTAATCGCACTTGATCCTTTTCAGCAGGCCTATTGGTCATCCTTATGGCCTTTTTCCTCCATCTCAATAGATACTCTGAAAAGGTTTCATTTGGTTTTTGCCTAGTGGTCTCTAAGTCTCTCAGGGTAACATCTAAAGCTGTATTATAGGAGTATTGTTGCACAAATCTCCTAACTAGCTCCTCCCAATCTTTTCTCACAGTGGCTTCTAGGCCTTGATACCATGAAGATGTAACCCCTTCTAGTGACATAGAAAAGAACCGAGTGACTTGGTTCTTAGTCAAACCAATTATTTTCATAACTATAAGATAAGACCTGAGGTGGGTTTTTGGGTCACCAGTACCATCGAATTTAGCCAAATCAGGCATCTTGAATTTTTCAGGTAGATTTCCATCCAACTGGATGTCAAAGTCATCTACATCTAACAGCCCCATTCCCGTAAATTCAGCTTGCTTTTTCACACTAGCCTGAAGTTTTTCCATCATCTCAGTAACAACTCTAATATCCTCACTTGTCCCCTTTTCTTTCTTTTTGGCCTTGTCTTGGAGATAATCTTCTTCATCCGAAACGTCATCAAAGGCCTTTTTTTTACTAGTCTCTTCTTTAGGCCTTTTCACCTGAACATCACTAGGCCCACCCATCTCTAACTTCTTCTCAAAGTTGGCCATGATTTTTCCTTTAAGCTCAGCCATCTTGGCATTCAAAGCTTCTTTAAGCATCTGTCTAAACATGACCTTAGTGTCTTCCATTTTAGCTTCTGCAGGTGTAACTCTTACTAATCTCTTTCCCTCCCTAGCCCCTAACCCAAGTGACCTGATTAGAAGTCTTCCTGATGTGTTCTAAAGCTATGTTTACTACAAGAGAAAAAAAATACAAGGTTTTAACATCTTATGCTATGTACAAATGCAATGCATGAATGCATGAATATGCACTTTCATTTTTACCTTTGCCTTTACAAAGCCAAAACCGAACCGTACTAATACGACCAAAACTGAACCAAAATTGAACTGTATAAATCGAATTAAAATCGGACCAAAGACTAAATGATAAACTGAAAAGAATGTCTCCAGAACTGAATCTTCACCCCCTTATACCTTCAACTCTCACGTGTAGGGTAAGAAAAAAAATTCTATCCTAGGCTATGGTACACTAGACGCACCAACAGGAGGTGGTCCAGGACGACCTTTCCTCTATAAACAAATGATTTGTATCTTTAAAGTTTAACCATAAGTAAGCATCCTCTTGCTTAACATGGGTTTTAAAATGGACTTGGGCCTATACACACATTGGGTTTATGCATAGGCCTAGGTTCATCTCGACTACCACTAGAACTTATGGTTTGAATAGTAAGGATACGAATCCAGAACAACAAAAATCTACGGGGTACCTAGGGTTGAAATCTATGGCTCATAGGCTTTATTGGGTAGGAAAAGGGTCACCCATGAGAGAGCTTGTCCATTAAGCACAACGGCCGGAGCTGTGGCTCTTTTATATACTCGAAGGTACGGGTATGGGGTGCTAGCATTCACCAATTCGTCATAGCTCGAGTAGAACCATGGTCTCCTTGGCTAGTACTAACGAGGCTAAAAGGGTAAGGGTGATCCGTGTGATAGTGTAGTGCAATGCAAAAAGTTTAACAAAGGAATAATATTAGACTAATAGAAACATGTTGGAGTAACTATCCATTTAGTCCCCAGTGGAGTCGCTAAACTGTAGGGAGGCGGGCGTAAGATGAAATATCATCTATTGGAATTATATAAAATGCACCAGGTAATGCCCAGGAAAGATGGTGGAGTCACAATGGTCTCACATAAATACCACCTCCTTAGACAGCATTTCCTAGACATGCACTTCATACAATCCTAATAGAATCAAACCACTGGTAAGTACCGTCTTCCCATAACACTACCACGGTACTAAGGATTTATGCCACGAAGGCATAGATAGACAGGAGTCGCCACCCGGATAATTACCGGGACATATTCAGTGTTTCTTCTGAGGGTCATGGATGGCAACTTACTCCTTGCAGAGTTTCCACAACCGTCATTACTATAGCCCAATGTCTAGGTTCGGGATAGTGGGTACGTAAGGGGAAGGTGTTAGGCACCCCTTACGCCCGGTCTAACCTCGTTGATTTGAGTGCCAGTCCTCTATTAATGTTTCTAGAAGTCTTGTTTATTATTCCTTTATTAAACTTTATCCTAAAAAATGTAATTCTAATCCTACACACGCAAGTAATTCACAAAAGGGTTGTTGTTTACACACAATTTTCATGCACAAGTAATTCCTATCTATGGGGTTGCTAATTATTTAAATGATATTTACCAGATGACTAAAATTAATTTATTATTGAGAATTTAATTTACAAACAAATTCAATTTCAAATAACCCTACGTTTCTATTTAACTTAATTAATTAATTTTCATCAAGTTACCCTAAGGATAATTGAACTAAGTTAATTATGTACATGTGTAATTTATTCTAATATCACATAAGGCCCAAACAATCACAACCTAATAAAGATTTCTAACATGCAAATTTATTTTACAATTACCAAGTATTAAATTAAATTTATTTACATGCCAATGTTAGTTTAATTTACAAACAAGATTAATTTTAATTTACAAAGTATTTATTTAAATTAATTACATGCAAAAGTCAGTTAAATTAAAAACAAAGTTAATTTTAATTTACCAAATAAAAGTTCTATTATTACTACAATTTCATGCCAATGGTTATTCGATAAGTTTAGAGTTACTTACCTGTTGGTAAATGCAGTTGCCATTGGGGCAAGCTACCCTTAAAAAAGGGTCTTCTCTTCTAGTATGGCAATGATATCCCTGGCTTACTCCCGTTTAGCTCCATATAAGCTCCGCGCAAATGCCCTCTTTGGTACTTACCTTAGGGCTACTTACCAATTTTGTTTATAATAAAAAATAAAGAAAATAAAGAAAAATAATAAAAGTACGAGAGACAAAAACTAAACATGTGCAGAGTTGTGTATCCCCTCAAATTAAACATGATTACATGATCTATATGAACATATAAAATAAATTAAAGACAAAGAGCATAGAATTAAAATATTGTGTGGCATAGATCTTGAAAAGAAAACAATAAAAATTGACCTTCCAGAAATCTTGTATGAAAATCTTCTTGAAGAGAAGAAAAAAATAAGGAAGAACTCAAAGAGTCTTAAATATCTCTAAATTTCTTATAGCTCTGAATTTTCTCTTCCTCTTTCCTCCCATCATCCCCTCTTCCCTTCTCTAGTAGGGTATTTATAGGGTTTTGGGGGAGAGGTGTGATAGGGTTTGGAGTCTTAGGGCGATAAAGTTTAGATGACTTAAACAACTACGATTGCAGAATTCGAATAAGACTGGGATATGGGTGAGGTGTTTCAACCAATAGGAGGACAGGAAAAAATGGAAGGCACTAATAGGGAGTGAGGAAGAGGTGTGGTAGGGTTTGGAGTCTTAAGGTGATAAAGTTTAGATGACTTAAATAACTACGATTGCAGAATTCGAATAATACTGGGATATGGGTGAGGTGTTTCAATCAATAGGAAGACAAAACAAAAATTGATGACACCAATAGAGAGTGAGGAAGAGGTGTGGTAGGGTTTGGAGTCTTAAGGTGATAAAGTTTAGATGACTTAAATAACTATGATTGCAGAATTCGAATAAGACTGGGATATGGGTGAGGTGTTTCAACCAATAGGAAGATAGGAAAAAATGGAAGGCACTAATAGGGAGTGAGGAAGAGAGTGGGGCCAAGGAAGAGAGAGATATTTTGTTATTTTAATTTTTAGAAAATAATTAAATGGGTCCCATTTAAAATTCCTAACTAGGCTTTCTTAGGCCCATAGAGCCCAATTAAACTTAATTAGATCCATTTAAGAATTGCCCATATTAAATTTAAACAAAATAAAATTTTATTTAAATTTAATTAAATTAATTTCCCCAAAACTTTAATATTATTTTATTTTTTCAAGATCATGCCACAGAATTAATAATTCAGCTCTATGCCTCCAATTACATCTTATAGTCATATAATTTTTCATCATTGGGTTTCCCACGGCCTTAATGCACATACTCATCACAAAATAAGGGTCTACAACTAAAAGGATTGTGATATTGTTTTATATCTCACTATAGATGCTTGACTAGGTTATTACCTGTCTCTCTCATTTGTTGAAAAGATAATGGAGTTAGTTGTATTTTGATTAACATGGTACGTGCACAGCCTAGATTCTCCTCTTATTAGAGGTTAGATCTAAGTTCTTATTTGTTATGGCCCTTTCGGAAGATTCATTATTGTGATGTGTACTGTGCACGATAATTCGACCTCCCCGACCATAGGGAGTTAGAATCACCCCGAAGATGGCCCTTGCGGATTAGTCTTGCATAGTTAGTGAGATACAGAATGGTTTTTGAATAGTAAAGAATTGTGATTTCAATTATGATTTATGTATAATTGATTTTGTTGGAATTACCTAAATAGTTAGTTATGATTTGATAAATTGAATTTCGTGATCAAAGTCATTTTATACAAATGATTTACATTATTGCCAATGAATATTTTGAGTTTTGGAATTTGATGAGTATTTAGATTTCTAAATTATTTACTGTAAATTTTGTCAATGCATATTATACTATGTTTTAAATTATAGTTGTGCACCACTGAGTTCACCACTCAGCGATAGCTTTGTATGCTGTCGCAGGTGAAAAGAGCATAGAGTAATTGAGTAAGCTTCTTTGAAGAGACATTCAGATCAGCTCCAGGTTTACCCATGTACACAGGTTTTGATGTATGCATGTAATAATATGTATGTAAATTATTTGAGCAGTTGTATAAAGACTCTTGTAAAACAATTTGGTATGTAATTAAATGTAAATTATTGTAAATGTAAATTTGAGATTTCATTTACTTGAACAGTTTTGTAATAAAAATTTTGAATCTTGTAATCAGTGAAAAGTTTCTTTATGATGAGATTAGTTTGAAAATGAATTGATTGTTATTGAGAATTGAATTGTGAATTGAAATGAAGTTATTGGAGTTTGAGATTGAGAAATATATTTGAAGTGCTTTTTACAAGTTTTTGAAGAACTATTTTATTCAAAATACAGATGGCACTCCGCCAAAATTTTTACAGAAATTACTAATAATTCAAATGTGTTAGCTGTTTCACTTCAGTTCAAAAATTTTTTTAACACCTGTAAATAGTGCTCACCACTGTAAAAAGAAGTAAGAAAAGTTTTAAAATCCCTTGTATTGTATTCAATGGGTTATCAGTAGACGAAGTTGGTAATTCATTAGGTATACTACGGGATCATGTTATGCCTTACAGAGGGGTAGGGTGTGACATTTACTATTTGATTCTGGCTTTATTTATTTATATGCTAATGCTAGAATTACATGTGTTGCTGCTATTTCTTTGCATGAAAATAAATTTTAATATATTAGTGACTAGTCCTTTAGGATAAGAACTACGATAATAAGGGTGATTGGAATTAGTTTTGGAAGAGTTTGTCAGCGAAAAGTATTTTTCTAGCATATGATGAATTATAAGGTTAATTAGTGTGCCTAGTTAGTGTAAAACAAAAGAACCTAAATATAAGTTATAGTAGTATAGTTGCCCTAGATGAGGGCAAAAATGTTACCACTCGTATTTGCTAATGGAGATTGTAATCAAAATAAGTTTAGGATATTAGTGGATTCGAGAAGGATAAAATATTGGAAAGACTGATCTATTGGGATGTATTGTAGTAACTATGCAATGTTCTTGATGTTTGTGCTGTAAGCTGAAGATTACAGTAATGACTTGGGATTTATTGTGTAGAGCTACGTACTACCCAATAGTGCACCAAGAAAAAAATAATTACGAATAGCTTGTGCTTTGGTACATATATGCCAAAATAGAGTTTTCTTACTAGAACTGAATATGAAAATCATAATTCAGGATTTAAAACTCTATAATTAGAATATTAAAAGATCATGGTTGCAAGGTAATGAGAGTCAACGACTCAGTTATCCTAGCACGAGTTACAGTACATCAGGAATTACTACGAGACAAGAGATTTTAGTATAGTCAAAATTTAAAAATAACACCTATAGGGCTAAGTCATCTAGTCTCTGAAATGGAGTTTATAATTGTTTTGGTATTGCACACAAGTTATGATTTTGTTCCCCTGAAAGAGACAAGATGCTATGGATGTAATCATAATTTGTAAAATGATTGCGAAATGATATTCTAATTGGGACAGTAATGTGATAGGAAATAGTTGGTCAGGTATTTCTTAGGAAGAGCACAATTTTAATGTGCAGATCATAAGGATTAGATTATGATTAGTGTAAAACTTTTGAATAACATGAGAAAAAGGAGAGTCCTGTAGACTCCTTTCTTAAGGTTAAAGGATTGTTTATAGTTTAGTAGAAGAGGAAATAATGATTACAAAACGGTGAAAAATAAGCTATAGGATATCAGTAGATAAAAGAAAATATATAAGTGAAAAACTGAATAGTTGGTTTAAACGTGATAAAGAGATATCACGAATATTAGAAGTATTGGCCAAAATGGTCAGAGGACCAATTCAGAGTAACATTGAAGTGTAGAGGATTTATTAGAAATAATAAGGAGTACTAGCTCTTGACCCAACAATAGAGTCAAGAAAGAGAATAACATTGATTTGTGAGAGGAGATAAGGGAGTTAATTAAGGAAAAAAAAATGAAAAGCCCATATTCGGATAAGATTGGGAAAACAAAGTAAGCAAAAATTTTAAAATGTGTAATGATATTCTGAATTGTCCTATCAGGCAAGGGAGTGAATTAGTAAATAATAAGTAAAATAAAAGTGAACAAGATGGTGCAAAATGGCACATAGGCCTAGGTCATAAATAAAGATGAAAGATAACAGTTATAGACCTATGGCCAATGATGAGATAAGCATTTCTCATATGATCGATGGAATTTCTTCATAAAGAAACATGAATCGAAATATTAGATAGAACAATATTAAGAGAATATTAGAATTATACAAACAAATTAAAAGTTACATTAGATTGTTAGAAGTCTTACATAAACTCAAAGAAAGGAGATATTGGAGATAAAGTGAGTAGCAAGATGTTTTTAAAGATTTCTTTTAGAAATAGATCATAAGATTTGACAAGAAAAGGAAACTAAGTCCTCGTTTCATAGGACCGTATGAGATTCTAAGAAGAGTGAGTCCATTAGTACATAGATTTGCTCGACCTAGAGAATTGAAGTAATTCAAACTTAACTTATTATGAGGAACTCATAAGAATCTTAGCACATGGGGTGAAGCCATGAAGAAATAAACGAATATCCTTGGTTAAAGTGCCATGGACCACCATTCAGACCATGAAGCCGCATGGAAATGTGAGAAGGACATGAGAAAACAACACACACAGTTATTTAAGGACTAACGGTGGGCAAAAAGTTTGAGGACGAAATTTCATTTTAAGGGGACGAGAATTGTAACACCCCTATATTCATCAGTTCCGTACAGTCTACTGTTCCAGTGACTGATGTCTGTCCGGACAGTTAGGATGTGCAGAACCATAATTAAGTCACCTAGAAAAGCCATAAATAAAAATAAATAGCAATTACATGAAGATAAAAAACGAAAAAAAATTATAATCAGTTAAATAAGCCGAGATCACGACGATGGGTGATCGAACCGGAGAGTGACTACGAGCTTAGTCGTTACCCTGATTTCATGTGGGACCCTATGGCACCTCAAGCCTAAGAAAAATTGTGAAGCTAGTGGTAATGTGAAAATCAAAGAAAAGAATAGAGAACTAGTTTGAAAAATTGAATGAAGATTCAGGAAGCAACCTTGTGCTATTTGAAAAACAGATCAGATTGGAAAAGGGCAAAATGGTCAATTCACCCTTAGAGGTGACTCTTGGCCTAAATGTCCATTAAAAATGTAGAAAATTAAAATATTAAAAACTAGATTAAAAGAGAAGAGGTGTATGGAAAAGAAAACAAAAGGAAAAGAAAATTTAAATTAAAGGGATTATGATATCACTATGATGATGCAAGCATGACCTAATTAATTTATAATTTTAAATTATGAAAAATTGGAGATAATTATAAACTAAATAAGACCAAAATTAAAAGAAAATAAATCACTTTCTTCTTCCAAAAAGCAACCAGCTGGCTCCTCTCTTGGTCCTCTCTTTTTTTACCCAAAATTACTCCATTAATGGTCACCCTAAGCTCTTTAAACTCTAAATTTCCTTCATAAATTGCATACCCACCAAGGTAAAACCTTGTTAATTAGCTTTGATGGAAGATTGAAAGTGGAAGAAAGAAAAAAATTTGAAAAGCTTTGAAAGGCTGAAAATGCTTCAAAGAGGTAAGTGGAATTTTAAGCTTTCTCGCTTCTTTCTTTCTTTGAAATTGATGAATTTATGTGAGAAACTTGAAAATCATGCTTGATTGGGAAGTGAACAAAATTCGGCGGCCATGGGGTGTGGGAGAAATGATTTGTTTCAATTCAATAAATCATGCATATAAGCTCAATTGAGTGAGTAAATGTTATTGGCACACTTTAATTTCATGAATTGTACTAATTGGTGAATTAGGGTTCTTGGTAAATTAGGTTTTCGTAAAATTTGGGAATTTTGATGACTTCATGCACAATTGACCTAATTGATACTTAAATGGGTCAATTGGTGTGTGACACCCCTTACCCATCTCTAGTATAGCCGAGCAAGATATGCCACACAGAATACCGGAACACCCTATTTTATCTCAATTATTTTTATCCTTCCTTAACTTATTTCTTCATGGTTATGAAGTGTAATTTGTGAAATTTAACTCATTTAAGTCATTTATTGAAATTATAAATTCATTTGAGGTTTCGAAAATTTTATAGAAAATCCGACAGAGTACCGACTAAAAAAGGAGAAAACAGTTCTTCGAAACCTGTGAAAACACTTCCAATACATTTCCCAACATTCTCAAACTCCATTATATCAACATAATCTCAATATTTTAAACCATTTCTAAAAAATTCTTCTATTTATCATTCATTCATTTCACATGATAATTATGTACAAATCATAAATAAATACTAAATTTTTATTTATAAACACAAATTACAAATATTTGCATTAATACCAAAATATAATACATGAGTTTCAACTGTACATGAGAAAATAAAAGTTTAATTACAAAATACATGCCAAATCTTACCCCTCTGTAAAGCATAACATGATCCCGTAGAATACCAAATGAACTACCGAACTTCACCTATCGATAACTCATTAAGTACCCTACAAGGGATTTTAAAACAATTTTCTTACTTTTTATAAGCGGTGAGCATTTTCTAATAGGTATCAAAACATTTATTCAAAGTTCTAAAACTAGTAAAAATTTTTGTTCCATTTTATTTTTTCGCAAATTTTATAAAAATTTCGGCAGAGTGCCATCTGTATTTTGAGAAAACAGTTCTTCAAATACCCGTAAAAAAGCACATCCAAAGATTTATCTCAACAACTTCATCAATTTCACAACCATCCCAACCAATTTCAATATCATTTCTCAATTTTCAAAATTCAACAATCATCAAAATACTATTAATAAATTTCATTCAAATTAAAACAAAATACTTCCATTCATATTTTATTAAAGATAAAACAATTTATATATATCATTACAAAAATTTACATTATGAAAAATCCAAACTAAAATTTATTACAAGTTCTATACAACTTTATACAACTGCTCATAACAAATTTTACAGGTCCATATAGTTACATACATCAAAATAGTTTTTACAATCAGTGTATAAAATATACCCGATAGAACTTTAGGGTAGGTCACTCCACAATCCTCAGCAGCTCACTCTGCTGCTCCTCTAGTCTCTATATCTGTGATAGCAATAATAGCCATCGCTGAGTACTAGGACTCAGTGGTGCACAACATACTAAAATAACCTTTATGCAAAATTTAAATCATACTTATTCAAAAATTAAACTGAACATGTGATATCAATACAAAACATGATTTACAAGATTTTAGTTCAAACAATTTTATTTCAAAAGTCCCAAAACCATTTACATAAAAACACACAGTTATATCATGCCATTCGAAACAAATATAATCTCAATAGCCAGAGGCTAAGGAGAAGCCACATCACAAGTCTAGCCAGCTCAAATATGTGGGAACCCATTCTTTTTCTTCTTCTACTGGCACACACCTCAACACTTCAGCCAGAGAAGGAATCAAAATTCAAAACTGATTTCCCCCACTAGTCATGCTAGTGAGGTGTTCAAATATATGGTCATGACACTATGGTTTCGAAACTTATCTTAACAATTTACTAAACATTTATTGCCATTTCAAACATACACAAATAAACTTTCAACAATTCAAAGCAAAAGCATAATACACATTTCATGCACTTTGTAAATGAATTTTAAAGCATATTGATGTTGTGCACAAACCTTATATGAGTCACCTCTTGGCCTTGACTCGATACCTCGAGTTCTTTCCCGGTATTCTTTCCACTGAAACACACAGTTTTAGAGTGTTTCAGTATCATTACATATCATAAATCCAAAAATAAATTCAAATTTACTTTTACCTAGCTTTAATATGCTAAACTTGATGTTCTTTAAAATTTGTGTTTTTTGGGGTTACTATTTACTACACTATTTAAGTCAATTTGTTGACTTTCTAAGGCTTAATAGGTATGGGAATTCCAACTATACTCACATACTACATTTTGGTCACCAATTTTGTTGGTTTTGGTTGTTTTCTCAAAACTTAAGTCTTTTACGCAAATTTGAAATTTTTTAGTTTTGGTGTCTTATGTTGCACTATTACATTGGTCATGTTGCTGTTAGAATTGGGCTAAGTTTTCTTCATAGAAATTGTTTCTTATTGTCTTAACTTTATTCTCCTTTTTGAATCACTCCAATTGGAGTTTTGTAGCTCAAGTTATAGCCATTTGAATCAGAGTTGCCAGATTGGCCTAACCCAGATTTCTGGGCACCAAAACTGGTTCTGGCAGTTTTAAGTCACCAAATTTGGGTGGCTAAATGACTTGGTTAAGGACATAATTTGGGTTTGTGTTCTTCATGAAAGTTTTAAGTCTATATCTCACTTTCTACTGGTAAAATTTCAGGTCATTTAGACTTGCCTAGCCCAAGTTATGGCCAAATGAACAGACACACTGTTCATTTGGTCATTTTTATACAGGTCAGATTGCCTAAGTCCGGATTTGGGCAATTTGTTCACTAGGTTTTAGTCACTTTTTAAGCATGATTCCTGAATGAAAAATGTGTCATTTTGTGTCTAGTTTCATTCTCAATTGGTCTCACACCAATTGGGTTGGTAAATTTTTAGTTTTGGTCCCTGAAAGGGACCTGGGTCATGCTGCCTGCATACTGCTCACATGCAATCCGAATCTCTACTCAATTTCAACACTTCCAACATACCCCAATTGGTCACAAATGACCATTTCTCACCTCAAACAAGGTCAAACACACCATTTGACTACTTCTCCAAATTTTTTTCTTCCAAACCCTAGGTGCTAAAACCCTAACTACACTAATTGTTACATTTAACTAATTCAAAGCATACTAACATCACTCCATCACTCAATTAAGCTTCCTAACATAATTAATTCAATCAAAACACAAGCATTTCCATCACAAACCCTAGTCGGCCAAAATTCTCTCTTGTCCCCCAAGGATGATTTCATTTCATTTTAAGCATATTTATAAGTTCTTTATGCTATAAATACATTGATTAAACTAAAAATGTCAAGTTTGCTTACTAAACTTATGCAGAATTTTCTTTCTCTTCCAATCTCTTCCTTTCTTTTTTTCTTTCTTCTTCAAGCTCCCCTTTTAGTTGCCAAAATAAGTTTTAACTATGGTCAGTAATTTTTCTATGTTGAAATTTTGTAATATTCAAGCTCAAAAATGAGCTTCAATGGTGGTTGTTTTAGTGAGGGAGAGATGAGAGACGGACGACAACTTGAAGATGAAGACCTCTTTTTTTTTTTTTTTCTTTTCTTTTCTTTTATGTTTTTCTATCTTTATGGAAGACCACTAATTCTCCAAATTTTATTTTATTTTTCAATTAGTGTTTATTACATCATGCATGATGTCATGCATAATGTCAGCAATTTCCACTTTTCCTTTTTCTTTTTTTTTTCTATTTATTTTTCCATTAGTTCTTTAATTTAATTCCCAATTCTGAAATTTTCTTTTCTCCGATTTTATTTGATAGTTAGGTTAGGAGTCAGCTCTCAGGGTCAATTGACCAAATTGCCCCTCGCCAGTTCAACCCGGTTTGCAAATAATTCAATATTTCTTCCGGATTCCTGACCTAATTATTTGACCAGCTTAACATTTCTTTTTTGTGATTTTCTCTTTTCCACTGTGTTCGCAATAGTCCTATGGACCGCGGTGTCACATTTTACGGTTCGAAATTTGAGTTTAAATCAATTTCTCAATCCATCCCAAGAAGGTCACCCATCGCTGTGACTCTTGGCTCATTTAACTTCTTATGTTCTGTTTTTCTTATTTATACTTAACTAATTGACAATTACTAATTATTTATGTTTAGGGCTATCTAGTTATCTTAAGTGTGGTTCTAATCCCCTAAATTATTCGGACTGACACCGGTCACCGAAATAGTGAAATATACCAGGCTATACAAATAGGGGTATTACAATACAAACAGTACAAAATACTAAAATGTGACCTAGTGCTCCTACCAATGCACTATTGTCTGTGAGATGACATGGACACTATGCAGAACTGTGAATGACCTCACCCAGTCTCTGGTCTAATGGCTCTCCGTCAGTCTCTCTAGAACCTACACATGGCAAAAAGCAACGCGCTAAGCAATAATGCTTAGTGGTGCCAATAATAAAATAAGAAGAATTAAAAGAAAATAAATATGCAGTGTATATATATTTATGTCTCATGCAGGCAACTTTTTGATAATTATTTATAGTCTACTTATTTGGTACTTGTTATATCAATTATTTCATTAAATTTATCAACTTGTATTTTTGTTTGCCCAAGTAACCTATACTGGATAACTGAACTGGATAAACGAGTAAACTGGCGCTAGGTACCAAGTACCTCGGGGCGTCACACCATCGGTCATAATGTGTCTTCTGGTATGCAATAGAACAGCTAATAAGCTGTAATAAACATTGGGCACAAGACCAAGTATCACACTGATATCAGAGTGGCTAAAAGCCATCAAATCACAAAATGGCATAATGCCATGTGCAGTGCTGCTAACTGAACCCTATTGGCATGCCAACCTATCCAAACCAATCTTACTAGGTGTACTAGGGCACATTATAAAGTTATTGATTAAATTTTCATGTTTTACATGTAAGGTTACTATTCATTTTTCTATTTAGGTCAAATTATTGACTTTTCAATGGATAATAGTTACATAAGTCCTAATCACATAAATTACCAGATTTTGGTTCCCAAAAGTGTTGGCATTAGTTGCCAATCCATACTCCTAACCAATGGAAAATAAATCAAAATTTCAGTTTTTGGGTGCTAGAGTTCACTATTCCATTAGGCCATTATACAATAAGAATTTGCCCAAGTGTTCCCAATCAAAGTTGTTCTTTATTGTGTTTAGTTAATTTTCACTTTGAATCACCCCATTTGGAGTTTTCTAGCTCAAGTTATGGCTATTGCACCATAATTAGTCGGATTGCCTTTACCCAGAATTTCTGGGTAATTTTTGGTTCTGCTAGATTTGGTAGTCCAACTTTGGCTAGCAATTTCATTTAGTTAAGTCCAGAATTTGAGTTTATGTTCTGCATAAAAGTTGTTCTAAATTGCCTCAGCTTTCAATTGATATAAATTTCAGGTCAATTGGACCTTTCTACATTGAGTTATGACTAAATGAATGAATACTATTCGTTTGGTCATTTTGCCCAAGCAGAATGTGTGTTACGTGGAATTAGTCAATTTTTAAGGCATCCTAAGTTTGTTTTCTAGACAGAGTTCCTTCACTAAAATTGTGCCATTATGTGTCTAATTTCATTATAACACCTCTATGTTCTGTAGTGCGTTCTACTGTTTCGGTAACAGTGTCTGTCCGGACAGCTAGGATGCCTAGAACTGCACTTAGATATAGATGAGGAGACATAAAATAATGAAAATACAAGAACAGAAAATATAAGAAAAACAAAGAAAAAATAATAGTAATGAAATTTAACCAAGTTAAACGAGCCGAGAACAATAGTGATGGGTGATCACACTGGGAAGTTGCGGCGTAGACCTTTGACTAGCCCTGGACCACGGGAAACCCTGGAAAATATTTTTTAAGACTTAAATAAACATCTATTGAAGTATAAATGTCATTAGAAATATCAAAGAAAAATTAATTAATTAGTACAAAGAAAAACGAGAAATCGAGAAAACGACAAAACTCGGTGTTATTGAAAAATCGGGAATGCAACCCGAACAGGGGCATTGTCGTCAATTGACACTCTGAGTTGCCTTTTGACCTAAATTTCCATGAAAAATAAGTAGTATTACATTTTGAAAATTGAATGAAAAATGAGATTAAAGATAAAATATGATTAAGGGAAATTAAGGGGTGAAAATAGGGATAATTGAAAATTAATGATTAAACTATATTAAACTAAGTTAGTGGAGCATTAAGTGGGATATTAGTGGACACATATAAGCCAAAGTGGACAGAATTCAACTTCATCTTCAACCTCACTCCATTGTGCCAAATTACTCCTCCCATAAAACCTCCATGGCCAAATGTTAAGAGCTTCCATAACTCCACCATTTTCAACTCAAAACCTAAGGCTCACTTCATTAACTTTAATCCCCACATCACAGGAAGAGATTGATGGTAATTTAACATATTTTGATTTTTGAAATTTGATGAGTATCCAGATTTTCAAATTATTTGCTGTAAATTTTATCAATGTATATTGTACTATGTTTTAAATTATAGTTGTGCACCACTGATTTCACCACTCAGCGATAGGTTTATATGCTGTCGCAGGTGAAAAGAGCATAAGCAATTGAATATGCTTCTTTGAAGAGACATTCAGATTAGCTCTAGGTAGACCCATGTACACAGGTTTTGATGTATGCATGTAATAGTATGTATGTAAATTATTTAAGCAGTTTTATAAAAACTCTTGTAAAATATTTTGGTATGTAATTAAATACAAATCATTGTAATATTAATTTTTGAGTTTTATAATTAATGAAATGTTCTTTATGATGCGATTGATTTGATTATTGAGATTTGAATTGTGAGTTGAAATGAAGTTTGTTGGAGTTTTATTTGAGAAATCATATTGGAAGTGTGTTTCTTTTCAGGGTTGAATTGTTTTATTCAAAATACAAATGGCACTCTGGCAAAATTTTTACAGAAATTATTAATACTTTAAATTTTTTATTTGGTTTCACTTCAGTAAAAAAAAATAATAAAAAAAATAAAAAAAAAATTGTAACACCAGATTTTAATCGATGATTTAAATTTCACCAAAATTATTTTAAAATCCCTTGTAGTATATCTAATGGGTTATTGGTAGGTGAAGTACGGTAAATCATTAGGTGTACTACGGGATTATGTTACATCTTACGGGGTAGTAGGGTGTGACATGTTTTGTGGTATCAGTGCAATGATTTTAAAGTAAATTTCAATCTGTGAATTTGAAATCTTTTTGTTGGTAACTACAACTGCTCAAATGTTTGATACATATAGTACATTTACATCATAAATATGAACTAATTGAGAGGAATCTCCTTGTATTGGTTGTACAGGAATAGAAAATCCTGTGAAAAGATATGGAAGAGAAGAATGAGACAATAGAGCAGTCTGTGATGGCAGAAGTGCAAGTTGAGCCCCAACCCCACAAAGTGTTGAAGGCCCGACTGTACCAATTTTATCGGTACAAATTACTGCACAAATGGCCCTGCAAATGGCCACTTTCTTTAAACAAATTGCTGATACTATGTCAGCTCAAACTCAAGCACAAACCCAACCCCCACAAGGGCAACATGAAATAGAAAAGAGGGAGAGACCTATGGGTCAGAGCTCGAACAGTAATTTGGGGAAGAGAAAAGAATTTGAGGAACCCCGAGCTCAAGGATATGACAGAGGCGGATCATTAGGGTAGAGAACACCAAGATCTAGTCATTGAACAACTAGAAGTTCCTATTCTACCCATTTCTGCCATGTTTGTGGTAAGCTACATGGAGGTATTTATCGTAAGACCTCTGGAGCCTCCTATAATTGTGGAAAGCTTGGACACTTTGTTAGAGATTGTACTAGAACACCTCGATCTTCACTCTGGAGTTCACAGACAGTCAGTCAGAGTCGAGATAGAAATAAAGTTGGTACTCCTCACCACCATAACACAGTGAATCAACTCGAATATAGTAGCGCACCAGTCAGAGCGTCCACTATGCACTAAGAAGAAAGAACAGAAACTTCGGATGTAGCTTTTGGTAAGTTCTTAATTTTTGAAAGAAACAATTAGTTATTATTTTATCCTAGCACTACTTAGTTGTGTGCTAGTGTTAGAACTATATGTTCTGTTGCTATTCCTTTACATGGGAATAAATTTTGATGCAGTAGTGATTAGTCCTTTAAGATAAGGAATGTGATAATAAGTGAAATTAGTTCTGGAAGAGTTTATCAGTGAAAAGTATTTTTTAACACACCATAAATTATAAAGTTAAACGGCAAGCCTACTTAATGTAAGGCAAGAGGACCTAAAAGTAAGTTATGGTAATATAATTGCTCTAGAGGAGGGCAAAGATGTTACTGTTAGTAATTGTCGAGGGATATTGTAATCAGAATCGGTTTAGGATATTAGTGGATTCGAGAAAGATAAGATGTTAGAAAACCTAGTCCATGAGGTTATAACGTAGTGACTATGTAAAGTTCTCGATGTTTGTATTGTAAGCTGCAGATTACAGTACCGATACGGGATTATTGTGTAGAGCTACGTGCTTCCTCATGGTACAATAAAATAAGAATATTTGTAAGTAATCTATAAATTGATACAGTTACGCCCAAATAGAATGCTATTACTGGAAATAAATGTGAAAATTTTAGTCAGAAATTTAAAACTTCAGAACTAGCTTATCGAAAGACTACACTTGTAAGGTAGTTAGAGTCAGTAACTTGGTCACAATAATGTGAACTACCTGTACCACATTAATTGCTATAAGTTTAGAGATATCAGTATGACTTATCATCCTCAGACGGATGAACAGTCGAAACAAGTAATTCAAGTAAATTCTGAAACTCATTGAGTTTGTGTAAATAATGAAATGAAATGATAATAATAACCTGAAAATTTTAATAAGCCCTCGAGAATATACTGAGAACTTGTATCCTTGAATCCGAGGGGAGATGGGACAGATACCTCCCACTAACAGAATTTGTATACAATAATAAGTGTCAAGCTAGCATACAAATGGCACCCTATGAATCATTGTAAGGAAACGGATAACTATGGATTTTGTGATGAGACTTTCGAGGACACAGAATAGTCATGATGCAGTATGGGTCATAGTTGATAGACTAACCAAGTCTGCTCACTTTTTGCCAGTCCTGATGGACTATAGTTAGAGAGATTGGCCAGATTGTACATAAATAAGATTATAAAACTGCATGGAGTACCAGTATCGATTATATCAGACAGAGATCCTAGGTTCACTTCTAGATTCTGGGGTAGTCTTCAGAGAGCCCTAGGAACTAGATTGAATTCAGCACGGCATTCCACCCATAGATAGATGGCCAGTCTGAGAGGGTAATTCAGATATTGGAGTATATGCTATAGGCTTTTGCGATTGAGTTTGAAGGTAGTTGGAATATACACTTGCCTTTGATTGAGTTTGCTTATAACAACAGCTACCAATCAAGCATTAGGATGCCTCCATATGAAGCTTTATAAGGCAGAAAGTGCAGAATTCCCCTATGTTGGGATGAAGTAGGTGAAAGGAAGATGATTGGGCTAGAAATTGTTTAGCAGACAGAGGAAAAGATCAGATTGAGCAGAGATAGACTCAAGGCTGTACTAGACCATCAGAAGTCCTATGTTGATATGAAGAGAAGAGATATTGAATATGTAGTGGGTGATAAGTTATTCCTCAAAGTTTCTCCTTGGAAGAGGATTATGAGATTTGGCAGAAAAGGGGAAACTGAGTCCTCGTTTCATCGGACCGTATGAGGTTCTGGAGAGAGTGGGTCCTTTGGCATATCGGTTGGCATTACCTCCAGAGCTAGAAAGGATACATAGTGTCTTCCATGTGTCCATGTTAAGGAGGTACAGATCTGACCCATCTCATGTACTATCAGTTGAAGAGATTGAGGTAAATCCAGACCTCTCATATGAGGAAGAACCCATAGAAATTCTGGCATATGAGGTGAAGCAGCTGAGAAACAAACAGATACACCTGGTTAAAGTGATGTAGAACCATCATTCAGGCTAGGAAGCTACTTGGGAACGTGAAGAGGACATGAGGAGACAGCACCCACAGCTATTCAGAAATTCATGCCAAGTAAAATTTCGAGACGAAATTTATTTTAAGGGGTGGAGAATTGTAACACCCCTATGTTCTCAGAGTGTGTTCTCTTGTTCCAAAGGATGTTGTCTGCATGCCTAGGATGCCTAGAACTACACTTAGATATGGGTGAGGAGACATAAAATAATGAAAATACAAGAAAAGAAAATACAGGAAAAATAAAGGAAAAATAATAGTAATGAAATTTAACCAAGTTAAACGAGCCGAGAACCATAGCGATGGGTGACCGCACTGCGAAGTTGCGGGGTGGACCATTGACTAGCCCTGGACCGCGAGGAACCTTGGAAATATTTTTTAATACTTAAATAAACATCTATTTAATTATAAATGTCATTAGAAATATCAAAGAAAAATTAATTAATTAGTACAAAGAAAAACGAGAAATCGAGAAAACGACAAAACTCGGTGTTATCGAAAAATTGGGAATGCAACCCGAATAGGGGCATTGTGGTCAATTGATACTCTGAGTTGCCTTTTGACCTAAATGTTCATGAAAAATAAGTAGTATTACATTTTGAAAATTAAATGAAAAATGAGATTAAAGATAAAATATGTTTCAGGGAAATTAAGGAGTGAAAATTGGGATAATTTAAAATTAATGATTAAACTATATTAAACTAAGTTAGTGGAGCATTAAGTGGGATATTAGTGAACACTTATAAGCCAAAGTGGATAGAATTCAACTTCATCTTCAACCTCACTCCATTGTGCTGAATTACTCCTCCCATAAAACCTCCATGGCCAAATGTTAAAAGCTTCCATAACTCCACCATTTTCAACTCAAAACCTAAGGCTCACTTCATTAACTTTAATCCCCAGATCACAAGGAAAAGATTGGTGGTTTTTTGAAGGGGATTAGTTGAGGTTTGATCAAGCTCCAACAATAGGTAATTGAGTGTTTTCAATTCTTGTTTCATTAAAAGTATAACCAAGGTTGTGGGTAGTTGATTTATAGAAGAATTTTTGAAGTTTGATGTTTTAATGGAGATGTACATTTTGGTAGCCATGGAAATTCTATATATGTAGCTTGTTTTTATTTTTATGGTTGTCTAAGATGTTGTTATTGATGGCAGCATGGTTATGTGTATAATGGTTTGAATTTGGACACGTAAATGAGGTATGTCATGTAGTTAATTGTTGTAATTAGACTTAGAAAAATTCTGAGTTATAATGTGTATGTTGAGAGTGGTTACAAGCTGCCAAAATGACAAAAAATGTGAAGTAAAGTGTGTTAATGTTAAGGTACAAACCAGAATTGGCATGGAAGAGTTAATTTGGTAAGTGTTGAATGTGTAATTGGTAAGGATGAACAATGTGTAATAGGGCAGTGTATGTTTTGGCTTAGAACCTTAAGTGTGTGGCTCCAATTGGTATGAGACCAATTGGAGGTGAAACTAGGCACAAAATGTGCCAACTTTCATGAAGGAAGCTTACCAAAATTGTGCCTAGAAGGTAACTTGAAAAATGACCAAATCCGGATTAGTGAATTGAAAGCCTGAAAATTGACCATTTGGGCAGCAGTTAGTATTTTGGCCATAACTCACTCAAAACAGGTCCAAATGACCTGAAATTTTTACCATGAATAGTTTAGACATATATCTACAATTCTTATGAAGACACCAAAGCCCATAAATGGCCATAACCAAGCCAAATAGCTTGCATAAGTTCAGATACCAAAACTGGCCGAACCAAAAGTGACCTAAGCCTACCATTTTAGTACATTCTGTCCAGCATTGGTAAATTGACCATATCTTAGTCTACACAACTCAGAATGACCTGAAATTTTGCTTCGCGTGCAGTAAGACATATACCTAAAAGTTTGTAGTTTGGACTGAAACCCAAAAACTGAGGGAACTAGGTGATCCGACTATGTCAAATTAGTATACCGAAATCCGGCAAATTGTAATAAAATGCAATATACTTGAAAATGAAATTGGTAACATATACCAACAATAAAGGGCTATAAAATATGACACATTGGTAACATTAAACCTAATTCACCTAGAATTCATCGAGGGTCAACATCTTAGGTTGACTAAAGAAATAATAGAATTCAATAAATTAATTATTAAGCCTTGTTGTTAGAGAAGGTTTAAATGAGTACTGAAACACTTCAAATTGTGTGTTTCAGTTAGCAAAGACTCAGGGAAGGGGAAGGAAACACTGAGTCAGAGCCAAGAGACAATTATGAGAGGTTTGTGCACAACTAGTTTTTTACTGATTTTGTTCTAAATATTTCATATGATTAAATGACATATTTTTCTTATGTATTATGTTAAACAAGCATTGGATTTAATTCAATGATTATTGAAATTGTTATAGTATGTACGAATTTGGCTTTGTGAAATGGTATTTCCATAAGTATTAAGCATTGTTGTGGATTGAATAAATTATGTTTTGAAAAATTGTGATTGAACATGTTTTGAATTGTGATGGGCAATTTGCATGGAAAAATGCAAATTTATGATTTGAATTGTGATGAGCATAAAAATTATTGGATATTGGAATTGACTTGAATCGAATTGTATTGTGATTTATGCTCACTAAAAGGATTGTGATATTGTTTTATATCTCACTATAGATGCTTGACTAGGTTATTACCCGTCTCTCTCATTTGTTGAGAAGACAATGGAGTTAGTTGTGTTTTGATTCCCATGGTACGTGCACAGGCTTAGATTCTCCTCTTATTAGAGGTTAGATCTAAGTTTTTTATGTCATGGCCCTTTCGGAAGTTTCATTATTGTGATGTGTACTGTGCACGATGATTCAACCTCCCCGACCATAGGGAGTTAAAATCTTATTCGACCTCCCCGACCATAGGGAGTTAGAATCACCCTGATCCCTTTGGGATTAGTCTTGCATAGTTGGTGAGATAAAGAATGGTTTTCGAGATAAAGAATGGTTTTTGAATAGTAAAGAATTGTGATTTCAATAATGATTTATATATAATTGATTTTATTGGAATTAATCTTATTTTATTATATTGTTGGAACTACCTTAAATGTTTAGTTGTGATTTGATAAATTGAATTTCGTGATCAAAGTCATTTTATACAAATGATTTATATTATTAGCAATGAACATATTTTGATTTTTGGAATTTGATGAGTATCCAGATTTCTAAATTATTTGCTATAAATTTTGTCAATGTATATTGTACTATGTTTTAAATTATAGTTGTGCACCACTAAGTTCACCACTCAGTGATAGCTTTGTATGCTGTCGCAGGTGAAAAGAGCATAGAGCAATTAAGTAAGCTTCTTTGAAGAGACATTCAGATCAGCTCCAAGTAGACCATGTACACAGGTTTTGATGTATGCAAGTAATAATATGTATGTAAATTATTTGAGCAGTTGTATAAAAAGTCTTATAAAATATTTTGGTATGTAATTAAATACAAATCATTGCAATATTAATTTTTGAGTTTTGTAATTAATGAAATGTTATTTATGATGAGATTGATTTGATTATTGAGATTTGAATTGTGAGTTAAAATGAAGTTTATTGGAGTTGTATTTGAGAAATCATATTGGAAGTGTGTTTTTTTTTTAGGGTTGAAGAACTGTTTTATTCAAAATATAGATGGCACTTTGCCAAAATTTTTATAGAAATTATTAATACTTTAAATTTGTTATTTGATTTCACTTCAGTAAAAAAAAATTTATAACACCAGATTTTAATTGATGATTTAAATTTCACGAAAATTGTTTTAAAATCCCTTGTAGTATATCTAATGGGTTATCGGTAGGTGAAGTACGATAATTCATTAGGTGTGCTATGGGATCATGTTACATCTTACAGGGGAGTAGGGTGTGACATTCATGTCCAATTGGCCTTGCACCAATTGAACCTACACAACACAAGTTATTGCTGCCCAAACATGCTGGACTCACATCCAGACCTGCAGGGCACTCATGGCAGCACAACCAACCTCAAATCCCAAGCTACAATTCACTTCAATTCCTCATTATACTCAGCCAAATGATCACTAATTGACCATTAGAACTTTCATTCACCAAAACATGATCAAAATCCAAATTTTGTATCCCAAACCCTAGCTCCAACAATCTCAATTTTCTATATACATACAATCCATGAATTAAAACACCAAAATCATGTTTAATGGCAGCCATATATAAGTATTATACAATCAAGTTGATGAAATCCTAAGGTACCCTAAGGCTGCCAAAATTTAATGGGGCAAGTTCATACATCCTTAATTCATTTTTCATCAATTTTTTAACTTAACTTAGATTCATGCATAGAAAAGAATGGAAACAAGAAAATTAGCACTAACCTTGTTGGAGCTACTCCCAGGCTTGCCAAAACCTTTCTTTTCCCTCTTCTTTTTGCTGCCTTAAGCTTGCTCTAGTGGTGATGACAAGTTTTTGTGAAGGGAGTAAAGGATTTGAGGGGGTGTTTATGAAGGAAATTTAGAGAGAATTGAGGTCATCAATGGAGATAGAGAGAAAGAGTGAAATTCGGCCAAGGAAGAAGAAAGAAAGAGAGCAGAATTTTGATTTTTCAGTCCATTTAACTCATTTAATTGGGTTTATTATGAGGTGTCAAAATGTGATCGAGAGTGCTTAGTGACATAAGCATGAGGTCAAAATTGTAATTTTAATTCATTTTCTTTTCCTTTCTTTTCTTTTATACTCAATTTCAATTTAATTTATAGCAATATTTATTCATATTTTATGTCATAATAATTATTTACTTAACTGGACAAGTCGGCCAATAATCATCTCTGAAGACGAAATGACCAAAATGCCCTCCGTTTGGCTTATCGAGCCAAAATCGTCTGTACCAATCGAAAAATTTTTCTAAGCCTTTTCTTCGCATTCTAATGCCATAGAAACCTCGATGACTCTTCTCTGGAGTCCCAAAAATTATTTTTTTGAATTTTCCCCTGAGTTTAGGGCTTCTAGCTGTGAAAACAGCAACTTCCCAATAGGTTACCCATCGCTAGGGCACCGGCTCATTTGACTTAGTTGTATTTTATTTCTAAAATATTTCCTAAATTTTTCTTATTAACATTTGACTTAATTATGACTCCTCACTTTAGTCTAAATATTTTTCCAGATGTTCTAGCTATTCGGACTGACACCAGTCACCGGAATAGTAGAATGCACAAAATTGCTACAGTGAGGGTGTTACAGCTCTTCCCCTCTAATTTAAATTTCGTCCTCAAAATTTACCTGATAGAAACAGTTCAGGTAACTATTGCCTCATCGTCTCCTCACTTTCCCAGGTTGCCTCCTCGATGTTGTGGTGCCCCCAAAGCACTTTCACTAGTAGAATATGCTTGTTCCTCAATTCTTTCACTTCTCAAGCTAGGATCCATATGGGTTCTTTTTCATATGTCAAATCCGATTGTACTTCAATTTCTTCCATGGAGATGACATGTGAAGGATCTTAGCGATGTTGTTAGTAGCATGCCCTAGAGTATATCATTTAGTATGTATATTGTACATCTTTTATTAATAAAAGGCATTTCCACTTTTCTGTTTATATAATATATTTATGTGTAATAGAAAATGTCCATTGATATTTTGTTAGAAATTCTATTCTTAAGTTGTTAAGAATATGAGTGACAGTATTTCTAGTACAAAGTATCATAAATAGGTTCACAATCGAGAATACTTCACAATAAGAAAATGACTTATCCAGAAAGATTGTATTCATGTTTGTTCCCAAGTTATTTACATGAGATATAAATAAGATGGAATGGTGAGTCTCATGCCATATAACTAGCATGATAGGCACATATATATGATAAGTAGGCCGAACCTGTGACACTTGTGACAAGCATATGGAGTTTACTCTTGTCAATGTATTGTCATAAATCATATCAGTGCATATAATCTTTAGACCTGAGATAACATAGTTATCTTGTATATAGGTAGTTTGAGTTTGATGCTGCTTTCATACTTGTACTATGGATGGGTATATGGGCATATGTTGGCTTCTACTAGTTATATATGGAGGTAGGTGTTGATCAAGATGGAATCTGTTCTTCTAAGTAAATAGGGATAAAATCCTTTATTCATTTAATTGTTCTTGATGTTTCAAGTTCCTGGCCAGGACAGATAGATTTATTCAGAAAAGAGTTTCTGATGAGAAAATCTTTTTAATCAAGAACTAAAATTAAAAGAGAACATAATATTCATAGCAAATAGGGTTTGACATAAACCATGACTCCAACTTGAATTGGGATTTTGTAACAGAGAGATTCTAGCGCATGGTAACATATGATTATAGGTTTATTTAAGGTAAACCTTATTACTGATTGGGTGGCCATGGCATGCTATGCTAGGTGTTAACCATGGTCTATGAGGTGCATAAAATGATTTAGAGAAATCATTTATGGTAAGAAAGAGTTCTGATGATACTAAGAGTTGATATCATGTCTCATTGCCAATTAGTGATAAGCCTAGTAAGTCACACACATACATAAGTAATCATCAAATTAAATATGATTTAATTAATTAATTAAAGAGTTTAATTGCTTAATTAAATAAGTTTGGTTTGCAACTAGATTGCAAAGTCCCTAGCATGACTTGAAACCAAATCTAGATTATTGGATGTATAATATAAGTTAAATTTATATTTAAAGCATTTAA
This sequence comes from Hevea brasiliensis, assembly GCF_030052815.1. NCBI lineage: Eukaryota > Viridiplantae > Streptophyta > Magnoliopsida > Malpighiales > Euphorbiaceae > Hevea > Hevea brasiliensis. The sequence continues at coordinate 59,572,760 of NC_079502.1, read as the reverse complement.
ATATGAATTTAATTAATGAGAAAATTATTAATAGAGATTAATTAATTAATTTATATTTGATATAAATTGATTAGAAGAAGAGAAATAATTATTTTGAGTTGAGAACTCAAAATTAAGACACCAGGGCATTTTGGTCATTTCACAGGGTGACATGTGGTACCATGAGACGGTGACACAGGACACTACACATAAGCTTGCCAAATGTCTTTTAATCATGTAAGATGATTAAAATTAAGATTAAATATAGGTTTGACAATTGGCATAATGTGATTGGGTCAATTAAACCTAGAACCAATCAGAAGGTGACATGTGGCAAGGGTTTTGAGTGGTGACCTAGCTATATAAGTGTTGTTATGAAAAGAAAAAATAGCAATCAGCTGCTGCCTCCTTTGTGCTGCCACCCTTGAAGCTCCCATTCTCTCTTCTTCTTCATCTCTCATCAATTCCATGACATTAGCAAACAATCTCTTGAATTAAAAATACTAGAAATTGTTTCTAGTGTTCTGTTTACATCTTTAATCTCTTAAAAGGAAAAACTTAATTTTCTAATTAATAGAAAAAGCTTTAGAAGCTATTCAAGGGCTGCCATAGGTGAACTTGGTGTAGACAAGCTAGAGGGACAACATCTAGTGTCCTAAAGAAGCATCCCAAAGGCACAAATACGCTGTAGTGCATCAAGAGGTTAGTGTATTTGTTCTTGAATTAATCTAGGGTTCTAAAATTAATCTGGTTAATTCTAAAATCTTAAACGGCAAATACAGATCCAAAAACATATTAAAAGAGTTTTAATATGTTGTTTATCATTGAAATCAAATAGATAAAAGTAAATCTTGAGTGATACATGTGACCCTAGGTGAAAATTTTTGAATTCAATGGTATAAAGTTGTGTTTTTTGTGCTTCTGCTCTTTCAGGTATCTACTTAGTATAGATACGTGGAACACATTGTGCATCTTGTCCAGCTCTGGTGATAAAGCTAGCCTGTAGGCCACTGGTCCTACACGTTCAATGACTTCATATGGGCCAATGAACCTAGGGCTCAACCTGCCCTTTCTTCCAAACCTCAATACCTTTTTCCATGGTGAGACTTTGAGAAACACCTTATCTCCAACTTCATATTCTATCTATTTTCTCTTCAAGTCGGCATAAGATTTTTGTCTATCTGAGGTAACTTTCAGATTGGCTTTGATTAACTTTACCTTCTCCTCAGTCTATTTCACCAAGTCTAGCCCTACCAGTTTATCTTCGCCCAATTCAGTCCAACATACTGGATTTCTACACTTCCTTCCATACAGTGCTTTATAAGGGGCCATTTTGATGCTAGCTTGGTAGTTATTGCTGCATGTAAAATTTGCCAGTGGGAGGTATCTATCCCAACTTCTCTCAAACTCAATGATAGAACTCCTCAGCATATCCTCAAGGACCTACCATATATTTCACGCTATTATTATCATTTCAGTTCAATATTTGTATAAAAAAAAAAATTTATAACACCAGATTTTAATCTATGACCTAAATTTCCCAAAAATTGTTTTAAAATCGCTTGTAGTATATTTAATGGATTATCGGTAGGAGAAGTACGGTAATTCATTAGGTATACTACGGGATCATGTTACATCTTATAGGGGAGTAGGGTGTGACACAATTGACACCTAGAGTTGCCTTTTGACCTCAATGTCCATTAAAAATGATTGATAGTACACTTTGAAAATGTCATGAAAATTAAAAATGTGGTACATAAAATAAATGATGGAAGTTTGGGGCAAAATTATAATTAAGGAAAAATTTGGATTATTAAACATTTAATCCACCTTAGTGGAGCACTATGGATTTGTATATTGATTAAGTGGAAAAAATATCCCACTTTAGCCACTTCTTCTTCTTCATTTCATCTTCAAGCATGTAACACCCCTATGTTTAGTAGTGCGTTCTACTGTTCCGGTGACCAATGTCTATCCGGACAGTTTGAATGCCTAGAATACATTTAAATGTTAGTGAGGAGACATAAAATAATGAAATACAAGAAAGGAAAATACAAGAAAAACAAAGGAAAAATAATAACAATGAAATGAAACTAAGTTAAACAAGCCAGCACCGCAGCGATGGGTGACCGCACGGGAAAGTTACGGCGCAGGTAATAGCCGACCCTAGGACTGCAGGGAACCCTCGAAATTTAGTTTCCATACATAATTAAAGACTTATTGAAGTATAAATGTCATTAGAAATATCAAAGAAAAATTAATTAATTAGTACAAAGAAAAACGAGAAATAGAGAAACCGATAAAAATCGGTGTTATCGAAAAATCGAAAATACAACTTGAATAGGGGCATTGTGGTCATTTGACACCTAGAGTTAGCTTTTAACCTAAATGTCAATGAAAAATAAATGGTATTACATTTAGGAAAATCAAATGAGAAATGGAATTAAAGATAAAATGTAAATTAAGAGAAATTAAGGTTAAAATTGCAAATTTTGAAACCTTAGATTATAAAATAATTAATCTATGTTTGGTGGAGCACTAAGTGGATACATTAATACTTAAAATGCAGGCAAAATCCTCCACTCACTTCATCATCCTCACCAAGCTCTCTTATGGCCCAAAACGGTGTCCCGACTTCCCTCCATGGAAACCGCCCATGCAAGCTTGAGATCACCTTCATTTCAAGTTGAATTCTTGAACTTCTTTCATTAATCTTTGCCTACACACCTTGGGCAGCAATAAGGGACCAAGAAAGATAAGTTTTGGTGGTGTTTTGAATAAGTCCAAAAGAGGTAAGTGGTTATTTTCAATTCTTATTTCATCAAAAGTGTAACTAAGGTTGTGGGGAGTTGATTTATGGAAGAAGTGTTGAGGTTTGATGAATTATTGGTGATGGAGCATTTCGGCAGCCATGGAACTTCATCATGTACAGCTTATTTTTGCATGTAAATGATAGTTTGGGATGTTGATTTAAATGTTTAATTGTATTGAAGCTGAATTCCATGTGTGAAGTTTGAATGGTAAGCTTGAAAAGTGAAAATGGAAGTTGATGTGTATGTGTAAATTTTTGGCAGCCTCATGATGAAGATTGAAGTGTTTAAGTTCATAAAATGTTGTTGAAATATTGTACAAAAAATGGCAGCATATATGTGTGTGGAAAAGTAGTGATAAGTTATGTAAATTGATAATGGAAATATGTGTGATAATTAGAAGTATTTATGTGTATATATTATTGGGTTTGAACTTTGTGCATTGTGACTACATTTGGTGTATTTTGAAGTGATTATATTCTATCCAAGTTGACTATAATGTAGAGAATTGAATGGTTTTGGTTAGTGCCAAATGCAGAATGGTATGGAGAAGTGAGGAGATAGTTAGTGAATGTGTGTTGGTTTGGTGTTTGAAAGGCATATAGATGGCAGTATGCAAATGGGCCTATAACCCTAAGTGTGTGACTCCAATTGGTATGAGGCCAATTGGAGGTGAAACTAGGCACAAAATGTGCCAACTTTCATGAAGAAAGCCTACCTAAATTCTGTCCAGAAAGTGACTTGAAAAATGACCAAATCTGAATTAGTGACTTGAAAACCTGAAAATTGACCATTTGGGCAGTAGTCAGTGTTTTGGCCATAACTCACTCAAAAAAGGTCCAAATGACCTGAAATTTTTACCATGAATAGATTAGACATAGAGATACAACTCTTATGAAGACACCAAAGCCCAGAAATGACCATAAGAAAGTCAAATAGCTTGCACAAGTTCGGGTACCAAAACTGCCAGAACTAAAAGTGACCTAAAATTGACCAAATTTTGCACTAAAGTTGCAATCTGTCCAGCTTTAGTAAATTGACCATATCTTGGTATATACAACTCAGAATGACCTGAAATTTTGCTCGAGTGCAATAAGACATAGAGCTACAATTTTTCTTCTTTGACTAGAAGCGAAAAACCAAGAGAAATTGAAGTTTAACCTAGACAAATCTAGCACACAAAAATTGATAACTTAACATTTACATACAATGATACTTGAAATAATTTGGTAATGAATGCCAAATTGTAAAAATGGTAAATTTCACTATATTGGTAGCATATTGAAATGTAAAATGTGACATATTGGTAACATTAAACCTAATTCAGCTAGAGTGCATCAAGGGTCAATATTATAGGTTGACTAAGGAAAACAATAGAATTAAATAAATTAATTATTGAACCTTATTGTCAGAGATAGTTTAAATGAGTATTGAAACACTTCAAATTGTGTGTTTCAGTTAGCAAAGACTCAGGGAAGGGGAAGGAAACTCTGAGTCAGGGCCAAGAGGTTACTCTTCAGAGGTTTGTGCACAACAATTATTTCTTTTGAATTTTTCAATTGCAATAAATTATGACTATTTGTATATTATTGTTTTAAATTGTCGAAATTTATTTGAATGGAAATTTAATAGATACTTATTGCTTGAAAAATATTGTAAATGGTTTGAAGCCATAGCTATCATGTATATTTGATTGAATTCTCACTAGCTTGTCTAGTTGGACGAATTGACTTTGAATTCCCTCTTTGGTTGAAGTGTTAAGGTGTGTGCCTGTTGAGGACGAATAGGATGAGTACTCATATTATTGCTAGCTAGCTATGTTATTCCTCACTAGCCATCGGCCTTTGGGATGAATTGGACTATGGAATCATGATTAAAATGTGTGTATGATTTACTGACATTTATTGTGATATTGTGAAATAGAGTTTAATTCTTTATGACATTCATTGTCTTTTGAATTCAACTATTATTTTAAGTATCCACAGTTCATATGATTTATGGTTTATGGTTTTAAATTGTATTTTCTTAATGTTGTGCACCACTTAGACATTGGCTCAGCGATAACTTTTTCATTGCTGTCGCCGGTAGACAGACGAATAGAGCAGCAGAGTAAGCTGCTTGTGCTACATTTTGATATTTCACCGGGTATATTGAGTATACCATCTTTTTGTAGTTTTTGTGGTAATGTATGTGCTCTATATGTATATATTGTACTGGTCTTGAGCAGTTGTAAACTAAAATTGTAAATTATTTTGGCTTGTAAAAATATTGTGATATAATTATCTTGTCTCAGCTTTTGGAAACACTGGAAAATTGATTGTTGAACTGAGTTGATAATGTTGAGAAATTTATTGTGTTGAATAAATTTATTGGAGTTTGGGATTGTAGAAATATATTGGAAGTGCTTTTTTACGAGTTTTTGAAGAACTGTTCTATTCAAAATACAGATGGCACTCTGCCAAAATTTTTATCGAAATTATTGATACTCAGATTTGTTATTTTGTTTCACTTCAGTTAAAATTTTTTAACACCTATCAAAAGTGCCACCACTGTAAAAAGAAATAAGAAAAGGTTTAAAATCCCTTGTAGTGTATTTAATGGGTTTTTAGTAAGCGAAGTTTGGTAATTTATTAGGTAAACTATGGGATCATGCCATGCCTTACAGAGGGGTAGGGTGTGACATGTTTTAGTTATATCACTGTAATTTGAATATTCTTTCTTCATAGTACAACTGCTCAATGTCATTATTTGATACATACAGTACATTACATTATAAATATGCACTCATAGGAGAAAATCTCCTTGTGTTATTTGTTCAGGAGGTCTAAGATCCTCAAATTGACTATGGAGGAAGGGGATCGTTCAGTCGATCAATAAATAGAGGTAGAGGTACAAGGGGATGCCCTAGCCCTACACAATGTGAGTGGATCAGCCGCACCAGCCCCCTGAGTACCGCAGTTCCCTGCTCAATTTGCATAGCAGATGGCTGCAATGTTCCAACAGATGGCTGGTAACATGCCTACTCAAGTCCCACTACAGACACTAGTGGTACAACCACAGTCTTCACCTAGGCAGTATGACAAGCTGATTAAATATGGGGCTACTGAGTTTAAGGGGATAGTAAATCCTCTAGAGGCAGAACAATGGTTAGAGAGAATGGATTGGGTGTTCAAGAAACTGCACTACACAGAAGAGCTGAGATTTGAGTATTCAGTGTCACTACTACAGAGAGATGCATATGACTGGTGAAAAACCATTCCTCATAGTTTGGTGGAACCTCCAGTACTAACCTAGGATGACTTTCTGCGGGAGTTCAGACAAAAATATGTCCCAGATGCCTATGTGGACTAGAAGCTACAGGAATTCTTAACTCTAAAACAGGGAAGTAGGTCAGTGGAAGAATATGAAAGGGAATTTTCCCGCCCAAGCCACTATGCAGGGAGTCTCCTTGTCACCAGTAGGGAAAGATGTAAGAGGTTTGAAACTAGCTTGAAGCCTAGTATCAGATTACAAGTGGCAGCTTGGGTGAAGAACACCATCATTGGTGCGCCATCTTTGGCCTTCATGGGTGGCGCAAGGTTTGGTTTTCAATTCTGCAATTGTTGTATGATCTAAGGCTTATCCTATGACTAAATAAAGTGTATAATTAGTAGTTTTAATCACACAATTAAATTTTGATTCAAATCAGAATTTTAAAAATTGTTTGAATGTGATTCAAGTCTAAATTTTAAAAGTTGTTAGAATGTGATTCAAATATGAATTTTTAAAGTTGTTTGAATCATATTCAAATCTGAATTTTTAAAGTTGTTTGAATCATATTCAAATCTGAATTTTTAAAGTTGCTCGAATAATATTCAAATTTGAATTTTTAAAAATTGTTTGAATGTGATTCAAATTTGATTTTTAAAAATTGTTTGAATGTGATTCAATTCTGAATTTTTAAGGTTGTTTGAATATGATTCAAATCTGAATTTTTAAATTTGTTTGAACCATATTCAAATATGGAATTTTAAGTTAAATATGAGATATTCAATTTAAGTATGTATGTTTTATTTAATTGTTAAATAGTAATATGCATGATGGATGATCATGGACTATAAAAGACCATGTGATTGGATTTATTTCTTTTATGTTTCTTTGGGATAATAAATTAATTAATTTATTTTAATTTATTTTGGGCATGTATTATTAAGGTTGTAATAATTTTTGGGTTGTAATTTCATTTATTTAAGTTCTTGTAAATTCGCCTTGGTATGTCAAGGATTACTATGTAATTGGATTGCAAGAAGATCAAGGAGGTCAAGAGCATTGGTGGGACCAGTGAGAGGAATTCAAGATCAAGTGTTGATTATGTACTCCTTCAGCAACTCTTGTAAAATGAATGAATGAAATGCACCTAGGAATGCCCTGATTCAATTCTTGGTGGCTCATAATTGAATCCCTTAGAAAGTCCATGATCATACCATATGTACTGTTTATACATGAATGCATGAGATGTATGGGAATGTATGCAATTATATGATATATGCATGCTAAATGGATAATGTGCAAAGTGAGACCTTAATAGTAATTAGGATGACCATAAAATCTTCCAAACAAATGATTAAGTTGGAAATGCTAAAATTAAAGTAATTATAACATAGGCCCTCCATTGAGGCAATTATTTTAAGAAATTTTAAATAGTTGCATAAGATGCAATTAATTAAAGAGATTTTCTTAAGAATAATTGTTAACCATGAGATGTTGTAAATATGTAAATGGTTTGGTAGCTAATATTAGATGTACCTAAGGACATTAAAATTATTTGCATAATTACTGGCTCAATGTGATCAACTTAACTAATGCAAGATAAGTCAATAATGGATGTACCTGAGATTTTGAGCATTAGGGGCTAGAAAAAGGATTGAACCTCACATGAGATGTGATGGGCAAGGAGTTGCTCACTTATAGTTTATTGTAATTCCAATAATGGATGTACCTGAGGATGATCAATAGAATTATAAGAATTCAATCACCTACTGGAAATCCATCCAACTAGGATTTCTGTTTTCTACTTTAGAAGTGTAGGATTTGCTAAGTTAGTGGGAGGACCAATTTGATTGGAAGACCATAATCATTTTGGTTAATTACATGATACATTTACTAATTAATCTGATTATTTTCTGTAGTAAATTTTCTGATAATAATGAGCACAGAACAACCACCACCATTCAATATCCTTGCAAGCATACTTGATCGCAATAGGTTGACAGGACCTAATCTCTCTGATTGGCTAAGAAATTTGAAATTTGCCCTGAACCTTGAACATATAGAATATGTTCTAGACTCAAATGTTCCTGGTCCCTTACCTCCATAGGCCACTCAAAAAGAACATGAAACTTTGGACAAATGGAAGGAGCATGATATGAGAGTAAGTGTTACATGCTTGCTTCCATGACTAATGTGTAACACCCCTAAGTTCGGTAGTGCGTTCTGCTGTTCCGGTGACCAGTGTTGTCCGGACAGCTAGGATGCCTAGAACTACACTTCAATATGAGTGGGGAGACATAAAATAATGAAATACAAGAAAAGAAAATACAAGAAAAACAAAGGAAAAATGATAGCAAAGAAATGTGATCAAGTTAAACGAGCCGGGAAACCTAACGATGGGTGATCAAGATCGGGAAGTCACGGCGTTGACCGTTGACTAGCTCTGACTCATGGGAACCCTGGAAAACATTTTAGGACTTAAATAGACCCTTATTGAAGAATAAATATCATTAGAAAGATCAAAGAAAAATTAAATAATTAGTACAAAGAAAAGTGAGAAATCGAAAAACAGACAAAACCCAGTGTTACCGAAAAATCGGGAATGCAACCCGAACAGGGGCATTATGGTCATTTGACATCCCGAGGTGTCTTTTGACCTAAATGTCCATTAAAAATAAATAATATTACACTTAGAAAATAAAATGAAAAATTAATTTAGTGGTACCTAAAGTAAATAGTGAGAATTAAGGGTTTAATGTGGGATTAAGTGAAAGTTTAACATATTATATGATTAAGTGAGTGAGTGGGCCACTAAAGGAATAAACTAAGAGTTAAGTGGGACATGTGTACACCTAAAATGCAATCAGAAACTTCATCTTCTCCAAATGCTCCATCCATGCCGAATTGAAGGAAAAGGAAAACTCCATGGCCATTTTCTTCAAGCTCACTTAACACCCTCCATTTCATCTCTAAATACTTAGGTTCCTTCATGAAAAATGGTCTACACATCACAAGGAAGATATTGATACCAAATTTGAGAAGTTTGGTGAAGGTTTAGCAAGTTACAATTAAAGGTAAGTTTACATTTTTGAGAATTCCTTTGTTAAACTTTATGTTCATGTTATGGGTGTTAGTTTTGTGAAGGAAATTTTAAAGTTTAAATAGTTATTGAGATAGCCATTTTTGGACAGCCATGGGGTCACGCATTTAATGATTTATTATGCATATAATTGATGAGAAATAATGTTGATCATGGCGATTTAATATCCTAGTGAATTATTTCACATATATATGGTGATTTATGCACTTGGATGGGAATTGGTAAATTGTAGGGCACTTTGATGTTGAAGGACAATTTTCGGCAGCTTGGGAACACTTGAGTAAATGTATGTATTCATGGAAGTGTAGGCAGAATATTGACCTAGAAGGATTGATGGATATGTATGGAGATTGATATTGTAAAGTGTATGTAAGATTTGTAATGGTTAGGTGTGTATGTAATGGTACTTAGAACTTGTAAATGTGAATTATATTTGGTGTGTTGAGGGTAATTGTAATCTTCCCAAAGTAATGTTAGTGTAAAGTAGAATATGCTTTTGGTAATGTACCAAAACAGATTGGTAGGGAAGTAAACAAATTACAAGGTAAATGTGTGTAATTGATGTGTGTTAAGCAAAGTAACCAAGGGCAGTGTACATTTTAGCCAATAAGTTTAAATGTGTAACCTCAATTGGTATGAGACCAATTGGAGGTGAAACTAGGCACAAAATGTGCCAACTTTCATTGAGAAAACATACCAAAATTCTGCTTTCAAGGTGACCTAAGAAAATGACCAATTCGGATTAGGTGCAATTAGGACCTGAAAAATGACCAATTGGGCAGCAGTGAGTGTTTAGGCCATAACTCACTCAAAACAGGTCCAATTGACCTGAAATTTTAACCAAGAATAGTTAAGACCCATACCTACAAGTCTTATGAAGACACCAAAACCCAGAAATGACCAGAAGCAAGTCAAAAAGCTTGCACAAGTTCGGGTCCAAAAACTGGCCAAACCAAAGTTGACCAAATTGACCTAAAATTGACTTAATTTGATGCCATTTGACCAGCAATAGTATAATGACCATAACTTGGTCTACTTAACTCGGATTGACCTGAAATTTTGCCCCGCGTGCAATAAGACATACATCTACAAGTTTGTAGTTTTGACCAAAACCCGAAAACCGAGGGAACTAGATCGTCCGGCTAGGTCAAACTAGTATCCCGGAATCCAGCAAGTTGCATTAAAATACACTAAACATGGAAACGAGTTTGGTAAAACGTACCAACCCTAAAACCTTATCGAATGTGACATATTAAGGACACCAAAACCTAATTTACCTTAAACGCATCGAGGGTCGGTATATTAGGTAATTGAGCAAATAATAGCCTTCAGTGAATTACTTATCGAACATTATCGTTAGAGACAGTTTAATTTAGTACTGAAACACTTCAAATTGTGTTTATCAGTTACCAAAGACTCAGGAAAAGGGAAGGAAACACTGAGTCCAGACCAAGAGACAGTTATCAGAGGTTTGTGCACAACTAGTTTTTAACTGATTTTGTTTGAATATTTCATATGATTAAATGACATACTTTTCTTATGTATTATGTTTAATAAGCATTGGATTTAATTCAATGATTATTGAAATTGTTATAGTATGTATGAATTTAGCTTTGTGAAATGGTATTTCCACAAGTATTAAGCATTGTTATGGATTGAATAAATTATGTTTGGAAAATTGTGATAGAACATGTTTTGAATTGTGATGGTAATTTTCATAGAAAAATTCAAATTTATGATTTCAATTGTGATGAGCATAAAAATTATTGGATATTGGAATTGACTTTGAATTGAATTATATTGTGATTTATGCTCACTAAAAGGATTGTGATATTATTTTATATCTCAATATAGATGCTTGACTAGGTTATTACCCGTCTCTCTCATTTGTTGAGAAGACAATGGAGTTAGTTGTGTTTTGATTACCATGGTACGTGCACAGCCTTAGATTTTCCTCTGATTGAGGTTAGATCTAAGTTTATTTTATCGTTATGGCCCTTGCGGAAGATTCATTATTGTGATGGTACTGTGCACGATGATTCGACCTCCCCGACCACAGGGAGTTAGAATCTGATTCGACCTCCCCGACCATAGGGAGTTAGAATCACATCGAATATGGCCCTTCCGGATTAGTCTTGCATATTAGTGAGATAAAGATTGATTTTTGAGGTACAAAATGGCTTTTGAATGGTAAGAAATTGTGATTTCAATTATGGTTTATGTATAATTGATTTTGTAGGAAATACTTAAAAGAATAATCATGATTTGATAAATTGAATTTTGTGCTCCAAGTCATTTATACAAATGATTTACATTATTGGCAATGAATATTTTGAGTTGTGAAATTTGATGAGTATTCAGATTTTCAAATTATTTACTGTAAATTTTGTCAATGTATATTGTACTATGTTTTAAATTATAGTTGTGCACCACTGAGTTCACCACTCAGCGATAGCTTTGTATGCTGTCGCAGGTAAGAAGAGTATAGAGCAGTAAGTAAATTTCCTTGAAGATATATTTAGATCAGCTCCAGGTATATCATAGATATACCCATGTACATAGGTTTTGATGTATGCATGTAATAATATGTATGTAAATTATTTGAGCAGTTGGAAATTAAAATTGTACATTGAAGTTGTAAAGTGAATTATGAGTTATTTTGACTTGTAAAAATTTGTATTATATTTCCTTTACCTCCTCCTTTGAAAATACTGAAAAATTGTTGTGGATTGAATTGAGAAAAATATTGTGTTGAATTTTGTTAGAGTTGATATTTGGAAAAATATTGAAGTGCTTTTTACAGGATTTCTGAAGAACTGTTTTATCCAAAATACAGATGGCACTCTGCCAAAATTTTTACAGAAAATTTCTAATGGTCCAAATGAGTTAATTGTTTCACTTCAGTTCACCAAAGTTTTTAATACCTGTAAATAGTGCTCACCACTGTAAAATAAGTAAGAAAAGTTTTTAAAATCCCTTGTAGTGTATTTAATGGGTTATCAGTAGACGGAGTTGGTAATTCATTAGGTATACTACGGGATCATGTTATGCCTTACAGAGGGGTAGGGTGTGACATGTTTTAGTGGTATCAGAGCAATGGTTTTAAAGTAAATTTCGAACTGTGAATTTGAAATCTTTTGGTCGGTAACTACAACTGCTCAAATGTTTGATACATATAGTACATTTACATCATAAATGTGAACTAATGGAGAGGAATCTCCTTGTGTTGGTTGTACAGGAATAGAAAATTCTGTGAGAAAAATGGAAGAGAAGAATGAGATAATAGAACAGTCTGTAATGGCAGAAGAACAAGTTGAAGCCCTAGCTCCCCAAAATGTCGAAGGCCTGACTGTACCAGTTTTACCGGTACAAATTACTGCACAAATGGCCACTTTCTTTCAACAAATGGCTGATAACCTGTCAGCCCAAGCCCAAGTACAGACCCAACCCCCACAAGGGCAGTGTGAAATAGAAAAGAGGGAGAAACCTATGGGTCAGAGCTCGAACAGTAATTTGAGAAAGAGAAAAGAATTTGAGGAACCCCAAACTTAGGGATACGATAGAGGTGGATCATTAAGACAAAGACCCCTAAGATCCAGTCATCGAACAACTAGAAGTTCCTACCCTTCCCGCCAATGTGAAACTTGTGGAAAATATCATGGTGGGATATGCTATAAGGCCTCTGGAGCCTGCTACAATTGTGGAAAACTTGGACATTTAGCTAAAGATTGTACTAAACCACCTCGACCTGCTCTCCAGAGTTCACAGACCATCAGCCAGAGTCAAGATAGAAATAGAGTTGGTACTCCTCACCACTATAACACAGTGAATCAACCCGAATATAGTAGCGCACCAGTCGGAGAGTCCACTATGCGTGTGACACCCCTTACTCGTGTACAGTATACCCGAGTAAGTAATGCCACACGGTGTACTGGCACACTCTAATATACCTTACTTAATTTGTGTCATGCTTTTGAAGTTAATTTATGAAATATGATTTATTTTAACCATTTATCAAAAGTATTATTCATTTGAGGTTCCGAAGATTTTAAGGAAAATCCGGCGGAGTACCGGCTAAAAATGGAGAAAACAGTTCTTCGGAACCTGTTAAAAACACTTCCAATATACAATTTCATTCATTCTCAACTCCAATATCATCAACAAAACTCAATATCAATATCTCAATAATTTGTCAATTTCAGGTCTCAACAACCTTTTCATTTCTCAAAACATCCCTTTCTCAGGGTTCTCATATATAAACAACCATTAAATACTCAAATTAATACCATACATGACCATAAATCTTTATTATTTACATGAACCTCAAAATACATTACATAAATCCCAAATACATATGAGAAAATAAAAAGTTAATTACAAAATGACAAAATGACATCTAGTGTCCTACCAATGCAATCGACGGCGGTGACGGTGACACGGAGCAGAACTGCCGGATGGACTCACCCGATGCGTGGTCTCTGGGCTCGCGATCGGGATCTCGGTACCTACGCGTGGCAAAAGCAACGCGCTAAGCAATAATGCTTAGTGGTGCAATAATATAATAAAAGAAAATAGCAAGAAAATAAATGTGTATAGAATGTGTATGCTTTCTTTGTTTGGTATTGATATATTCATTGTTTCATTAACGTTGTTCACTTTTATTCATTTGGTTGCCCCAAGTAACCTACACTAGACGACTGGACTGGATAACGGGTAAACTGGCACTGGGTATCTAGTACCTCGGGCCGTCACACCATCGATCGCATATGCATCACCCGGTGTGCATGAGCGACTACTAAGCTGTAAATGATCTCAGGCACAAGGCCAAGTCTCAATGCAAAGTCAGAATGGCTAAAAGCCATGAAATCACAGAATGGCATTTTTGCCATGTGCATTACTGCTAACTGAACCCTATTGGCATGCCAAACTATCCAAACCAATCTTGGTAGGTATACTAGGGCATTTGAAACTTTTAAATTCTTCAATTTGTAAATTTCAACTTTTTTGGTGTCACTATTCATCATTGGTCAACAAAAATGTTGACTTTTAGAATAAAAATGTGTACATTGACTTTGGCACTCCCAACATACCACATTTGGTGTTTAAAACTTGTTGGCATTAAGTGTTAATACCATTTCAAAGTGTAAACCCACACAAGCAGAATTTTCAGTTTCGGTGAGTCAACTTCACTGTTCCATTGGACACTGTTACTGTTGGAATTTGAAGAAATGTAAAACATGAAAGTTGTTCCATATTTTGTCTAGTTGAATTTCCTTTTTGAATCACTCCATTTGGAGTTTTGTAGCTCCAGATATGGCCCAAAAACCCAAGCTGGCCGGATTGCCAAATCTGCAGATTTACCATATCTACAGTGCATGAACAGTAACTAGAGTCACTTGGTTGGATGGGTTCTGGCCATAATTTGGGGTAGGTTCCTTCATAAAAGTTGTTTTTCTATGTCTTAACTTGTTGCTGTAAAAATTTCAGGCCAATTAACCAAATCTACAGTGAGTTATGGCCAAATGAACAGTTACTGTTCATTTGGTCAATTCTGCAGAATTCAGTGCAAGGTATCCGGATTGGAGCCAAGTTTTGGTCCTCTTGCTTTGGTCTTTTGGGCATGGTTTCTTCAGCAAAAATGTGCCATTATAAGCCTAGTTTCATGTCCAATTGGCCAAACACCAATTGGACTAACACAGCCCAAGTTATGGCAGTGTAAAGGGACTGAATTTTCAGTCCCTCTGCTGCTGTCCTAGGGCAGTTTACACCTTGAGTTTACCATACCATTTTTCAGTCCAAATTGTGTTCAACATACCTCAAATGGTCACTTATTGACCACTAGATTGTTCTTTAACAGTTTAATAAGCCAAGTCACATTTTCATGCCTCAAGACCCTAATGTTCAATGCACTTTACCCATAAACCCTCAATTAGCACCCTAGTTCAACATATATGTAAATATATAACTTAAATACAATCTCCAACTCATGCTAAGCCCATTAAAAACATTCAAAACCATTCCTCTATTAGGGCTGCCGAAATTCAAGTGTTCATACCCATAGGTTTTTTGTTCATTTAAACTACAAATCTTACTAAGTTCAAGTCCAAAATCATGGAAATAAAGAGTTTAATAGGTATAAGTGCACTAACCTCAAGTGGCAGAATTTTCCAAGCCCTTAAACCTCACTTTCTTTCTCCTTCTTGGCTACCTAGAGCTTGTTTAAGATGTGGAGTAAAGTTTTAATGAAGTGAAGTTAGGGTTTAGTGGTGAAAAGAAGAGAGAAAATAAGCTTGATGGAAGTTGGCAATGGAGGTTTAGGGCAAGGTTGATTTCGGCTGCAATTGGGGAGGATGGTGGCTGCTGGATTTTGTGGTTATTTAGTCTTCATTTTGTCTCTTTATTAGTTAGTCAAATGGTAGATTAATTGTGATTGGTTGAACATTTTAAATGGCATCACTTTGATGTCATAAATAGCCATTTTTTTGCATTTTCTTTTCTTTCCTCCACTACTCATTTTCAATTTAATTTCTAGTAATGTTTCTTCATATTTTATGTCATATTAATTATTTACTCAACTGGACAAGTCGGCCAAAAATCACCTCGGAAGGCGAAATGACCAAAATGCCCTCCGTTTGGCTTAATGGGTCAAAATCGTCTGTACCGATTGAAAACTTTTTCTAGGTATTTTCTTGGCATTCTAATGCCATGGGAACCTCAATTACCCTTCTCTGGAGTCCCAAAAATTATTTTATAATTTTTCCCCCGGGTCTAGGGCTTTTCGTTGCGAGAACCGCAACTTCCCTCTGGTTACCCATCGCTTGGGCACCGGCTCGTTTGACTTGGTTGTATTTTATTTCTAAAATTTTTACTAAATTTTTCTTATTAATATTTGAGTTAATTATGGTTCCTGACTTTAGTTTAAATATTTTTCCAGACGTTCTAGCTGTCCAGACCGACACCGGTCACCGAAATAGTAGAATGTACGGAGTGGTTACCGGGAGGGTGTTACAACTCTTCCCCTCTAATTTAAATTTCGTCCTCGAAATTTACCTGATGCAAACAATTGAGGGAACTGTTGCCTCATCGTCTCTTCACTTTCCCAAGTTGCCTCCTCGGTGTTGTGGTGCCTCCAAAGCACTTTCACCAATGGAATTTGTTTGTTTCTCAACTCTTTCACTTCCCGAGCCAAGATCCGTAGAGGTTCTTCTTCGTATGTCAAATCCGGCTGTATTTCAATTTCTTCTCTGGAGATGACATGTGAAGGATCTGAGCGGTATCTTCTGAGCATGGACACGTGTAACACATTGTGGATCTTGTCCAGCTCTGGTGGTAAAGCTAGCCTATAGGCCACTGGACCCACATGTTCAATGACTTCATATGGGCCAATGAACCTAGGGCTCAACTTACCTTTTCTTCCAAACCTCAACACCTTCTTCCATGGTGACACCTTGAGGAACACTTTATCGCCAACCCCATATTCTATTTCTTTTCTCTTCAGGTCGGCATAGGATTTCTGTCTATCTGAGGCAACCTTCAAGTTGGCTTTGATTGATTTCACCTTCTCCTCAGCCTGTTTCACCAGGTCTGGCCCTACCAGTTTGTCTTCGCCCAATTCAGTCCAGCACACTGGAGTTCTACATTTTCTCCCATACAGCGCTTCATACGGGGCCATTTGGATGCTAGCTTGGTAGCTATTGTTGTATGCAAATTCTGCCAGTGGGAGGTATTTATCCCAACTTCCCTCAAACTCAATGACACAACTCCTCAGCATATCCTCAAGGACCTGGATTACTCTTTCAGATTGCCTATTCATCTGAGGATGGAAAGCTGTGCTGAAATGGAGTTGTGTACCCAAGGATTCATGTAACTTCTTCCAAAATCTCGATGTAAACCTTGGGTCTCGATCAGATATGATGGAAAGTGGAATTCCATGCAGTCTAACTATCTCACTGATATACAATTCTGCTAACCTCTCTAGTGAGTAGTCAGTCCTAACTGGCAGAAAGTGTGCTGACTTTGTCAATCTATCAACTATCACCCATGCTGCATCATGTTTCTTCCGGGTGAGAGGTAGACCACTTACAAAATCCATGGTGACCCGATCCCATTTCCATTCAGGTATGCGTATCGGCTGTAGCAAACCCGATGGAACTTGATGTTCTACCTTGACTTGCTGACATGTCAAGCATTTAGTCACATAGTCAGTTATGTCCTTCTTCATACCAGGCCACCAATACTGAAGCTTCAGGTCATGATACATCTTTGTACTTCCTGGGTGCATAGCATATACACTGGTGTGTGCTTCTTTTAGAATACTGGTCTTCAATTCTCTATTATCTAGTACACACAGTCTTCCTTTGTAATACAAACACCCATCTGCTTTCACCTCATAGTCAGTTGCTTTTCCCTCTGAGATCTTGCTCATAATAGCCATTAACTTTTCATCTGCCTTCTGCCTATCTAATATCTGCTGTAGCAGGTTTGGCCTCACTTGCAACTCAGCCAAAATAGTTCCATCTCGAACCAAGGATAGACAGGCATTCAATGATCTCAAAGCTGTGATGGATTTTCTGCTCAAAGCATCAGCAACTACATTTGCCTTCCCAGGATGGTAGTCAATTACACAGTCATAGTCCTTCAGGAACTCAATCCATCGCCTCTGTCTAAGGTTGAGCTCCCTCTGGGTTGGCAAATATTTGAGGCTCTTGTGGTCTGTGTAAATGTAGCACTTTTCACCATACAAGTAATGCCTCCATATCTTCAGTGCAAAGATAATTGCTGCAAGCTCTAGATCATGGGTAGGGTAGTTCTGTTCATGTGGCCTTAACTGCCTGGAAGCATAGGCGATCACTTTCCCCTCTTGCATCAATACACACCCTAACCCATTATGAGAGGCATCACTGTAGACCACAAAGTCCTTTCCTGACACTGGCTGTGTTAACACTGGTGCCTCTGTCAACATAGCCTTCAACCTCTCAAAACTGGTCTGACACTTGTCATTCCAGTCAAATTTGACATTCTTGTGTAACAACTTGGTCATTGGAGCAGCTATTAGGGAAAATCCCTTCACAAATCTTCTGTAATACCCAGCTAGCCCCAAGAAGCTTCTGACCTCAGTTGTATTCCTGGGAGGCTTCCATTCCATCACTGCTTCTATTTTCTTGGGATCCACCCTAATCCCATCAGCTGACACTATGTGTCCAAGGAATGCAATTTCATTCAGCCAAAAGTCACACTTGGACAACTTAGCATACAGCTCCTTTTCTCTCAGGGTTTGCAGAACAATCCTCAAATGCTCATCATGTTCTTCCCTGGTCTTGGAATACACCAAAATATCATCAATAAAGACCACTACGAACCGATCTAAGTGTGGATGGAAGATACGGTCCATGAATGCCGCTGGTGCATTTGTTAAACCAAAGGGCATCACCAGGAACTCATAATGCCCATACCGGGTCCTGAATGCAGTCTTGGGCACATCTACATCCTTCACCCTCAGCTGATGATACCCTGATCTGAGATCAATCTTAGAAAATACTCCTGCTCCCTTCAACTGATCAAACAGATCATCAATTCTAGGCAACGGATATTTGTTCTTCACAGTCACTTTATTCAACTGCCGGTAGTCAATACAAAGTCTCAAAGTCCCATCCTTCTTTTTCACGAACAGCACTGGAGCTCCCCATGGTGACACACTGGGGCGTATGAACCCCTTATCTAGCAACTCTTGCAACTGAGTTTTCAGCTCCCTCAATTTAGTAGGTGCCATCCTATAAGGAGCAATGGAAATGGGTGCTGTACCCGGCAGTGCCTCAATAGCAAATTCGACTTCCCTTTTTGGTGGCAAACCAGGCAATTCTTCAGGAAATACCTCTGGGAAGTCTCTCACTGTGGGTATGTCACTCAGGTTTGGCTTAGCCTGCCTAGTATCCACCACATGTGCTAGGTAGGCTTCACAGCCTTTTCTCATCATTCTTCTTGCAATCGTACGAGATGACATTGGATAAGAAATTTGTCCTTTCCCCACAATCGTGATCTCATTACCCTCTGAAGTTTTTAGAGAAATTCTCTTCAATTAGCAAACAACTATTGCCTGATGACGTGATAAACAGTCCCATTCCCAATATCACGTCAAACTCATGGAAGGGCAACTCAATTAGGTCTGCCAAGAATTCATACCCCTGAATCCTTAACGGGCAACCCTTGTATACCTTGTTCACCACTACACTGTGGCCTAATGGATTAGTGACCAGAATGTCTTGGTCACTCTCCCCTACTAGTATCCCCCTTTCTACGGGTAGGTTGATGCAAATGTAGGAATGAGTGGATCCTGGATCCACCAATGCATGCACAGGAGTATTGTAGAGGGAGAACGTACCCCTGATGACGTCCGGGGCATCTTGCTCCTCCTGAGCTCTCAAGGCATAATTTCTGGCAGGTGGTCTGTTATCTGGCCTCTCTGCTGGCTCAGATGCGGGCCTCTGAGATGGTCCCACAGCTTCGGATTTACCAGACCTTCTACCCCTTGGTGGTGCAGGAGCAGGTCTGTCTGCTTGTGTTGGAGCAGCTGTAGTAGTTCTGCGTGGGCAGTTCCTCAGTTGATGTTCTGTCGACCCACATCTCAAGCAAGCACCAGTCACTCTCCAACACTCCCCCTTATGCCATTTCTGACAGTGTGGACACGCAGAAGATGCTGGGGCTGGTCCCCTGAACCCCATCCCTGGAGAGCTGCCCACTGATGGTGTGGACTGACCTCTCCTAGGGGTGAACTGTGGTCTGGGCCCCTGAGGTGACCACGACCACGTGGTGAGCTGAACTTTGTGCAGATGACCCTTGAACTTCTTCCACGATGCAGAGCCGAACTCGACCGACCGGTCCCCTCTTCTGCTGTCTCTCTCTTCTAGTCCACTCACTAATTCTTACTTTTTCAACCTTTATTGCCGCTTCCACTAACTTGGTAAATTCTGTGATTCCCAAGGCAGTGAGCTGGATCTTGATGTTATCATTTAGTCCCTCTTCAAATCTCTTGCACCTTTCAGCTTCATTAGGGACTATCTCCCTTCCATAACGGCTTAATCTTACGAATTCCTTCTCATATTCAGCCACTGACAACTGTCTCTGCCTCAGGTTAATGAATACCCTTCTTCTCTCTTCCAGGTATACAGTACCCACATATTTCTTCTTAAATTCTGAAAGAAAGAAGTCCCAAGTTCTGACTTCCGTGCACTTCATCGACACGGTGTCCCACCACTCATATGCATCGTCTTGCAAAGAAAGATATGGCGACTTCCGTGTTTTGCTCTCGAGTGCGGTGGAGTTGTTTTAGGACTCTGCCTGCATTCAACCAATTCTACCGCAATGAGTCATCTTCTCCCTTGCCATAGAAGTCCACAGCTCCAAACTTCCTTAGTCTTTCCAGGTGTGATTTCTGCTGTGGAGCTGGTGGTGGTGGTGGTGGTGTTGGCATTACCCCGGCCATTTGTCTAAAGAAGTCGGCCATTTGTTGGAACATGGCCTGTGGAGGCTGAGCAGGCTTTGCTTGAGCTGGCAGAACAGATTCTCTCATGCCCCCAGTCTCAGCTACTGCAGTTGGAGCATGACTCTCCACTTCCTCCTCAACGGCTCTCTGAGATGAAGGATCCATATCCTATTCAAAATAAGAAAGATAAACAGATCTGCGTTAGTGTCACCTCGACTCTTACAAATGCAATGCATGGTATGGACTCAATCTAGCCCCAAAAACGCTTAAACCGTGCTCTGATACCACTAAATGTGACACCCCTTACCCGTGTACAGTATACCCGAGTAAGTAATGCCACACGGTGTACTGGCACACTCTAATATACCTTACTTAATTTGTGTCATGCTTTTGAAGTTAATTTATGAAATATGATTTATTTTAACTATTTATCAAAAGTATTATTCATTTGAGGTTCCGAAGATTTTAAGGAAAATCCGGTGGAGTACCGGCTAAAAATGGAGAAAACAGTTCTTCGGAACCTGTTACAAACACTTCCAATATACAATTTCATTCATTCTCAACTCCAATATCATCAACAAAACTCAATATCAATATCTCAATAATTTGTCAATTTCAGGTCTCAACAACCTTTTCATTTCTCAAAACATCCCTTTCTCAGGGTTCTCATATATAAACAACCATTAAATACTCAAATTAATACCATACATGACCATAAATCTTTATTATTTACATGAACCTCAAAATACATTACATAAATCCCAAATACATATGAGAAAATAAAAAGTTAATTACAAAATGACAAAATGACATCTAGTGTCCTACCAATGCACTGCAGGTGATGAGGTGACACGGACACTGAGCAGAACTGCCGGATGGACTCACCCAGTCTGTGGTCTACTGGGCTCGCGATCGGGATCTCCAGTACCTACGCGTGGCAAAAGCAACGCGCTAAGCAATAATGCTTAGTGGTGCAATAATATAATAAAAGAAAATAGCAAGAAAATAAATGTGTATAGAATGTGTATGCTTTCTTTGTTTGGTATTGATATATTCATTGTTTCATTAACGTTGTTCACTTTTATTCATTTGGTTGCCCCAAGTAACCTACACTAGATGACTGGACTGGATAACGGGTAAACTGGCACTGGGTATCTAGTACCTCGGGCTGTCACACCATCGGTCGCATATGCATCACCCGGTGTGCAACAGAACAGCTACTAAGCTGTAAATGATCTCAGGCACAAGGCCAAGTCTCAATGAAAAGTCAGAATGGCTAAAAGCCATGAAATCACATAATGGCATTTTTGCCATGTGCAGTACTGCTAACTGAACCCTATTGGCATGCCAAACTATCCAAACCAATCTTGTTAGGTATACTAGGGCATTTGAAACTTTTAAATTCTTCAATTTGTGAATTTCAACTTTTTTGGTGTCACTATTCATCATTGGTCAACAAAAATGTTGACTTTTAGAATAAAAATGTGTACATTGACTTTGGCACTCCCAACATACCACATTTGGTGTTTAAAACTTGTTGGCATTAAGTGTTAATACCATTTCAAGTGTAAACCCACACAAGCAGAATTTTCAGTTTCGGTGAGTCAACTTCACTGTTCCATTGAACATTGTTACTGTTGGAATTTGAAGAAATGTAAAACATGAAAGTTGTTCCTTATTTTGTCTATTTGAATTTTCTTTTTTGAATCACTCCATTTGGAGTTTTGTAGCTCCAGATATGGCCCAAAAACCCAAGCTGGCCGGATTGCCAAATCTGCAGATTTACCATATCTACAGTGCATGAACAGTAACTAGAGTCACTTGGTTGGATGGGTTCTGGCCATAATTTTGGGTAGGTTCCTTCATGAAAGTTGTTTGTCTATGTCTTAACTTGTTGCTGTAAAACTTTCAGGCCAATTGACCAAATCTACAGTGAGTTATGGCCAAATGAACAGTTACTGTTCATTTGGTCAATTCTGCAGAATTCAGTGCAGGGTATCCGGATTGGGGCCAAGTTTTGGTCCTCTTGCTTTGGTCTTTTGGGCATGGCTTCTTCAGCAAAAATGTGCCATTATAAGCCTAGTTTCATGTCCAATTGGCCAAATACCAATTGGACTAACACAGGCCAATTTATGGTAGTGCAGAGGGACTGAATTTTCAGTCCCTCTGCTGCTGTCCTAGGGCAGTTTACACCTTGAGTTTACCACACCATTTTTCAGTCCAAATTGTGTTCAACATACCTCAAATGGTCACTTATTGACCATTAGATTGTTCTTTAACAGTTTAATAAGCCAAATCACATTTTCATGCCTCAAAACCCTAATGTCCAATGCACTTTACCCATAAACCCTCAATTAGCACCCTAGTTCAACATATATGTAAATATATAACTTAAATACAATCTCCAACTCATGCTAAGCCCATTAAAAACATTCAAAACCATTCCTCTATTAGGGCTGCCGAAATTCAAGTGTTCATACCCATAGGTTTTTTGTTCATTTAAACTACAAATCTTACTAAGTTCAAGTCCAAAATCATGGAAATAAAGAGTTTAATAGGTATAAGTGCACTAACCTCAAGTGGCAGAATTTTCCAAGCCCTTAAACCTCACTTTGTTTCTCCTTCTTGGCTGCCTAGAGCTTGTTTAAGATGTGGGGTAAAGTTTTAATGAAGTGAAGTTAGGGTTTAGTGGTGAAAAGAAGAGAGAAAATAAGCTTCATGGAAGTTGGCAATGGAGGTTTAGAGCAAGGTTGATTTCGGCTGCAATTGGGGAGGATGGTGGCTGCTGGATTTTGTGGTTATTTAGTCTTCATTTTGTCTCTTTATTAGTTAGTCAAATTGTAGATTAATTGTGATTGGTTGAACATTTTAAATGGCATCACTTTGATGTCATAAATAGCCATTTTTTTGCATTTTCTTTTCTTTCCTCCACTACTCATTTTCAATTTAATTTCTAGTAATGTTTCTTCATATTTTATGTCATATTAATTATTTACTCAACTGGATAAGTCGGCCAAAAATCACCTCGGAAGGCGAAATGACCAAAATGCCCTCCGTTTGGCTTAACGGGTCAAAATCGTCTGTACCGATTGAAAAATTTTTCTAGGTATTTTCTTGGCATTCTAATGCCATGGGAACCTCAATTACCCTTCTCTGGAGTCCCAAAAATTATTTTATAATTTTTCCCCCGGGTCTAGGGCTCCTCGTTGCGAGAACCGCAACTTCCCTCCGGTTACCCATCGCTTGGGCACCGGCTCGTTTGACTTGGTTGTATTTTATTTGTAAAATTTTTACTAAATTTTTCTTATTATTATTTGAGTTAATCATGGTTCCTGACTTTAGTTTAAATATTTTTTTGGACATTCTAGCTGTCCGGACCGACACCGGTCGCCGGAACAGTAGAATGTACGGAGTGGTTACCGGGAGGGTGTTACAATGCGCCAGGTAAAAGGAGCAGAAACTTCAGATGTAGCTGCTGGTAAGTTCTTAATTTTTGAAAGAAACAATTAGTTATTAATTGATCCCAGCACTACTTAGTTATGTGTTAGTGTCAGAACTATATGTTCTGTTGTTATTCCTTTTTATGGAAATGAATTTTGATGTATTAGTGACTAGTCCTTTAGGATAATAACTACAATAACAAGTATGATTGACATTAATTTTGGAAGATTTGTTAGCTAAAAGTATTTTCTAACATACCGTAAATTATAAAGCTAATTGGCGAGCCTACTTAATGTAAGGCAAGAGGACCTAAAAGTAAGTTACAGTAATAGAATTGCTCTATATGAGGGAAAAGATGTTACTATTAGTAAATGTCAAAGGAAATTGTAATCAGAATCGGTTTGGGATATTAGTGGATTCAAGAAAGATAAGATGTTAGAAAACCTAGTCCATGAGGTTATAACGTAGTGACTATATAGTGTTCTCAATGTTTGTATTGTAAGCTGCAGATTACAGTACCGACACTGGATATTGTGTAGAGCTACGTGTTTCCTCGTGGTACAATAAGTAAGAATATTTGTAAGTAATCTATAAATTGATACAGTTGCACCCGAATAGGGTACTATTACTGGAAATAAATGTGAAAATTTTAGTTAGAAATTTAAAACTTCAGAACTAGCCTGTCGAAAGACTACACTTGTAAGGTAGCTGGAGTCAGTAACTCGGTTACAATAATGTGAACTACCTGTACCACAGTAATTGCTATAAGTTTAGAGATATCAGTACAACGTATCATCCTCAGACGGATGGACAATTGAAACAAGTAATTCAGGTAAATTCGGAAACTCATTGAGTTCCTATAAATAATGAAATGAAATGATAATAATAACCGGTAAAATTTAACAAGCCCTCAAGAATATATCGAGAACTTGTGTCATTGAATCCGAGAGGAGATGGGACAGATACATCCCACTAACAGAATTTGTATACAATAATGAGTGTCAAGCTAGCATACAAGTGGCACCCTATGAAACATAGTAAGGGAATGGATAACTATGGATTTTGTGATGAGACTTCTGAAGACACAGAATAGTCATGATGCAGCATGGGTTATAGTTGACAGACTAACCAAGTCTGCTCACTTTTTGCCAGTTCGAATGGACTATAGCCTAGAAAGATTGGCCAGATTGTATATATATGAGATTGTAAAACTGCATGGAGTGCCAGTATCAATTGTATCTGACAGAGACCCTAGGTTCACTTCTAGATTCTGGGGTAGTCTTCAGAGAGCCCTAGGAACTAGATTGAACTTCAGCATAGCATTCCACCCATAGACGGATGGCCAGTCCGAAAGGGTTATTCAGATATTGGAGGATATGCTACGGGCTTGTGTGATTGAGTTTGAAGGTAGTTGGGATACACACTTGCCTTTGATTGAGTTTACTTATAACAACAGCTATCAATCAAGCATTAGGATGCCTCCATATAAAGCTTTGTATGGTAGAAAGTGCAGAACTCCCTTATGTTGGGATGAGGTAGGTGAGAGGAAGATGATTGGGCCAGAAATTGTTCAGCAGACAGAGGAAAAGATCAGATTGATTAGAGATGGACTCAAGGCTGCATTAGACCGTCAGAAGTCCTATGTTGATATGAAAAGAAGAGATATTGAGTACGCAGTGGGTGATAAGGTATTCCTCAAAGTTTCTCCTTGGAAGAGGATTATGAGATTTGGCAGAAAGGGGAAACTGAGTCCTCGTTTCATCGGACCATATGAAGTTCTGAAAAGAGTGGGTCCTTTGGCATATCGGTTGGCATTACCTCCAGAGCTAGCAATGATACACAGTGTCTTCCATGTGTCTATGTTAAGGAGGTACAGATCAGACCCATCTCATGTATTATCAGTTAAAGAGATTGAGGTAAATCCAGACCTCTCATATGAGGAAGAACCCATAAAAATTCTGGCATATGAGGTGAAGCAGCTGAGGAACAAACAGATACACCTGGTTAAAGTGCTGTGGAACCATCATTCAGGCCAGGAAGCTACTTGGGAACGTGAAGAGGATATGAGGAGACAGCACCCACAGCTGTTCAGAGACTAATGCCAGGTAAAATTTCGAGACGAAATTTATTTTAAGGGGGAGAGAATTGTAACACCCCTATGTTAGGTAGTGCGTTCTGCTGTTCCGGTGACCATTGTTGTCCAGAAAGCTAGGATGCCTAGAACTACATTTCAATATAAGTGGGGAGACATAAAATAATGAAATACAAAAAAAGAAAATACAAGAAAAACAAAGGAAAAATGATAGCAAAGAAATGTGATCAAGTTAAACGAGCCGGGAAACCTAATGATGGGTGACCGCACTGGGAAGTCACGGCGTGGACCGTTGACTAGCCTTGGACTGCGGGGAACCCTGGAAAATATTTTTAGGACTTAAATAGACCCTTATTGAAGAATAAATATCATTAGAAAGATCAAAGAAAAATTAAATAATTAGTACAAAGAAAAGTGAGAAATCGAAAAATAGACAAAACCCAGTGTTACCGAAAAATTGGGAATGCAACCCGAACAGGGGCATTATGGTCATTTGACATCCCGAGGTGTCTTTTGACCTAAATGTCCATTAAAAATAAATAATATTACACTTAGAAAATAAAATGAAAAATTAATTTAGTGGTACCTAAAGTAAATAGTGAGAATTAAGGGTTTAATGTGGGATTAAGTGAAAGTTTAACATATTATATGATTAAGTGAGTGAGTGGGCCACTAAAGGAATAAACTAAGAGTTAAGTGGGACATGTGTACACCTAAAATGCAATCAGAAACTTCATCTTCTCCAAATGCTCCATCCATGCCGAATTGAAGGAAAAGGAAAACTCCATGGCCATTTTCTTCAAGCTCACTTAACACCCTCCATTTCATCTCTAAATACTTAGGTTCCTTCATGAAAAATGGTCTACACATCACAAGGAAGATATTGATACCAAATTTGAGAAGTTTGGTGAAGGTTTAGCAAGTTACAATTAAAGGTAAGTTTACATTTTTGAGAATTCCTTAGTTAAACTTTATGTTCATGTTATGGGTGTTACTTTTGTGAAGGAAATTTTAAAGTTTAAATAGTTATTGAGAGAGCCATTTTTGGACAGCCATGGGGTCATGCATTTAATGATTTATTATGCATATAATTGATGAGAAATAATGTTGATCATGGTGATTTAATATCCTAGTGAATTATTTCACATATATATGGTGATTTATGCACTTGGATGGGAATTGGTAAATTGTAGGGCACTTTGATGTTGAAGGACAATTTTCGGCAGCTTGGGAACACTTGAGTAAATGTATGTATTCATGGAAGTGTAGGCAGAATATTGACCTAGAAGGATTGATGGATATGTATGGAGATTGATATTGTAAAGTGTATGTAAGATTTGTAATGGATAGGTGTGTATGTAATGGTACTTAGAACTTGTAAATGTGAATTATATTTGGTGTGTTGAAGGTAATTGTAATCTGCCCAAAGTAATGTTAGTGTAAAGTAGAATATGCTTTTGGTAATGTACCAAAACATATTGGTAGGGAAGTAAACAAATTACAAGGTAAATGTGTGTAATTGATGTGTGTTAAGCAAAGTAACCAAGGGCAGTGTACATTTTAGCCAATAAGTTTAAATGTGTAACCTCAATTGGTATGAGACCAATTGGAGGTGAAACTAGGCACAAAATGTGCCAACTTTCATTAGAAAACATACGAAAATTCTGCTTCCAAGGTGACCTAAGAAAATGACCAATTCGGATTAGGTGCAATTAGGACCTGAAAAATGACCAATTGGGCAGCAGTGAGTGTTTAGACCATAACTCACTCAAAACAGGTCCAATTGACCTGAAATATTAACCAAGAATAGTTAAGACCCATACCTACAAGTCTTATGAAGACACCAAAACCCAGAAATGACCAGAAGCAAGTCAAAAAGCTTGCACAAGTTCGGGTCCAAAAACTGGCCGAACCAAAGTTGACCAAATTGACCTAAAATTGACTTAATTTGATGCCATTTGACCAGCAATAGTATAATGACCATAACTTGGTCTACTTAACTCGGATTGACCTGAAATTTTGCCCCGCGTGCAATAAGACATACATCTACAAGTTTGTAGTTTTGACCGAAACCCGAAAAGCGAGGAAACTAGATCGTCCGGCTAGGTCAAACTAGTATCCCGGAATCCAGCAAGTTGCATTAAAATGCACTAAACAAGGAAACGAGTTTGGTAAAACGTACCAACCCTAAAACCCTATCGAATGTGACATATTAAGGACACCAAAACCTAATTTACCTTAAACGCATCGAGGGTCGGTATATTAGGTAATTGAGCAAATAATAGCCTTCAGTGAATTACTTATCGAACATTATCGTTAGAGACAGTTTAATTTAGTACTGAAACACTTCAAATTGTGTTTATCAGTTACCAAAGACTTAGGAAAAGGGAAGGAAACACTGAGTCCAGACCAAGAGACAGTTATCAGAGGTTTGTGCACAACTAGTTTTTAACTGATTTTGTTTGAATATTTCATATGATTAAATGACATACTTTTCTTATGTATTATGTTTAATAAGCATTGGATTTAATTCAATGATTATTGAAATTGTTATAGTATGTATGAATTTAGCTTTGTGAAATGGTATTTCCACAAGTATTAAGCATTGTTATGGATTGAATAAATTATGTTTGGAAAATTGTGATAGAACATGTTTTGAATTGTGATGGTAATTTTCATAGAAAAATTCAAATTTATGATTTCAATTGTGATGAGCATAAAAATTATTGGATATTGGAATTGACTTTGAATTGAATTATATTGTGATTTATGCTCACTAAAAGGATTGTGATATTATTTTATATCTCACTATAGATGCTTGACTAGGTTATTACCCATCTCTCTCATTTGTTGAGAAGACAATGGAGTTAGTTATGTTTTGATTACCATGGTACGTGCACAGGCTTAGATTTTCCTCTGATTGAGGTTAGATCTAAGTTTGTTTTATCGTTATGGCCCTTGCGAAAGATTCATTATTGTGATGGTACTATGCACGATGATTCGACCTCCCCGACCACAGGGAGTTAGAATCTGATTCGACCTCCCCGA
This sequence comes from Hevea brasiliensis, assembly GCF_030052815.1. NCBI lineage: Eukaryota > Viridiplantae > Streptophyta > Magnoliopsida > Malpighiales > Euphorbiaceae > Hevea > Hevea brasiliensis. The sequence goes on along the minus strand of NC_079502.1, from coordinate 59,543,562 downwards.
CCATAGGGAGTTAGAATCACATCGAATATGGCCCTTTCGGATTAGTCTTGCATATTAGTGAGATAAAGATTGATTTTTGAGATACAAAATGGCTTTTGAATGGTAAGAAATTGTGATTTCAGTTATGGTTTATGTATAATTGATTTTGTTGGAATTACTTAAAAGGATAATCATGATTTGATAAATTGAATTTTGTGCTCCAAGTCATTTATACAAATGATTTACATTATTGGCAATGAATATTTTGAGTTGTGAAATTTAATGAGTATTCAGATTTCCAAATTATTTACTGTAAATTTTGTCAATGTATATTGTACTATGTTTTAAATTATAGTTGTGCACCACTGAGTTCACCACTCAGCGATAGCTTTGTATCTTTGTCAGCAGTAAGAAGAGTATAGAGCAGTAAGTAAATTTCCTTGAAGATATATTCAGATCAGCTCCAGGTATATCATAGATATACCCATGTACATAGGTTTTGATGTATGCATGTAATAATATGTATGTAAATTATTTGAGCAGTTGTAAATTAAAATTGTACATTGAAGTTGTAAAGTGAATTATGAGTTATTTTGACTTGTAAAAATTTGTATTATATTTCCTTTACCTCCTCCTTTGAAAATACTGAAAAATTGTTGTGGATTGAGTTGAGAAAAATATTGTGTTGAATTTTGTTAGAGTTGATATTTGGAAAAGTATTGAAGTGCTTTTTACAGGATTTCTGAAGAACTATTTTATCCAAAATACAGATGGCACTCTGCCAAAATTTTTACAGAAAATTTCTAATGGTCCAAATGAGTTAATTGTTTCACTTCAGTTCACCAAAGTTTTTAATACCTGTAAATAGTGCTCACTACTGTAAAATAAGTAAGAAAAGTTTTTAAAATCCCTTGTAGTGTATTTAATGGGTTATCAGTAGACGGAGTTGGTAATTCATTAGGTATACTACGGGATCATGTTATGCCTTACAGAGGGGTAGGGTGTGACATAATGAGTTACAGAAGTAGCATGAGAACATTCAGAGTGCGAGTGAGATCCTCCTTCACCTACAAGAGTTATATGGTGAGCACAGCAAGAATGCTAGGTATGAGATATCTAGGCAGCTATTCCACATGAGAATGTCTGAGGGACAGAATGTCGGGGATTATGTCCATAAGATGATTCGGCTGATTGAGCAGCTGAAACATTTTGACTTTAACATGGATCTCCAACTACAGACGGATTTGATCCTTCAGTCCCTTCTTGAGTCTTTTGGAAATTTTGTGACAAATTTCCATATGACTAAATAGGAATGCACCTTGGCTGGTTTACTCAACATGCTGGTTATTGCCCAAAAGAATATGCCGGGCAATAAAGGAAAAGAGGTAGCTTTGATTGCATCTTCTTCTACTGGAAAGTCCAACAAGAAGAAGGGCAATAAGAAAAAGAAATCTCAGATTCATGGTCCTTCCAAGAAAATAGCTAAACAGAAAGGGAAGACTAAGCTGATGGAGGTAAAGGAAAGCATTTCCACTGCCAAAAGGATGGGTACTAGAAGAGGTACTACCCAGAGTATCTTGCTTCTCTGAAGGACAAGAAGGATAGACCTTCAGAAGGTATGTCCATATCTTGTTATTTAGATTATGATGATACTCTTAGTTCATCTACAGCTTGGGTTTTAGATACTAGTGCCAGTTCTCACATTTCTCATGATATGCAGGAATTAGCAAATAGTAGCAGCTTGCGTTCTCAAGATGTTAGAGTCCAGATTGGCAATGGCTCAACTGTTGAAGCTTTAGCCATAGGATCTAAATCTTTTTACATGTTTGGATATGTTTTGTATTTGGATAATATTTTATATGTACCTGATGCTTTTAAGAACATCATTTCTATATCTAGTTTGACTATAAATGACTATGAATTTCAATTCACAGATAATGTTTTCAATATTTATTTTGGAAATAAATATGTTAGTTTGGGTTATATGAATTATGGTCTTTATTATTTGGATAATAATGATAAAACACAAAATGAATGCAAGTGATCTAAATAAATACACTGCCATGGTGAAAATCAACTCAAGATCAAAATATATTTGGCACTTAAAGGTATGTCATGTTGCAGAAGATACGATTGCAAAATTAGAGAAAATGGGAATTATATCCTCATTAGGCTCTGAGCCTACTCCAACTTATGAATCTTGCCTTCAGGGCAAAATGACTAGATCACCCTTTGTTGGACAAGGGCTAAGGGCTGAAAATATTTTGGAGCTAATGCATAGTGATGTATGCGGTCCATTTAAATAAATGGCTAGAGGTGGTTTTCATTATTTTATTACCTTTACTGATGATAAATCAAGGTTTGGGTATTTGTATTTGATGAAATACAAATATGAATCCTTTGAAAAGTTTAAAGAATTTAAATCTGAAATAGAAAATCAAACAGGAAAGAGTATTAAAGCTCTTCGATTAGATCGTAGAGGTGAATATTTGAGTGCTGAATTTGATGAATACTTAAGAGAACGTGGCATTGTTTCCTAGCTAACTCCTCCAGGAAAACCACAGCTGAATGGTGTATCTGAAAGGAGAAATCATACCTTATTGGATATGGTACGTAGTATGATGAGCTATACTGATATGCCAATCTCCTTTTGGGGATTTGCATTAGAATCAGCTTTGTATATTCTGAATAGGATTCCATCAAAATCAGTTTCTCCCACACCTTATGAGATATGGCATGGAAGAAAACCAAGTCTTAAGCATGTTAAGATTTGGGGTTGTCCAGCTTATTTCAAAAAGCTGAACACTGATAAATTGGAAACCAGATCAGAAAAGGGTCGATTTGTTGGATATCCAAAAGATAGTTTTGGATATTATTTTTATTTGCTTACTTCAAAAAAGGTTGTGGTAAGTAGAGATCCCACATTTTTTGAACAACAGTTTGTTCAAAAAGGAGGCAAATGAAGGCAAATAGAGTTAGAATTGGAGAATTCTGACCAACCAATAGATCAGATGGATATAGATCTATCTAGTCAACCTACACCCATTGATGAAACATCTGCAGCTATTCCTCGTAGAACAACCACGGTATCTCATGCACCAGTGAGATATGATTTCCTTCATGAAGAAGAACAAGAGTTGTCTACTCATGAAGAAGTAGATCATGGAGATGATCCACTTACCTATGAAGAAGCTATATCAGATATAGACTCTTCAAAATGGATTGATGCTATGAAATTCGAAATTAATTCCATGTATAAAAATCAAGTTTGGGATATTGTTGACCCACCTGAAGGTATTATACCTATAGGGAACAAATGGGTTTTCAAGAAGAAAATTGGTTCTGATGGAAAGATAGAGACCTATAAGGCAAGGCTAGTAGCGAAAGGGTTTCGCCAAAGGCAAGGAATTGACTATGAGGAGACTTTCTCGCCCGTTGCCATGCTTAAATCAATTAGGATTCTATTAGTAATAGTTGCATACTATGATTATGAGATTTGGCAGATGGATGTCAAAACAGCTTTTCTCAACGGATACATTGAGGAAAATATTTTCATGGAACAACCTAGGGGTTTTGAATCCCAAGATGGTTCCAAGGTATGCAAGCTAAAGCGATCCATTTTTGGGTTAAAGCTAGCTTCGAGGAGTTAGAACATCCATTTTGATGAAGCCATTAAATCATTTGGTTTTATCAAAAAATGAGGATGAGCCATGTGTATATAAGAAGGTTAGTGACAATGCTATCACTTTCCTTATCTTATATGTGGATGACATATTATTAATGGGTAATGACACAAGTTTGTTGACAACTGTAAAGGTATGGTTGTCAAATATATTCTCCATGAAAGACTTAGGGGAGGCAACCTATATTCTTGGGATTCGCATCTATAGAGATAGAGCAAAAAGAATAATTGGTTTATCCCAAAGTTTATACTTGGAAAAGGTGTTAAAGAGGTTTAACATGCTTGATTCCAAGAGAGGATTGTTGCCAGTGAGACATGGTATCCACCTTTCTAAAGAGATGTCTCCAAAGACACCTGAAGAAAGAGATAAAATGGCCAGGATTCCATATGCTTCGGCTATTGGAAGTTTAATATATGCAGTATTGTGTACTTGGCCGGATATCGTATATGCTGTTAGTTTAACTAGCAGGTATCAATCCAATCCATGTTTGGAACACTGGATAGCTGTCAATAATATCCTTAAGTACTTGAGAAGAACTAAGGATTTATTCTTGATTTATGGAGGTGGAGACTTGCAATTGGATGGTTATACTGATTCTGATTTTCAATCAGATATCGATGATAGAAAGTCTACCTCTGGGTATGTGTTCATTTATAATGGAGGTGTAGTCAGTTAGAAGAGTTTCAAACAGAGCAAGACTGCAGATTCCACTACTGAGGCTGAGTGTATTGCTACATCAGATGCTGCAAAGGATGCTGTTTGGATAAAGAAGCTCATTACAAAACTTGCAATAGTTCCTTCCATTGAGTCAGCAGTTCCACTACACTGTGACAACAATGGAGCAGTCATACAGGCTAAGGAACCCCGGTCTCACCAGAAATCCAAACACATAGAAAGGCGCTACCACATTATTAGAGAAATAGTTGGGCGAAGCGATATAGCCATGCAGAAAATAGCATCAGCTGAAAATCCAGCTGATCCATTCACTAAGCCTATGTCACAAACTCAGCTAGACTGACATCTTGAGAAGATGGGTCTAAGATATTGTAATGAATGGCTCTAATGCTAGTGGGAGATTGTTAGTAGTATGCCCTAGAGCATATCATTTAGTATGTATCTTGTACATCTTTTATTAATAAAAGGCATTTCCAGTTTTCCGTTTACATAATATATTTATGTGTAATAGAAAAGGTCCATTGATATTTTGTTAGAAATTCTATTCTTAAGTTGTTAAGAATATGAGTGATAGTATTTCTAGTACAAAGTATCATAAATAAGTTCGCAATTGAGGATACTTCACAATAAGGATATGACTTATCCATAAAGATTGTATTCATGTTTGTTCCCAAGTTATTTATATGAGATATAAATAAGATGGAATGGTGAGTCTCATGCCATATAACAAGCATGATAGGCACTTATACATGATAAGTAGGCCGAACCAGTGACGCTTATGACAAGCACATGGAGTTTACTCTTGTCAATATATTGTCATAAATCATATCAGCGCATATAATCTTTAGACCTGAGATAGCACAGTTATCTTGTATATAGGTGGTTTGAGTTTGATGCTGCTTTCATACTTATACTATGTATGGGTATATGGGCATGTGTTGGCTTCTACTAGTTATATATGGAGGTAGGTATTGATCAAGATGGAATATGTTCTTCTAAGTAAATAGGGATAAAATTCATTTAATTGTTCTTGATGTTTCAAGTTCTTGGGCAGGATAGATAGATTTATTCAGAAAAGAGTTTCTGATAAGAAAATCTTTTTAATTAAGAATTGGAATTAAAAGAGAACATAATATTCATAGCAAATGGGGTTTGACATAAACCATGACTCCAGCTTGAATTGGGATTTTGTAACTGAGAGATTCTAGCGCATGGTAACATATGATTATAGGTTTATTTAAGGTAAATCTTATTACTGATTGGGTGGCCATGGCATGTTATGCTAGGTGTTAACCATAGTCTATGAGGTGCATAAAATGATTTTGAGAAATCATTCATGGAAAGAAAGAGTTCTGATAATATTAAGAGTTGATATCATGTCTCATTGCCAATTAGTGATAAACCTAGTAAGTCACACACATATACAAATAATCACCAAATTAAATATGATTTAATTAATTAATTAAAGAGTTTAATTGATTAATTAAATAGGTTTGGTTTGCAATTAGATTGCAAAGTCCCTAGCATGACTTGAAACCAAATCTAAATTATTGGATGTATAGTATAAGTTAAATTTATATTTAAAGTGTTTAAATATGAATTTAATTAATGAGAAATTAATTAATAGAAATTAATTTATTTATTTATATTTGATATAAATTGATTAGAAGAAGAGAAATAATTATTTTGGGTTGATAACTCAAAATTAAGACAGAGGGGCATTTTGGTTATTTCACAGGGTGACATGTGGCACCATGAGATGGTGACACATGGCACTATACATAAGCTTGCCAAATGTCTTTTAATCATGTAAGATGATTAAAATTAAGATTAAATATAGGTTTGACACTTGGGACAATGTGATTGGGTCAATTAAACCTAGAACCAATCAGAAGGTGACATGTGGCAAGGGTTTTGAGTGGTGACCTAGCTATATAAGTGTTGTTATGAAAAGAAAAAATAACAATCAGCTGCTGCCTCCTTTGTGCTGCCACCCTTGAAGCTCCCATTCTCTCTTCTTCTTCATCTCTCATCAATTCCATGACATTAGCAAACAATCTCTTGAATTAAAAATACTAGAAATTGTTTCTAGTGTTCTGTTTACATCTTTAATCTCTTAAAAGGAAAAACTTAATTTTCTAATTAATAGAAAAAGCTTTAGAAGCTATTCAAGGGCTGCCATAGGTGAACTTGGTGTAGACAAGCTAGAGGGACAACATCTAGTGTCCTAAAGACGCATCCCAAAGGCACAAATACGCTGTAGTGCATCAAGAGGTTAGTGTATTTGTTCTTGAATTAATCTAGGGTTCTAAAATTAATCTGGTTAATTCTAAAATCTTAAACGGCAAATACAGATCCAAAAACATATTAAAAGAGTTTTAATATGTCGTTTATCATTGAAATCAAATAGATAAAAGTAAATCTTGAGTGATACATGTGACCCTAGGTGAAAATTTTTGAATTCAATGGTATAAAGTTGTGTTTTTTGTGCTTCTGCTCTTTCAGGTATCTACTTAGTATAGATACGTGGAACACATTGTGGATCTTGTCCAGCTCTGGTGATAAAGCTAGCCTGTAGACCACTGGTCCTACACGTTCAATGACTTCATATGGGCCAATGAACCTAGGGCTCAACCTGCCCTTTCTTCCAAACCTCAATACCTTTTTCCATGGTGAGACTTTGAGAAACACCTTATCTCCAACTTCATATTCTATCTATTTTCTCTTCAAGTCGGCATAAGATTTTTGTCTATCTGAGGCAACTTTCAGATTGGCTTTGATTAACTTTACCTTCTCCTCAGTCTATTTCACCAAGTCTAGCCCTACCAGTTTATCTTCGCCCAATTCAGTCCAACATACTGGATTTCTACACTTCCTTCCATACAGTGCTTTATAAGGGGCCATTTTGATGCTAGCTTGGTAGTTATTGCTGCATGCAAAATTTGCCAGTGGGAGGTATCTATCCCAACTTCTCTCAAACTCAATGATAGAACTCCTCAGCATATCCTCAAGGACCTACCATATATTTCACGCTATTATTATCATTTCAGTTCAATATTTGTATAAAAAAAAATTTATAACACCAGATTTTAATCTATGATCTAAATTTCCCAAAAATTGTTTTAAAATCCCTTGTAGTATATTTAATGGATTATCGGTAGGAGAAGTACGGTAATTCATTAGGTATACTACGGGATCATGTTACATCTTATAGGGGAGTAGGGTGTGACACAATTGACACCTAGAGTTGCCTTTTGACCTCAATGTCCATTAAAAATGATTGATAGTACACTTTGAAAATGTCATGAAAATTAAAAATGTGGTACATAAAATAAATGATGGAAGTTTGGGGCAAAATTATAATTAAGGAAAAATTTGGATTATTAAACATTTAATCCACCTTAGTGGAGCACTATGGATTTGTATATTGATTAAGTGGAAAAAATATCCCACTTTAGCCACTTCTTCTTCTTCATTTCATCTTTAAGCATGTAACACCCCTATGTTTAGTAGTGCGTTCTACTGTTCCGGTGACCAATGTCTATCCGGACAGTTTGAATGCCTAGAATACATTTAAATGTTAGTGAGGAGACATAAAATAATGAAATACAAGAAAGGAAAATACAAGAAAAACAAAGGAAAAATAATAACAATGAAATGAAACTAAGTTAAACAAGCCAAAGACTGCAATGATGGGTGACCGTGACGGAAAGTTACTACAGTAATAGCCGAATTCCTAGGATCATAGGAACCCTCGAAATTTAGTTTCCATACATAATTAAAGACTTATTGAAGTATAAATGTCATTAGAAATATCAAAGAAAAATTAATTAATTAGTACAAAGAAAAACGAGAAATAGAGAAACCGATAAAAATCGGTGTTATCGAAAAATCGAAAATACAACCTGAATAGGGGCATTGTGGTCATTTGACACCTAGAGTTAGCTTTTAACCTAAATGTCAATGAAAAATAAATGGTATTACATTTAGGAAAATCAAATGAGAAATGGAATTAAAGATAAAATGTAAATTAAGAGAAATTAAGGTTAAAATTGCAAATTTTGAAACCTTAGATTATAAAATAATTAATCTATGTTTGGTGGAGCACTAAGTGGATACATTAATACTTAAAATGCAGGCAAAATCCTCCACTCACTTCATCATCCTCACCAAGCTCTCTTATGGCCCAAAACGGTGTCCCGACTTCCCTCCATGGAAACCGCCCATGCAAGCTTGAGATCACCTTCATTTCAAGTTGAATTCTTGAACTTCTTTCATTAATCTTTGCCTACACACCTTGGGCAGCAATAAGGGAGCAAGAAAGATAAGTTTTGGTGGTGTTTTGAATAAGTCCAAAAGAGGTAAGTGGTTATTTTCAATTCTTATTTCATTAAAAGTGTAACTAAGGTTGTGGGGAGTTGATTTATGGAAGAAGTGTTGAGGTTTGATGAATTATTGGTGATGGAGCATTTCGGCAGCCATGGAACTTCATCATGTACAGCTTATTTTTGCATGTAAATGATAGTTTGGGATGTTGATTTAAATGTTTAATTGTATTGAAGCTGAATTCCATGTGTGAAGTTTGAATGGTAAGCTTGAAAAGTGAAAATGGAAGTTGATGTGTATGTGTAAATTTTTGGCAGCCTCATGATGAAGATTGAAGTGTTTAAGTTCATAAAATGTTGTTGAAATATTGTACAAAAAATGGCAGCATATATGTGTGTGGAAAAGTAGTGATAAGTTATGTAAATTGATAATGGAAATATGTGTGATAATTAGAAGTATTTATATGTATATATTGTTGGGTTTGAACTTTGTGCATTGTGACTGCATTTGGTGTATTTTGAAGTGATTATATTCTATCCAAGTTGACTATAATGTAGAGAATTTAATGGTTTTGGTTAGTGCCAAATGCAGAATGGTATGGAGAAGTGAGGAGATAGTTAGTGAATGTGTGTTGGTTTGGTGTTTGAAAGGCATATAGATGGAAGTATGCAAATGGGCCTATAACCCTAAGTGTGTGACTCCAATTGGTATGAGGCCAATTGGAGGTGAAACTAGGCACAAAATGTGCCAACTTTCATGAAGAAAGCCTACCTAAATTCTGTCCAGAAAGTGACTTGAAAAATGACCAAATCTGAATTAGTGACTTGAAAACCTGAAAATTGACCATTTGGGCAGTAGTCAGTGTTTTGGCCATAACTCACTCAAAAAAGGTCCAACTGACCTGAAATTTTTACCATGAATAGATTAGACATAGAGATACAACTCTTATGAAGACACCAAAGCCCAGAAATGACCATAAGCAAGTCAAATAGCTTGCACAAGTTCGGGTACCAAAACTGCCAGAACTAAAAGTGACCTAAAATTGACCAAATTTTGCACTAAAGTTGCAATCTGTCCAGCTTTAGTAAATTGACCATATCTTGGTATATACAACTCAGAATGACCTGAAATTTTGCTCGAGTGCAATAAGACATAGAGCTACAATTTTTCTTCTTTGACTAGAAGCTAAAAACCAAGAGAAATTGAAGTTTAACCTAGACAAATCTAGCACACAAAAATTGATAACTTGACATTTACATACAATGTTACTTGAAATAATTTGGTAATGAATGCCAAATTGTAAAAATGGTAAATTTCACTATATTTGTAGTATATTGAAATGCAAAATGTGACATATTGGTAACATTAAACCTAATTCACCTAGAGTGCATCAAGGGTCAATATTATAGGTTGACTAAGGAAAATAATAGAATTAAATAAATTAATTATTGAACCTTATTGTCAGAGATAGTTTAAATGAGTATTGAAACACTTCAAATTGTGTGTTTCAGTTAGCAAAGACTCAGGGAAGGGGAAGGAAACTCTGAGTCAGGGCCAAGAGGTTACTCTTCAGAGGTTTGTGCACAACAATTATTTCTTTTGAATTTTTCAATTGCAATAAATTATGACTATTTGTATATTATTGTTTTAAATTGTCGAAATTTATTTGAATGGAAATTTAATAGATACTTATTGCTTGAAAAATATTGTAAATGGTTTGAAGCCATAGCTATCATGTATATTTGATTGAATTCCTCACTAGCTTATCTAGTTGGACGAATTGACTTTGAATTCCCTCTTTGGTTGAAGTGTTAAGGTGTGTGCTTGTTGAGGACGAATAGGATGAGTACTCATATTATTGCTAGCTAGCTATGTTATTCCTCACTAGCCATCGGCCTTTGGGACGAATTGGACTATGGAATCATGATTAAAATGTGTGTATGATTTACTGACATTTATTGTGATATTGTGAAATGGAGTTTAATTCTTTATGACATTCATTGTCTTTTGAATTCAACTATTATTTTAAGTATCCACAGTTCATATGATTTATGGTTTATGGTTTTAAATTATATTTTCTTAATGTCGTGCACCACTTAGACATTGGCTCAGCGATAACTTTTTCATTGCTGTCGCTGGTAGACAGACGAATAGAGCAGCAGAGTAAGCTGCTTGTGCTACATTTTGATATTTCACCGGGTATATTGAGTATACCATCTTTTTGTAGTTTTTGTGGTAATGTATGTGCTCTATATGTATATATTGTACTGGTCTTGAGCAGTTGTAAACTAAAATTGTAAATTATTTTGGCTTGTAAAAATATTGTGATATAATTATCTTGTCTCAGCTTTTGGAAACACTGGAAAATTGATTGTTGAACTGAGTTGATAATGTTGAGAAATTTATTGTGTTGAATAAATTTATTGGAGTTTGGGATTGTAGAAATATATTGGAAGTGCTTTTTTACGAGTTTTTGAAGAACTGTTCTATTCAAAATACAGATGGCACTCTGCCAAAATTTTTATCGAAATTATTGATACTCAGATTTGTTATTTTGTTTCACTTCAGTTAAAATTTTTTAACACCTATCAAAAGTGCCACCACTGTAAAAAGAAATAAGAAAGGGTTTAAAATCCCTTGTAGTATATTTAATGGGTTTTTAGTAAGCGAAGTTTGGTAATTTATTAGGTAAACTACGGGATCATGCCATGCCTTACAGAGGGGTAGGGTGTGACTTGTTTTAGTTATATCAGACCTAGTTTTTTAAATTCTATTTTCACCTGTAATTTGAATATTCTTTCTTCATAGTACAACTGCTCAATGTCATTATTTGATACATACAGTACATTACATTATAAATATGCACTCATAGGAGAAAATCTCCTTGTGTTATTTGTTCAGGAGGTCTAAGATCCTCAAATTGACTATGGAGGAAGGGGATCGTTCAGTCGATCAATAAATAGAGGCAGAGGTACAAGGGGATGCCCTAGCCCTACACAATGTGAGTGGATCAGCCGCACCAGCCCCCTGAGTACCGCAGTTCCCTACTCAATTTGCATAGCAGATGGCTGCAATGTTCCAACAGATGGCTGGTAACATGCCTACTCAAGTCCCACTACAGACACTAGTGGTACAACCACAGTCTTCACCTAGGCAGTATGACAAGCTGATTAAATATGGGGCTACTGAGTTTAAGGGGATAGTAAATCCTCTAGAGGCAGAACAATGGTTAGAGAGAATGGATTGGGTGTTCAAGAAACTGCACTGCACAGAAGAGCTGAGATTTGAATATTCAGTGTCACTACTACAGAGAGATGCATATGACTGGTGAAAAACCATTCCTCATAGTTTGGTGGAACCTCCAGTACTAACCTGGGATGACTTTCTGCGGGAGTTCAGACAAAAATATGTCCCAGATGCCTATGTGGACTAGAAGCTACAGGAGTTCTTAACTCTAAAACAGGGAAGTAGGTCAGTGGAAGAATATGAAAGGGAATTTTCCCGCCTGAGCCACTATGCAGGGAGTCTCCTTGTCACCAGTAGGGAAAGATGTAAGAGGTTTGAAACTAGCTTGAAGCCTAGTATCAGATTACAAGTGGTCGGATTCAAACATAGTAACTTCTCTGAGCTTATTTCTCAAGTACTGGAATTAGAGAGAATTGAGTCAGAAGTGGCCCCAGAGAAAAAGAAATCAGAGAAGACAGAAAAAGAGAAAGAGGGGAAGTTAGTAGATCAGAGTTCCAGTGGTCCTACTAGGAAGAGAAAGAACTTTGGGGGACACAGCAGAGGTGGTAAAAAGTTTGGTAGGGAAAGATTTTCAGGATAGAGACCCCCTCCATCTGGTCAGCAGACTACCAGAAGTTTCTACCCTCCCTGCCAATGTGAAACTTGTGGAAGAAATCATGGTGGGGTATGCTACAAGGCCACAGGAGCCTGTTATAACTATGTAGGCATAGGACACTTTGCCAAGGACTGCACCAGTGCTCGTAGAGTTTGGCCACCTCCTATTACTGCTGAAGCGTCAGCTCAGAATCCTGCCACCAGAGGTTCACAACCACCTAGCAAAGGTAGAGGCAGGGGTAGAGGTAGTCCAGTAGGAAGCCAAGGCACTGTGAATCAATCAGAGCAAGGTAGTGCTCCAGTCAGAGTCTATGCAATGAGACAGAGAGAAGAGGTTGAGACTTCTGACATTGTGGCTAGTACCTTCTCAAACTTTAATCAAGATGTGTTTGTGTTATTTGATCTGGGTTCTACCCATTCCTATGTGAGTACTAGCATCATTGATTGCATTGTTATTTCGTGTGTGAAAATGGACTTTGAGGTGCTAGTAACAAGTCCGCTAGGACAAGAGGTCAGAGTTAATAGAATGTATAGGGATTGTCCTTTGGTGATCTAAGGACACACTTTTCTGTCTGATCTCATTGAAATACCCTTCAGAGATTATGATATCATATTGGGTATGGATTGGTTAGCCAGGCATCATGCCATGATTGACTATAGACTAAAGATAGTCACTTTCGGTCTCCCTCAGTACAGTGATGTGGCAATACATGGGGAGAGGCAGCTATTGCCATTAAACATCATTTCGGCTGCACTAGCCAATAAAATGATCAGAAAGGGGTGTGAAGCATGCTTGGCACATGTGGTAGACACCCAAGTGGGGAGTCCAGCATTGGGGGACATCCCTATAGTATATAACTTTCCATACGTGTTTCCTGATGAATTGCTAGGATTACTTCTAGAAAAAGAGGTGCAGCTTGAAATTAATGTTATGCCTGGTGTGGATCCAATCTCCATAACACCATACAGAATGGCACCAGCAGAATTGAAGGAGTTGAAGGTACAGTTGCAAGAACTACTTAAAAAGGGCTTCATCCGCCCTAGTGTGTCACCTTGGGGAGCGCTAGTATTGTTTGTTAAGAAGAAAGATGGCACTCTCCGCTTATGTATTGACTACTGACAGTTGAATAGGGTGACAATAAAGAACTGATATTCATTGCCTCGCATTGTTGATCTGTTTGATCAGTTGAAGGGTGCAGTTGTATTCTCCAAAATTGATTTGCGATCTAGTTATTATCAGTTGAAAGTGTAAGAGTAGAGTATTCCAAAAACTGCTTTCAGAACTCGATATGGCCACTATGAGTTTCTAGTAATGCCATTCGGGTTAACTAATGCTCTAGCTGCTTTTATGGATCTGATGAACACTATATTCAAACCATATCTCGACCAGTTTGTAGTGGTGTTTATTGATGATATTTTGATATATTCGAGGAATGCAGAGGAGCATGACAGACATCTACGGATTGTACTGCAGACTTTAAGGGAGAAACAGCTATACGCCAAATTATAGAAATGTGAATTTTGGCTGAAAGAAATCTCCTTCTTGGGACATGTTGTGTCGGCTGGAGGGATCAAGGTAGATTCCAGCAAGGTAAAAGCTATCCTTAATTGGAAGCCACCCATGAATATCACAAAAATTCGCAGTTTTCTGGGTTTAGCTGGATATTACCGCTAGTTTGTGAAAGGGTTTTCTATGTTAGCTTCTCCATTGACCAAGCTGCTTCGCAAAGATGTAAAATTTTAATGGACAGATAAATACCAACAGAGTTTTGATGAGTTGAAGAGGTATTTGACTGAAGCTCCAGTCCTTACTTTACCTACACCGGGTAAAGAGTACACAGTTTATAGTGATGCTTCTCACAATGGGTTAGGCTGTGTACTGATGCAAGATGGGAATGTCATTGCTTATGCATCACGCCAGCTGAAACTACATGAGAGGAACTACCCAACACATGATTTGGAGCTTGCAGCTATTGTTTTTGCTCTGAAGATCTGGAGACAATATTTGTTTGGGGAGAAATGCTACATCTATACAGATCATAAGAGTTTGAAGTACTTGGGCACCCAGAAGGAATTGAATTTGAGGCAGAGGAGATGGTTAGAACTGATTGATTGCTTAATAGACTATCAGCCAGGGAAAACAAATGTGGTGGCTGACGCCTTGAGTCACAAGACTATGGCAAGTTTCAGAGTTTCTCCTTTGTCCATGGTACATGAGTTAAAAGTACAGCATGCCAGTTTGGAGATTAATGATGAGGGACAGACAATAGTTGCATGGCATGTACTACTAGAGTTGATTGATCAGATCAGAATGGCTGCTCAGAATGATAAAAAATATCAGAAGCTGCTGAAAGAAGTCCAGCAGGGTAAGAAACCTGAATTTTTTATGAGAGATGATGGTTTATTGCTACATTAGGGCAGAATGTGCATTCCTAATGATGTGGAATTGAGACAGATGATTATGAAGGAAGCACATGAGTCTCCTTTTGCTATGCATCCTGGTGGAACTACAATGTATAAAGGGCTAAAAGAGCATTACTGGTGGATGGGTATGAAAAGGGATGTAGCTGACTTTGTCTCCAAATGCCTAACTTGTCAGTAGGTGAAGGCAGAACATCAAGTACTAGCAGGTTTGTTACATCCATTGCCAGTACCAGAATGGAAATGGTAACGGATAACTATGGATTTTATGATGGGACTTCCGAGGACACGGAATAGTCATGATGTAGTATGGGTTATAGTTGATAAACTAACCAAGTCTGCTCACTTTTTGCCAGTCGGGATGGACTATAGTTTGGAGAGATTGGCCAGATTGTACATAAATGAGATTGTAAAACTGCATGTAGTGCCAGTATCGATTGTATCAGACAGAGATCCTAGGTTCACTTCTAGATTCTGGGGTAGTCTTCAGAGAGCCCTAGGAACTAGATTGAACTTTAGCATGGCATTCCACCCACAGACAGATGGCCAGTTTGAGAGGGTAATTCAGATATTGGAGGATATGCTATGGGCTTGTGTGATTGAGTTTGAAGGTAGTTGGGATATTCATTTGCATTTGATTGAGTTTGCTTATAACAATAGCTACCAATCAAGCATTGGGATGCCTCCATATGAAGCTTTGTATGGTAGAAAGTGCAGAACTCCCCTATGTTGGGATGAAGTAAGTGAAAGGAAGATGATTGGGCCAGAAATTGTTTAGCAGACAAAGAAAAAGATCAAATTGATCAGAGATTGACTCAAGGCTGCATCAGACCGTCAGAAGTCCTATATTGATCTGAAGAGGAGAGATATTGAGTATGTAGTGGGTGATAAGGTATTCCTCAAAGTTTCTCCTTGGAAGAGGATTATGAGATTTGGCAGAAAGGGGAAACTGAGTCCTCGCTTTATCGAACCATATACGGTTCTTGAAAGAGTGGGCCCTTTGGCATATCGATTGGCATTACCTCCAGAGCTAGAAAGGATACACAGTGTCTTCCATGTGTCCATGTTAAGGAGGTACAAATCTAACCCATCTCATATTTTATCAGTTGAAGAGATTGAGGTAAAACCAGACCTCTCATATGAGGAAGAACCCGTAGAAATTCTGGCATATGAGGTGAAGCAGTTGAGGAATAAAGAGATACACCTGGTTAAAGTGCTGTGGAACCATCATTCAGGCCAGGAAGCTACTTGGGAACATGAAGAGGACATGAGGAGATAGCACCCACAGTTGTTCAGAAACTGATGCCAGGTAAAATTTCGAGACGAAATTTATTTTAAGGGGGGGAGAATTGTAACACCCCTATGTTTGGTAGTGCGTTCTACTGTTCCGGTGACCAGTGTCTGTCTAGACAGTTAGAATGCCTAGAACTACATTTAAATGTTAGTGAGGAGACATAAAATAATGAAATACAAGAGAGGAAAATACAAGAAAAACAAAGGAAAAATAATAGCAATGAAATAAAACTAAGTTAAACGAGCCAACATAGCAGCGATGGGTGACCGCACGGGGAAGTTACGGTGCAGGCAATAGCCAACCCCAGGACTGCAGGGAACTCTCAGAATTTAGTTTCGAGACATAATTAAAGACTCATTGAAGTATAAATTTCATTAAAAATATCAAAGAAAAATTAATTAATTAGTATAAAGAAAAACGAGAAATAGAAAAACCGATAAAAATCGGTGTTACCGAAAAATAGGGAATACAATCCGAATAGGGGCATTGTGGTCATTTGACACCTAGAGTTGGCTTTTGACCTAAATGTCAATGAAAATTAAATGGTATTACATTTAGGAAAATCAAATGAAAAAAGGAATTAGAGATAAAATATGAATTAAGAGAAATTAAGGTTAAAATTGTAATTTTTAAAACCTTAGATTATAAAATAATTAAATCTATATTTTGTGGAGCACTAAGTGGATACATTAATACTTAAAATGAGGACAGAATCATCCACTCACTTCATCATCCTCACGAAGCTCTATAATGGCCAAAAATGGTGTCCCAACTTCCCTCCATGGAAACCGCCCATGCAAGCCTGAGATCACCTTCATTTCAAGCTAAATTCCTAAACTTGCTTCATTAATCTTTGCCTACACACCTTGGGCAGCAATAAGGAAAGATAAGTTTTGGTGGAGTTTTGAAGAAGTCCAATAGAGGTAAGTGGTTATTTTCAATTCTTGTTTCATAAAAGTGTAACTAAGGTTGTGGGAAGTTGATTTATGGAAGAAGTTTTGAGGTTTGATGAATTATTGGTGATGGAGCATTTCAGCAGCCATGGAACTTCACCATGTACAGCTTATTTTTGCATGTAAATGGTAGTTTGGGATGTTGATTTAAATGTTTAATTGTATTGAAGTTGAATTTCATGTGTAAAGTTTGAATGGTAAGCTTGAAAAGTGAAAATGGAAGTTGATATGTGTGTGTAAATTTTTGGCAGCCTCATTATGAAGATTGAAGTGTTTAAGTTCATGAAATGTTGTTCAAATATTTTACAAAAAATGGCAGCATATATGTGTGTGGAATAGTAGTGATAAGGTATGTAAATTTATAATAGAAGTATGTGTGATAATTAGAAGTATTTATGTGTATATATTATTGGGTTTGATCTTTGTGAATTGTGACTGCATTTGGTGTATTTTGAAGTGGTTATATTCTGTCCAAGCTGACTTATAATGTAGAGAATTGAATGGTTTTGGTTAGTGCCAAATGCAGAATGGTATGAGGAAGTAAGGAGATAGTTGGTGAATATGTATTGGTTTGGTGTTTGAAAGGCATGTAGAGGGCAGTATGCAAATGGACCTATAACCCTAAGTGTGTGACTCCAATTGGTATGAGGCCAATTGGAGGTGAAACTAGGCACAAACTGTGACAACTTTCATGAAGAAAGCCTACCTAATTCTGTAATGGCCCGGCTCACTAGTGATATTGTCTGCTCTAGGCCAAAGCCCTCACGGTTTTAAAACGCGTCACTAGGGGTTACGAACCACCAACTTATAAACCCAGCATCTCTCCCGTGTTTTGCCGCTGTGGGATTTGCCTAGGGTGTTACAATCCACCCCCCTTATGGGACTCAGTGTCCTCGCTGAGGTTTGCCCCACCATCGTTCATGGTTGCACGCGGAGCAGCTCTGATACCACAAATATAATGGTCCAGCCCACTAGTGATATTGTCCGCTCTGGGCCGAAGCCCTCACGGTTTTAAAACGCATCACTAGGGGTTACGAACCACCAACTTATAAACCCAGCATCTCTCCCGTGTTTTGCCAATGTGGGATTTGCCTAGGGTGTTACAAATTCTGTCCAGAAAGTGACTTGAAAAATGACCAAATCCAGATTAGTGACTTGAAAACCTGAAAATTGACCATTTGGGCAGCAGTTAGTATTTTGGCCATAACTCACCCAAAACAGGTCCAAATGACCTGAAATTTTTACCATGAATAGATTAGACATAGAGCTACAACTCTTATTAAGACACCAAAAACTAGAAATGACCATAAGCAAGTCAAATAGCTTGCACAAGTTCGGGTACCAAAACTGCCAGAACTAAAAGTAACCTAAAATTGACCAAATTTTGCACTAAAGGTGTAATATGTCCAGCTTTAGTAAATTTACCGTATCTTGGTCTATACAACTCAGAATGATCTGAAATTTTGGACAAAGTGCAATAAGACATAGAGCTACAATTTTGCTTCTTTGACCAGAAGCTAAAAACCAAGAGAAATAGGACTTTAAGCTAGACCAATCTAGCACACAAAAATTGAGAACTTGACATTTGCATACAATGATGCTTGAAATTATTTGGCAATGAATGCAAACTTGTAAAAATGGTAAATTGCACTATATTGGTAGCATATTGAAATGCAAAATGTGACATATTGGTAGCATTAAACCTAATTCACTTAGAGTGCATCAAGGGTCAACATTATAGGTTGACTAAGGAAAATAATAGAATTAAATAAATTAATTATTGAACCTTATTGTCAGAGATATTTTAAATGAGTACTGAAACACTTCAAATTGTGTGTTTCAGTAAGCAAAGACTCAGGGAAGAGGAAGGAAACACTGAGTCAGGGCCAAGAGGTTACTCTTCAGAGGTTTGTGCACAACAGTTATTTCTTTTGAATTTTTCAATTGAAATAAATTATTACTATTTATATGTTATTGTTTTAAATTATGGAAATTTGTTTGAATGGAAATTTAATGAATACTTATTGCTTGAAAAATATTGTAAATGGTTTGAAACTACAGCTATCATGTATATTTGATTGAATTCCTTGCTAGCTTGTCTAGTGGGACGAATTGACTTTGAATTTCCTCTCAAGCTGAAGTGTTGAGGTGTGTGCCTGTTAAGGACGAATAGGATGAGTACTCATATTATTGCTAGCTAGCTATGTTATTCCTCACTAGCCATCGGCTTTTGGGATGAATTGGACTATGGAATCATGATTAAGCTGTGTGTATGATTTATTGACATTTATTGTGATACTGTGAAATCGAGTTTAATTCTTTATGACATTCACTGTCTTTTGAATTCAACTATGATTTTAAGTATCCACAGTTCATATGATTTATGGTTTATGGTTTTAAATTGTATTTTCTTAATGTGGTGCACCACTGAGACATTGGCTCAGCGATAGCTTTTTCATTGCTGTCGCAGGTAGACAGACGGTCAGAGCAGAAGAGTAAGCTGCTTGTGCTACATTTTGAGATTTCCCCGAGTATATTGAGTATACCATCTTTTTTTAGTTTTTGTGATAATGTATGTGCTCTGTATGTAAATATTGTATTGATCTTGAGCAATTATAAACTAAAATTTTAAATTTTTTTAGCTTATAAAAAAAATTTTGTGATATAATTATCTTGTCTCAGCTTTTGAAAACACTGGAAAATTGATTGTTGAACTGAGTTGATAATGTTGAGAAATTTATTGTGTTGAACAAATTTATTGGAGTTTGGGATTGTAGAAATATGTTGGAAATGCTTTTTTATAGGTTTTTGAAGAACTGTTTTATAAAAATTATTGATGCTCAGATTCGTTATTTTGTTTCACTTCAGTTAAAAATGTTTAACACCTGTCAAAAGTGCTCACCACTGTAAAAAGAAATAAGAAAAGGTTTAAAATTCCTTGTAGTGTATTTAATGGATTATCAGTAAGTAAAGTTTTGTAATTCATTAGGTATACTACGGGATCATGCCATACCTTACAAAGGGGTAGGGTGTGACAAAGCAGAATCCAATCCTTCCAAAAAACTCCATGGATGGCCAAAGCTTCAAGCTCTCATCCACCAAGATCAAGCCATGAAATCTTCAAGGTTCTTTCATTAAACTTTATTCTCATACTTGGGCAGCTTATTGGGAGCAAAAAGGAGTTTTTTTTTTTTTAGGTTTGACCAAGCTCCAAAAAGAGGTAAGTGTCTAATCCACTTCCTTTTTTAAGTAAAGTTTATGTTTAGCTTGAGATGAGTATTTTGGGTGAAGAAATTTAAAGAAATGGTTGAGTTATGGGACTGTCCATTTTTGGCAGCCATGAGAGTCAAAGATGTTGAGTTTTTCTTATACTAAATTGATGGGTAATGAGGTTAATTAAAGTGCTTAAATGTATAAGAGCTTGATTACCATGTGTATATGTGAATTGTGTATTAAAAGTGAGGTTAGGAAGTCAATATGGGAGATTGAAGTATATGTGCAAATTGGGTAGCCTTGTGATGCATGGTAGAGTGTTTAAATTCATGAAATAGTTTAGTGAATTGTGGTACCAAGGATAGCAGAATGTATATGTAAATATTGGTGGCAAATTAGATGTGTTAATGAGAGGTATTCATGTGTAGGTATTATTGAAATTAAACTTTAAAATTTTGAGTTGTAATTGATGTATTGTGAATTGTTATATTCTGCCCAAGTTGACCTAAATGTGATGTGTTAAGTGGTTATGGTTTAGTACCAATTCAGAATTTGGTAGAGAAGTGGACTTATAACAAGGTTAATGTGTATGTGGATTGGTGTTTGAGAGACATGTAAAAGGGCAGTATGTGTTTTAGGCTATAAATGGATTTGTGTGACTCCAATTGGTATGAGGCCAATTGGAGGTGAAACTAGGCACAAAATGTGCCAACTTTCATGCTGGAAGCCTACCTAAATTCTGCCCGAAAAGTGACATGAAGATTGACCAAATCCGGATTGGTGACTTTGTAAACCTGAAAATTGACCATTTGAATAGCAGTTAGTATTTTGGCCATAACTCACTCAAAACAGGTCCAAATGACCTGAAATTTATACCATGGAAAGCTTAGACATAGAGCTACAACTCTTGTGAAGACACCAAAGCCCAGAAATGACCAGAACCAAGTCAAAATGCTTGCAAAATTTGCATTACAAAAACTGGCCGAATTGACTGACCTAAAAATGACCTAAACTTTGCAATATAAGTACAACTTGACCAGCAATAGCAAAATGACCATAACTTAGTCCATAGAACTCCAAATGACATGAAATCAGTCCCAAAATTTCAATAAGACATATATCTACAATAATAGTAATTTGGCCAAAACCCATAAATCAAGGGAACTAGGTCAATTAAGTTGATTAAATTGACACACTAAATTTGGAATCGGCACATTTGACTATAAAATCTAGAAAATTCAGATAAGCATATCTCCCACCAAAAGTGTCCAATTTAAATGACTCATACCAATCTAGAAAGCTAAGAAAGAGACCTAAAACTTTGTTTTAGACAACTTCCTCAAATTATAAATGTATAAGGTCAGAATTTAAGGTCAAGTCATTGACCTAATTGAGGACCATGCCAATACAGGACCTTTGAGTCCAAGTTAACAAATTGTCTATAAAGAATTCTATAAGACTTGGAAAATAGTAAGCAAAATTCTGGTTGTCCCTAAGACATAGGGCAACAATACTTATGAAGAATACTAGACCTCAATGTGATTACAAATAGTCCAAATAAATTAGTAAAGTCAGAACCGAAAATGCCTAAAAAGGAAACTAAAATTTAGATTTGACCTAGTTATGGTTAATTGACCATAACTTGAGCTATACAACTCCAAATGGAGTGATTCAAAAAGAAAATTAAAGAAGACACAATGAGAAACAATTTAATGAAGACAAATCTGTTAAATTTACACTGTAGCTTGGTCCAATAGGCAGAAAACATTGGCCATGAAATTTAAATAATTACAATAATGCAATAAGCTTTGAAATGAAATTGGCAACACATATATCAACATGTGAGGAATGAAAAATGGAACATATTAGTGACATTAAAACTAATTCACCTAGTGTACATTAAAGGTCAACATTATAGATTGACTAATGAAAGGAATAGTATTAATAAAATTTAATTATTGAACCTTATTATTAGAAAAAATTTAAATGGGTACTGAAACACTTTAAATTGTGTGTTTCAGTTAGAAAAGACACTGGGAAGGGAAAAGACCCATTGAGTCAAGGCCAAGAGGTGATACATTAGAGGTTTGTGCACAACTAGTTTTTAATTGATTTTGTTCTAAATATTTCATATGATTAAATGAAGTTATTTTCCTTATGTATTATGTTTATCAAGCATTGGATTTAATTCAATGATTATTAAAATTGTTATTTTCCTTATGTATTATGTTTATCAAATTGTTTATCAAGTATTAAGCATTGTTGTGGATTGAATAAAATATGTTTTGGAAAATTGTGACAGAATATATTTTTAATTGTGATGGGCACTTTGCATGGAAAAATACAAACTTATGTTTTCAATTGTGATGAGCATAAATATTATTGGATATTGGAGTTGACTTTGAATCAAATTGTGTTGTAATTTATGCTCAGAAAAAGGACAAGGATATTTATGATATTGTTTTGTATCTCACTATAGATGCTTGACTAGGTTATTACCCGTCTCTCTCATTTGTTGAGGAGACAATGGAGTTAGCTTTGTTTTGATTACCATGGTGCATGCACAGGCTTAGATTCTCCTCTTATTAGAGGTTAGATCTAAGTTTTTATTTGTTATGGCCCTTTCAAAAGTTTCATTATTGTGGTGTGTACTGTGCATGATGATTCGATCTCCTCGACCATAAGGAGTTAGAATCCGATTCGACCTCCCCAACCATAGGGAGTTAGAATCACCCTAAAGATGGCCCTTGCGGATTAGTCTTGCATAGTTAGTGAGATAAAGAATGGTTTTTAAATAGTAAAGAATTTCGATTTCAAATGGGATTTATGCATAATTGATTTTATTGGAATTAATCTTTATTTCCATGATTGCTGGAATTACTTTAAATGTCCAGTTTTTATTTGATCAATTGAATTTCTTGCTCAAAGTCATTTTAACTAATGATTTATATTATTGGCAACGAAGATTTTGACTTTTGGAATTTTATTGAATTTCGAGACTTCCAAATTAATTATTATAATTTTATCAATTTATATTGTACTATGTTTTAAATTATAGTTGTGCACGACTGAGTTCACCACTCAGCAATAGCTTTGTATTCTGTCGCAGGTGAAAAGAGCATAAAGTAGTTGAGTAAGCTTCTTTGAAGACACAATCAGACCAGCTCTAGGTATATCATAGGTATACCCATGTATATAGATTTTGATGTATGCATGTAAATATATGTATATAAATTATTTGAGCAGTTGTATAAAAACTCTTATAAAATATTTTGGTATGTAATTAAGTACAAATTATTGTAATGTAAATTTAAGATTTCATTTACCGGTATAGTTTTGTAATATTAATTTTTGAGTCTTGCAATCAATGAAATGTTTCTTTTATGATGAGGTTGGTTTGAAAATGAATTGATTTGATTATTGAGAATTGAATTGTGAGATGAAATGAAGTTTATTGGGGTTGTTTTTTAGAAATAATATTGGGAGTGTTTTCCTTTTCAGGTTTGAAGAACTGTTTTCTCAAAATACAGCCGGCAATCTGCAAAAATTTTAAAAATTTTCTATAACATCAGATTTTAATCGATAATTTAAATTTCATGAGAATTATTTTAAAATCCCTTGTAGCATATTTAATGAGTTATCGGTAGGCGAAGTACGGTAATTCATCCGATAATTCATTAGGTGCACTACGGGATCATGTTACATCTTACGGAGGGGTAGGGTGTGACACTTGGACACTTGAACAAAATTAGGGTTTGCTCATGTAATGGTATATGAACATTGTAATGGTCAATTAGTGACCATTTGACTATGTGTGAGGAGGAATTGAAGAGAGTTAGGACAATGGAATTGAGCTTTGGCATGCTACCCTTGGTGACCTACAGGACTGGATGTGAGTCTAGCAGGTTTGGGCAGCTATAACTAGAGTTGTGTAGGTTCAATTGGTACAAGGCCAATTGGACTTAAAACTAGACACATAATGGCACAACTTTGGTGAAGAAACCCTGCCCAGAAAACCAAACCAAGTTGACTTAAGAACTACCCTAATCCGGGTGACCGACATGCTATCCCTGGAAAATGACCAAAAGAACAGTGTTTGTTCAAATGGTCATAACTCAATGTAGAAAAGTTCAATTGACCTAAAATTTTACCAGTAGAAAGCTGAGACATAGCCCTACAACTCTCATGAGAAACAAGCCCAAATTTTAACCATAACATATCCAAAAACTGACCTACATTCAGTGTACAAAAACTATAGAATTAATTCCACCAAGAAATTCTGGAAAAATTGCAACCCGGCTAGTTATGGTGTTTAGGCCATAACTTGAGCTACAAAACTCCAAATGGAGTGATTCAAAAAAAAGAAATGTAACTAGACACAATAAGAAACAATATTTATGAAGAACATTTGGCCAAATTCTCACTGTAGAATGGCTTAATAGAACAGTGAATTATAACACTCAAAACTGCAATTTCTAAATTATTCTCCATTGGTTTTAAGTATTGTTTGGCAACTAATGCTAACACTTTTGTAAATCAAAATGTGGCATCTTGGTGAACTTAGGTTCAACAAATCTATTATAAATAAAAAAGTCAACTTTTCAGTAAAATTAGCTAAGTAAATAGTAACCTCTACATTACAAAAATAAATAATTAAATCATTAATTGCGTAAAATGCCCTAGTATGCCTACAATGATTGGTTTGGATAGGTTGGCATGCCAATAGGGTTCAGTTAGCAGTACTGCACATGGCATTATGCCATTTTGTGATTTTATGGCTTTTAGCCATTCTGATATCAGTGTGATACTTGGCCTTGTACCCAATGTTTATTACGGCTTATTAGCTATTCTGTTGCACACTAGAAGACACAATGTGATCGATTGTGTGATGGCTCGAGGTACTTGGTACCCAGTGCTAGTTTACCCGTTTATCCAGTCCAATCAACTAGCATAGGTTACTTGGGCAATCAAAATAAATCTTACTAAATTTTAATCACATAATACTAAAATAATTGCTAGGAACTTAGTCAACATAAAATGTTAGCATACATTATGCGTATCCATTTTATTTTAGCTATTTTATTTTATATTAGCACCACTAAGCAGAATTACTTAGCGCGTCGTTTTTTCCACGCGTAGGTACTGGAGACATAGCTGGGGAGTCCAGCAGACCTCAGACCGGGTGAATTGTCAGATCTGCACAGAGTCCAGAGTCACCTCATATCTGCAGTGCACTTGGTAGGATATTAGGATTTTGGGTTTTATTTTGTATATTCAATTTTGTACTGGTTTTTTATTGTAATTACAAACTCATGAATTCATATGATAATGTAAATATATGAAATTTCATGTTACTGTAATTATCAATATATTTTGCTAAAAAAAAAGAAATGTTGGAGAAATATTCATGAAATTGATTTGCATTGTGATGTGAACAAAAATTTTGAAAATTGTGTTGAGATTTGGAGATTGAGTTGATATGGATGTATACTGGAGTTCTGGATCTGAGAATCATTTTGGAAGTGTTTTTTTTTTAACAGGTTCAGAAGAATTATTTTCCAATTTATAGCCAGCACTCTGCCAGATTTTCTATAAAAATTTATGGAAAATTCATATTAATCAAATTTGTAAATAAATGATATAATTGGTGAATTTTTGTACTTGGTGGATAACAAATAAATAAATTAAGGAGGGTAAATTGTTATGAAATAAGATATGGTGCTCCGGCACACTGGGTGACATATCTTGCTCGGCTACACTGTAGACGGGTAAGGGGTGTCACATAACGGAACACCCTATTTTATCTCAATTATTTTTATCCTTCCTTAACTTATTTCTTCATAGTTGTGAAGTGCAATTTGTGAAATTTAACTCATTTAAGTCATTTATTGAAATTATAAATTCATTTGATGTTCCAAAAATTTCATAAAAAATTTAGCATAGTACAGACTAAAAATGGAGAAAAAAGTTCTTAGGAACCTGTGAAAATACTTCCAATACATTTCCCATCATTCTCAAACTCCATTTTATCAACATAATCTCAATATTTTTCAACCATTTCTCAAAAATTATTCTATTTATCATTCATTCATTTCACACGATAATCATGTGCAAATCGTAAATAAATACTAAATTTTCATCTACAAACATAAATTACAAATATTTGCATTAATACAAAAATATGATACATAAGTTTCGATTGTACATGAGAAAATAAAAGTTTAATTACAAAATACAAACAGTACAAAATACCAAAATGGGACCTAGTGTCCTACCAATGCACTGTAGTCTGTGAGGTGACACGAACACTATGCAGAACTGTGAACAGCCTCACCCAGTCTGTGGTCTACTGGGCTCTCTGTCAGTCTCTCCAGAACTTACGCATGGCAAAAAGCAACGCGCTAAGCAATGATACTTAGTGGTGCCAATAATAAAATGAAAAGAACTCAAAGAAAATAAATATGCAGTGTATATATATTGATGTCTCATGCAAACAACTTTTTGGTAATTATTTGTAGTTTATTTATTTAGTACTTATTATATCAATTATTTTATTAAATTTATCAACTTGTATTTTTGGTTGCCCAAGTAACCTATACTAGATGACTGCACTGGATAAATGGGTAAACTGGCACTGGGTACCAAGTACCTCGGGCGTCACACCATCAGTGACAATGTGTCCCCCGGTATGCAACAGAATAGCAAATAAGTTGTAATAAATATTGGGCACAAGGCCAAGTATCACACTGATATCAGAATGGCTAAAAGCCGTTAAATCACAGAATGGCATAATGCCATGTGCAGTACTACTAACTGAATCCTATTGGTATGCTAACCTATCCAAACCAATCTTACTAGGTGTACTAGGGCACATTACAAAGTTATTGATTGAATTTTCATGTTTTACATGTAAGGTTACTATTCATTTTTCTATTTAGGTCAAATTATTGACTTTTCAATGGATAATAGTTACATAAGTCCTAATCACATAAATTTACCACATTTTGGTTCCCAAAAGTATTGGCATTAGTTGCCAATCCATACTCCTAATCAATGGAAAATAAATCAAAATTTCACTTTTTGGGTGGTAGAGTTCACTGTTCCATTAGGCCATTCTACAGTGAGAATTTGGCCAAGTGTTCTCAATCAAAGTTGTTCTTTATTGTGTGTAGTTGCATTTCACTTTTGAATCACCCCATTTGGAGTTTTCTAGCTCAAGTTATAGCTATTGCACCATAACTGCTCCTGCTCGAATTGCCTTTACCCAGAATTTTTAGGCAATTTTTGTTCTGCTAGATTTGGTAGTCCAACTTTAGCTAGCAATTTCATTTAGTTAAGTCCAGAATTTGAGTTTGTGTTCTGCATAAAAGTTGTTCTAAATTGCCTCAGTATTCATTGATATAAATTTCAGGTCAATTGAACATTTCTACACTGAGATATGACCAAATGAATGAATACTGTGTATTTGGTCATTTTGCCCAGGCAGAATGTGTGTTACCCGGATTTGGTCAATTTTTAGGGCATCCTAAGTTTGTTTTTTGGATAGAGTTCCTTCACTAAAATTGTGCCATTATGTGTCTAACTTCATGTCCAATTGGCCTTGCACCAATTGAATACACAACACAAGTTATTGTTGCCCAAACATGCTGGACTCACATCCAGACCTGCAGGGCACTCAAGGCAGCACAGCTAACCTCAAATCCCAAGCTACAATTCACTTCAATTCCTCATTATACTCAGCCAAAAGGTCACTAATTGACCATTAGAACTTCCATTCACTAACACATGATCAAAATCCAAATTTTGTGCCCCAAACCCTAGCTCCAACAATATCAATTTTCTATATACATACAATTCATGAATTAAAACACCAAAATCATGTTCAATGGCAGTCATACACAAGTATTATACAATCAAGTTGATGAAATCCTAAGATACCCTAAGGCTACCAAAATTTCATGGGACAAGTTCATACATCCTTAATTCTTTTTTTATGAAATTTTTAACTTAGATTCATGCTTAGAAAATAATGGAAGCAAGAAAATTGGCACTAACCTTGTTGAAGCTACTCCCAAGCTTGCCAAAACCTTTCTTTTTCCTCTTCTTTTTGCTGCCTTAAGCTTGCTCTAGTGGTGATGACAAGTTTTTGTGAAGGGAGTAAAGGATTTGAGGGGGTGTTTATGAAGGAAATTTAGAGAGAAATGAGGTCATCAATGGAGATACAGAGAAAGAGTGAATTTCAGCTAAGGAAGAAGAAAGAAAGAGAGCAAAATTTTCTTTTGATTTTTCAGTCCATTTAACTCATTTAATTGGGTTTATTATGAGGTTTCAAAATGTGATTGGGTGGGAGTGCTTAGTGACATAAGCATGAGGTCAAAATTGCAATTTTAATTCATTTTCTTTTCTTTTCTTTTCTACTCAATTTCAATTTAATTTGTAGTAATATTTATTTATATTTTATGTCATAATAATTATTTACTTAACTGGACAAGTCGGCCAAAAATCATCTCCGAAGACGAAATGACTAAAATGCCCTCCATTTGGCTTATTGAGCTAAAATCGTCTGTATCGATCGCAAAATTTTTCTAAGCCTTTTCTTGGCATTCTAATGCCATAGAAACCTCAATGACTCTTCTCTGGAGTCCTAAAAATTATTTTTTTGAATTTTCCTCTGGGTTTATGGCTTCTAGCTATGAAAACAGTAACTTTCCATTGGATTACCCATCGCTAGGGCATCGGCTCATTTAACTTAGTTGTATTTTATTTCTAAAATTTTTCCTAAATTTTTCTTATTAATATTTGAGTTAAATATGGCTCCTCACTTTAGTCTAAATGTTTTTCCAGATGTTCTAGCTGTCCGGACCAACGCTGATAACTGAAACAGTAGAATGTACGGAATTGCTATAGTTAGGGTGTTACATGGTGTGTTTAAAAGTGTGATTGAATGATTGAAACTAAAATTGAATTATGAATGTCTAATGTCCAATACTGGACAGCCTGACCATGGTCCACTCAAATGGCCACAATTAAAATTATGTTGCTCCAATTGGTGTGACGCCAATTGGAGGTGAAAATTAAAACCCAAAGCAACAGTTTTTGTATAGAAATCTTGCCCTAAAACTGACCACAAATTGGTGAAAAATTGGGTTAAATCCGGATTAGGTACCCTGTCACTAGACAAAACTGACCATATGAATAGTCCATGTTCAAATGGTCGTAACTTTGTGCAGAGAGGTCCAAATGACCTGATTTTTATACCATTAGAAAGCTTAGACATAGTACAAAAACTTTCATGAAGAACTCAGAACCCATTTTGGCCTCTAACCAAGTCAAATTGTCGACCAAAGTTTGGTTAACAAATCTGACAGAACCAAAACTTGCCCAAAATTTTGGAATTTGCCCAATTAGGCCAGTTATGGTTAAATGACCATAACTTGAGTTACAAAACTCTAAATAGAGTGATTCAAAAAGGAAATTGAAGCTAGGAAGATAAGGGACAACTTTGATGAAGGAAAGTTGGCCAAATTTCCACTATAGAAGGTCCAATGGAATAGTAGAACCAAGTGACCCAAAATTGAAAATTTTGGAATTTCACTTAAAGAGTTTGGAATTTCAATTGGCAATCAATGCCAACATAATTGCGACCTAAAATTTGGTATGTGGCTGTAATTAGAAATAACATACTTATTAAAAATGAAAAAGTTAATATTTTGACTTGAATAGTAAAGTGAATAGTAATCACAAATACAATAATTGCAAAGAACTTAAAAGTTTATAAATTTTAGGGGATAAATTAAGTGTACAAAATTTAATTGTTAAATTTATTAGTTAGAAATAAATTGAATAGATATTGAAAAACTTTAATTATGTGTTTCAGTAAGAAAGGAGCCTCAAAGGAAGGAGGAAGAATAGAACCAAGTCAAGCCTAGATAAGAGGTTTGTGCACAACTAGCCTATTTTTATGTTTTAAATTTATAATAGGTTTTGAATGACTTTGTATGATTTAATTATGTTTTCTCCTATGCATTTAAGGATTTATTGCATGATATTATGACTTATAAATTGTGAATTGTACATTTGAGGTATTGTCAACCTTGTGCATGAATTTACAATGATTAAATATGTTTAGTGATTTGTAAATACTTTTGTGAATATGAACTGCTTTGAATACATTTTGAAACGACAGTCGGCATGGCAATGTGACTGAATTCCTCACTGGCTTGTCTAATGGGATGAATTGAATTCCCTTTCTGCCTGAAGTGTTAAGGTGTGTGCCAGTTGAGGAAGAATTGAATGAGTACTCATATTTGCTAGCTAGCCCATGGATACCGCTTTAGCCTTTGGTTATTGGGAGAATTGGCTTTGTCGTGGTGTACAACCCTACATTGTTTTAGTTTCATGCTCTAAGATGTGTGAATATTTTCAACATCCTTAAATTATGCATACTTTGATAAAATGTGATTAAAACAAATATTTATTAGTAGTTGAAAAATGATATGTTATTTCATGGTTCAAGAAAAATATAAATATTTCAATTGCTTTATTATGAATTGGAAAAACTTGATGATTAAACGCTATTCATCAAATAATTTGTGTGATTGAAATTAACGATTTTGATTTTATAAATTTTGAAGAATTTAAATATTTTGAGCCTTTTAGCTATGATTTGTCAAAGTATATTTTGTATTTAATTTTAATTTATTTGTTGTGCACCGCTGAATTCACTGCTCAGCGATAGCTTTGTATGCTGTCGCAGGTGAAAGTAAGGACAAAGCAACTGAGTGAGATCACTTGAAGCTGTTACTTGAAGACAGGCTGAGATAAATTTTGGGTATATTATAAGTACACCTCTAGACATTAAATTTTGATGTAATTATGTAACAATTATATGTAAGAATGTTGAGCAATTGTATAAAAGTTGGTACTATCATTTTGGTCAAATGTTTATTTTTGTAATATAAATTTGTTTATATTTATTTTTATATAAATGTAGTAGTTAAATTTCTTTTAAAATTCTATAAATATTGAGTTTGCTTGACATTGAGTTGATTGAGACCAAATGGTGTTGAGAAAAATTGGAGTTGTGGATTTATTACATATTGGAAGTGCTTTTCTATAAGTTTTGAAGAACTGTTTTCTGAATTTCTAGTCAGCACTCTGCCGAAATTTTTCTAAAATTTTTAAAGGTTAAATTAATTTCAGATAAAGTTTATAGCATCACCGCAAAGTTTTAAAAATGCTTAATTATTCCTAAAAAGATTTATAATAGATATTGGATTTGAAAACACTTAGTTAAGAAATTTTATCACCACGCTAGATTATTAAATGGAATTGTTCTGTCTAAATCCCTGGTAGTATATTTAATAGATTATCCGTAGGCGAAGTTCTGTAATTTATTAGTTATACTACGGTATCATATCATATCTTACAGAGGGGTAAGGTGTGACATGTTTTTGCCGTATCAGAGCAAGTTTTTTTTTTTTTTTTTTTGTAAATTTAGAATTGTGAATTTGAAATATTTTTCGATAAGTACAACTGCTCAATGTTTGATACATATAGTACATTTAGATCATGAATATGAACTGACGAGGAGAAATTCCCTTGTGTTGGTTGTCTAAGAAATAGAAAATCTTTTGAAAAGATATGGAAGAGGAAGATAAGGTAGAAGAACAGTCGGGGACAGCTAAAGTACAAGGTGAGGCCCCAACTCCTAAGAGTGTTGGAGGCCCGGCTACACCAGCCCCACCTATACAAAGTACCACACAAATGGCCCAACAGATGGCCACGTTCTTTCAAAAAATGGTTGATAATCTGTGTGACATGCCTTCCTCAGCTGCACTGTAGACGGGTGACGGGTGTTACATTTAGTGGCATCAGAGCATGGTTTAGGCGTTCCTAGGCATCAATAGATAGAATAAGATTGTGTGCATAACATGCATTGCATTCATAAGAGTCGAGATGACACTGATGTAGATCTATTTTCTCTGGTTATTTTAGGTTAAGGTATGGATCTCGGTCCACAGAAAGTCATAGATTCGAAAAGGATAATGAAGGAGCAGAAGCTTGAAAAACACAAGTTTAGATTATTGAAATTCAAAAATTTTTCATCTAGGGTCACATGCATTATGCAAGATTCATTTTTATCTATTTGATTTCAATGATAAACAGCATATGAAAACTCTTTTAATATATTTTTGGATCTATATTTACCATTTAAGATTTTAGAATTAACAGATTAATTCATTAGAACCATAGATTAGATCAATAACAAGTGCACTAACCTTTTTGAAGCACTGTAGTGTGTTTGGCACCTTTAAGATGGGCCTAGAGCACCAGATATTGTCCCTGTAGCTTGTCCACACCAAGATTGCTAATGGCAGCTCTTGAACAGCTTCGAAAGCTTTCCCAATTAATTAGAAAATCAAGTTTTGCCTTTTGAGAGATTATAGATATAAACAGGACACTAGAAACGATTTCTAGTATTTTTAATTCAAGAGATTATTGGATAATCTCTTTGAATTGTTGAAAGATGAAGAAAAAGAGAGGGAGGGGCAGCCAAGGGTGGTGGCACCAAAGAAAAGCAGCAGCTTGTGTTTTTAGTTTTTCATAACAACACATTATATAGCTAGGACACCACTTAAAACCCTTGCCACATGTCACCCTCTGATTGGTTCTAGGTTTAATTGACCCAATCACATTGTGCCAAGTGTCAAACCTATATTTAATCTTGACTTTGATCATCTTACATGATTAAAAGACATTTGGCAAGCTCATGTGTAGTGCCATGTGTCACCATCTCATGGTGCCACATGTCACCCTGTGAAATGACCAAAATACCCCTGTGTCTTAATTTTAAGTTCTCAACCCAAAATAATTATTTCTCTTCTTCTAATCAATTTATATCAAATATAAATTAATTAATTAATCTCTATTAATTAATTTCTCATTAATTAAATTCATATTTAAACACTTTAAATATAAATTTAACTTATACTGTACATCCGATAACCTAGATTTGGTTTCAAGCCATGCTAGGGACTTTGCAATCTAATTGCAAACCAAACCTATTTAATTTATTAATTAAACTCTTTAATTAATTAATTAAATCATATTTAATTTGATGATTACTTGTGCATGTGTGTGACTTACTAAGCTCATCACTAATTGGCAATGAGACATGATATCAACTCTTAATATTATCGAACTCTTTCTTACTATAAATGAATTCTCTAAATCATTTTATGCACCTCATAGACCATGGTTAACACCTGGCATAGCATGCCATGGCCACCCAATCTGTAATAAGGTTTACCTTAAATGAACCTATAATCATATGTTACCATGCACTAGAATCTCTCCGCTACAAAATCCCAATTCGAGCTGGAGTCATGGTTTATGTCGAACCCCATTTGCTATCAATATTATGTTCTCTTTTAATTCCAATTCTTGATTAAAAAGATTTTCTCATCAGAAACTCTTTTCTAAATAAATCTATCTATCCTAGCCAGGAACTTGAAACATCAAGAATAATTAAATAAACATAGGATTTTATCCCTATTTGCTTAGGGTAGCAGATTCCATCTTGATCAACACCTACCGTCATATATAACTAGTAGGAGCCAACACATGCCCATATACCCATACACAGTATAAGTATGAAAGCAATATCAAACTCAAATCACCTATATACAAGATAACTGTGCTATCTCAGTTCTAAAGATTATATGCACTGATATGATTTATGACAATACATTGACAAGAGTAAATTCCATATGCTTGTCATAAATGTCACTGGTTCGACCTACTTATCATGTATAAGTGTCTATCATGTTTGTTATATAGCATGAGACTCACCATTCCATCTTATTTACATCCCATATAAATAACTTAGGAATAAACATGATTATAATATTTCTGGATAAATCATGTCCTTATTGTGAAGTATCCTCGATTGTGAACCTATTTATGATACTTTGTGCTATAAATGCTGTCACTCATATTCTTAACAACTTAAGAATAGAATTTTTAACAAAATATCAATGGACCTTTTCAATTACACATAAATATATTATGTAAATGGAAAAGTGAAAATGCCTTTTATTAATAAAACATGTACAAGATACATACTAAATGATATGCTCTAGGGCATACTACTAAAAATCTCTCACTAGCACTAGAGCCATTCATTACAATACCTTAGACCCATCTTCTCAACCCATCTTCTCAAGATGTCAGTCTAATTGTGCTTGTTACAAATGCTTAGTGAATGAATCAGCTGGATTTTTAGCTAATGTTATTTTCTACATGGCTATATCACCTTGCCCAACTATTTCTCTGATAATGTGGTAACGCCTTTCTATGTGTTTGGATTTCTAGTGAGATTGGGGTTCCTTATATCCAAACAACTTCTTTTATAGCATATGATGCAGCAATATACTCAGCCTCGGTAGTGGAATCTACAGTCGTACTCTGTTTGGAACTCTTCCAACTAACTGCACCTCCATTACAAATGAACACATATCCAGAGGTATACTTTCTATCATCGATATCTAATTGAAAATTAGAATTGGTATAACCATCCAATTGTAAGTTTCCACCTCCATATATCAAGAATAAATCCTTAGTTCTTCTCAAGTACTTAAGGATATTCTTGACAGCTATCCAATATTCCAAACCTAGATTGGATTGATACCTGCTAGTCAAACTAACAGCATATGTGATATTCGGCCTAGTACACAACATTGCATACATCAAACTTCCAATAGCCGAAGCTATGGAATCCTAGCCATTTTATCTCTTTCTTCAGGTGTCTTTGGAGACATCTCTTTAGAAAGGTGGATACCATGTCTAACTGGTAACAATCCTCTCTTGGAATCAAGCATGTTAAACCTCTTTAACGCCTTTTCCAAGTATAGACTTTGAGATAAACCAATTATTCTTTTCACTCTATCTCTATAGATGTGAATCCCAAGAATATAGGTTGCCTCCCCTAAGTCTTTCATGGAGAATGTATTTGACAACCATACCTTTACAGTTGTCAACATACCTGTGTCATTACCCATCAACAGAATGTCATCCAGATATAAGACAAGGAAAATGATAGCACTGTCACTAACATTCTTATATACACATAGCTCATCCTCATTTTTGATAAAACCAAATGACTTAATGGCTTCATCAAAATGAATGTTCCAACTCCTCGAAGCTTGTTTTAACCCATAAAAGGATCGCTTTAGCTTGCACACTTTAGAACCATCTTGGGATTTCAAAACCCCTAGCTTGTTCCATGACAATGTTTTCTTCAATATATCCATTGAGAAAAGCTGTTTTGAAATCCATCTATCAAATCTCATAATCATAGTATGCAGCTATAGCTAATAGAATTCTAATTGATTTAAGCATGGCAACAGGCGAGAAAGTCTCCTCACAATCGATTCCTTGCCTTTTGCAAAACCCTTTCGCTATTAGCCTTGCTTTATAGGTCTCTACCTTTCCATCAGAACCAATTTTCTTCTTGAAAATCCATTTGTTCCCTATAGGTACAATACCTTCAGGTGGGTTAACAAGATCCCAAACTTGATTCTTATATATGGAATCAATCTTGGATTTCATAGCATCAATCCATTTTGAAGTGTCTATATCTGATATAGCTTCTTCATGGGTAAGTGGATCATCTCTGTGATCTACTTCTTCATGAGTAGACAACTCTTGTTCTTCTTCATGAAGGAAACCATATCTCACTAGTGGGTGAGATACCCTGGTTGTTCTACGAGGAATAGTTGTAGATGTTTCATCAATAGTTGTAGGTTGACTAGATGGATCTATATCCATCTGATCTATTGGTTGGTCAGAATTCTCCAATTCCAACTCTATTTGCCTTCCTTTGCCTCCTTCTTGAACAAACTGTTGTTCAAGAAATGTGGCATCTCTACTTATCACATTGTTTTGTGATGTAGGCAAATAAAAATAATATCCAAAACTATCTTTTGGATATCCAACCAATCGACCTTTTTCTAATCTAGTTTCCAATTTATCAGTGTTCAGCTTTTTGATATAAGTTGGACAACCCCAAATCTTAACATGCTTAAGACTTGGTTTTCTTTCATGCCATATCTCATAAGGTGTGGAAGATATTGATTTTGATGGAATCCTAATTAGAACACACAAAGCTGATTCTAATGCAAATCCCTAAAAGGAGATTGACATATTAGTATAGCTCATCATACTACGTACCATATCCAATAGGGTACGATTTCTCCTTTCAGATACACCATTTAGTTGTGGTGTTCCTGGAGGAGTCAGTTGGGAAACAATGTCGTGCTCTCTCAAGTATTCATCAAATTCAGTACTTAAGTATTCACCTCCATGATCTGATCGAAGAGTTTTAATACTCTTTCCTGTTTGATTTTCTACTTCAAATTTAAATTCTTTGAACTTTTCAAAGGATTCATTTTTGTATTTCATCAAATACAAATACCCAAACCTTGATT
Source organism: Hevea brasiliensis (assembly GCF_030052815.1). Taxonomy (NCBI): domain Eukaryota; kingdom Viridiplantae; phylum Streptophyta; class Magnoliopsida; order Malpighiales; family Euphorbiaceae; genus Hevea; species Hevea brasiliensis. The sequence continues at coordinate 59,506,688 of NC_079502.1, read as the reverse complement.
TATCATCAGTAAAGGTAATAAATTAATGAAAACCGCCTCTAGCCATTTCTCTAAATGGGCCACATACATCACTATGTATTAGTTCCTAAATATTTTCAGCTCTTAGTCCATGTCCAACAAAGGGTGATCTAGTCATTTTGCCCTGAAGGCAGGATTCACAGGTTGGAGTTGGCTCCGAGCCCAATGAGGATAAAATCCCCATTTTCTCCAATTTTGTAATCTTATCTTCTGCAGCATGACCTAACCTTAAGTGCCAAATATATTTTGAGCTTGAGTTGATTTTCACCATGGCATTGTATTCTTTTATATTGCTATACTCTGGGCAGTTTCTTTTTCAGGCGCCCATCCTTCTGGCAGTGGAAACACTTCCCTTTGCCTCCATCAGCTTTGATCTTTGTTTTTCTGTTTGGCTATCTTCTTGGAAGATCCTGGAACTTGAGGTTTCTTTTCTAATTACCCTTCTTCTTATTGAACTTTCTAATAGAAGAAGATGCAATCAAAGCTACCTCTTTTCCTTTATTGCTCGACATTTTCTTTTGGGCAATAACTAACATGATGAGTAGACTAGCCAAGGTGCATTCCTATTTGGTCATATGGAAATTTGTCACGAAATTCCCAAATGACTTAGGAAGGGACTGAAGGATCAAATTCGTCTATAGTTAGAAATCCATGTTAAAGTCAAGATGTTCCAGCTGCTCAATCAGCCGAATCATCTTATGGACATGATCCCCAACATTCTGTCCCTCAGACATCCTCATGCGGAATAGCTGTCTAGATATCTCATACCTAGCATTCCTGTTGTGCTCACCATACAACTCTTGTAGGTGAAGGAGGATCTCACTCGCACTCTGCATATTCTCATGCTACTTCTGTAACTCATTACTCATAGAAGCAAGCATGTAACACTTAGCTCTCATATCATGCTCCTTCCCTTGTCCAAAGTTTCATGTTCTTCTTGAGTGGCCTTTGGAGGTAAGGGACCAGGAACATTTGAATCTAGAACACATCCTATATGTTCAAGGTTCAAGATAAGTTTCAAATTTCTTAGCCAATCAGATAGATTAGGTCCTATCAACCTATTGCGATCAAGTATGCTTGCAAGGATATTGGATGGTGGTGGTTATGGTGTGCTCATTATTATCAGAAAATTAACTATAGAAAATAACCAGATTAATTAGTAAATGTATCATGTATTTAACCAAAATGATTATGATTTTTTAATCAAATTGGTCATCCCACTAACTTAACGAATCCTACACTTCCAAAGTAGAAAACGAAAATCCTAGTTGGATAGATTTCTAGTGGGTGATTGAATTCTTATAATCCCATTGATCATCCTCAGGCACATCCATTGTTGGAATTACAATAAATTATAAGTGAGCAACTCTTTGCCCATCACATCTCATGTGAGGTTCAATCCTTTACCTAGCCCTTAATGCTCAAAATCTCAGGTACATCCATTATTGACTTATTGGTGGGTGTCGAATCCACCAGAAATTAAATTAACTGAAATTACCAGTGTGAAAACATTTTTTGCAATAAGCGGTAAGTCCAAGTCGAACCCTAGAGACTGAATTATTAATTTTCGTGCACTTGTGTGTAATGGAAAATGAAAGAAACAAAGATTGAGGGGGGTTTTGTAACTCAAAATCAGAAGAAATCAGAAATTCAAGAACTAAATATTAAAATCTCAATCTAAACAAACTTTAGTCGAAGGTAATTCGCATTCCACTGTATTGATTTGATCATAGACAAAAGAAATACAATTATCTCTTATTGAATATTTAACGTAGATTTACCAAACTGCGAGGTAAACCCCTGACTTCCCTATACTCATTAATTTGAGCCAACACTCTTATTGACTCCAATTATTAACTGAGTTGGTATTAAGCAATCCTTATCAAATTAATAACTGCTTTAAGAAAAGGAAGTAGTTAAGCTGAACAACAATTTATGAAGTATAAATCATTTAATCCACCCTATTATTTCCTTAGGTTATTATCGAAAACTGGGATCATAATCAATAAAACCTAATTACTACTTATATTCAATCTTACACAAAAATTACGGATTATGAAGAAGAACTAGCAATTGATCTCATCAAACAATTAACTAATAGGCCTTTTTAGCAAATCATTCAATAGATCAAAGACAAAAAAATAAGAAAATAATAGATATTTAAAAAGACATAAATTAAATTAAGAACCTGGTCTCACAAATAAAGCAAAAGAACTTGAATCCTTTGAACTGAATTAAAAACTTAGCCACTCATGGCTTACAGAAAAATAAAGAAGAATTCTAAAAGATGAATGGAGAGGCTGCTGAATGATTTGTGGAGGCATTTGAATCCCTGGTGCTGCTGCTATCTCTTCTCTTTATAATAAATGGTCTAGGGTTGGGTTTTTTTTTTTTTTTTTTTTTTTTTTAGAGTCTTAGTTAAAAACTACAACTGGAGCAAAATTAGGAATCTTACTGTCGACAGATACACGACCCATGTATCACTACACGGCCCAAGGTCGTGTAACTTATTAGAGTTGAATGGGCATGTTTCGCATGGGCACAGAAAGTTACACGGATCTCTAGGATTTACACGTTTCAATTTACACGGCCCGTGTAATTTTTATCAACAATGCTTCTCAATTCTTAGACCTTTCCAAGCTTCCTTCCACACTATATTGCTCCGGAACTTCACCAAAACCCTGAATAATACAGCAAGAGTCAAATATCTCCATTTAACACAATTATTTCAACAACTCTCTAAACATGTGCCTAATAGATAACTATACTTAACCAACTGAATTAAACATAAAAACACTTTAAAAACACTAAAGGTGATGGGAGTAAAATTAATAAATTATGCACTTATCACTTATTTTGCATTAGTTAAGTTGATCCCATTTAGCCAGTAAACATGCAAATAACTTTAATGTCCTCAGGCACATCCATTATTGGCCACCAAACCATTTACATATTTACAACATCTCATGCTTAACAATTATTCTTAAGAAAATCTCTTAAATAAATTGCATCATATATAACTATTTAAAATTTCTTAAAATAATTGGCCCAATGGAGGGCCCATGTTATAATTACTTTCATTATACCATTTCCAACTTAATCATTTGTTTGGAAGATTTTGTGGTCGTCCTAATTACTATTAAGGTCTCACTTTGCACATTATCCATTTAGCATGCATATATCATATATTTGCATACATTCTCATACATCTTATGCATTCATGGATAAACAATAAATATGGTATGATCATGGACTTTCTAAGGGATTCAATTCTGAGCCACTAAAAATTGAATCAGGGCATTCCTAGGTGCATTTCATTCATTCATATTACAAGAGTTGTTGAAGGAGTGCATAATCAATACTTGATCTTGAATTCCTCCCACTGGTCCCACCAATGCTCTTGACCTCTTTGATCTTCTTGCTATACAATTACATAGTAATCCTTGGCATACCACGGTGAATTTACTAGAACTAAATAAATGAAATTACAACCCAAAAATATTACAACCTTTATAATACATGCCCAAAATAAATTAAAATAAATTAATTAATTTACAATCCAAAGAAAAAAAATAATAAATACAATCACATTTGTCTTTTATAGTCCATGATCATCCATCATGCATATCACTATTTAACAATTAAATAAAACGTACATAGTTAAATTAAATTGAATATCTCATATTCAACTTAAAATTCAGATTTGAATATGATTCAAACAAATTTAAAAATTTATATTTGAATCTTATTCAAAACAAATTTAAAAATTCAGATTTGAATCTCATTCAACCAAATTTAAAAAATTCATATTTGAATCTCATTCAAACAAATTTAAAAATTTCAGATTTGAATCGCATTCAAACAATTTTAAAAATTCATATTTGAATCACATTCAAACAATTTTAAAAATTCAGGTTTGAATCATAATTTAATTGTGTAATTATGTTTATAATTAAACAATTTAATTAGACGTAAAATGGACCTTAAATCATATAACAATTGTGTAACAACCTCACTGTAGCAATTACGTACGTTCTACTGTTCCGGTGACCAGTGTCGCTCTGGATAGTTAGAACGTCCGGAAAAATATTTAAACTAAAGTGAGGAACAATAATTAACTCAAATATTAACAAGAAAAATTTAGGAAAAATTTTAGAAATAAAATACAACTAAGTTAAATGAGCCGGTGCCCTAGCGATGGGTAACCTAGTAGAAAGTTGCGGTTCTCGCAACTAGGAACCCTAGACCCTGTGACACCCCTTACCCGTCTACAGTGTAACCGAGCAAGATATGCCACAAAGTGTGCTGGAGTACCAAATCATATTTCAATTCAATTTAACCTTTTTACTTATTTATTTACAATTTTTGATTAGTCTGAATTTTTCACAAATTTTATAGAAAATCTGGCAAAGTGCCAGCTATAAATTGGAAAAAATAGTTCTTCTGAATCTGTTAAAAACACTTCCAATAAAATCATCACATCATTCTTAGTCAACCACCAATATATTCTCAACAGTTTCTCAAAATTCAATTCATTTCATATCACACTCAATTCAATGAGAAATGTTCACATTTATTACTGAACATAGTTCATAGATAATTACATCAAAAACATAATTACATGAGTTTATAATATACATTACAGAAGTTTACAAAATACAAAATATCAAAATACCAAAATACCAAAAGTGGCATAATGTCCTACCAAATACACTGCAAATGTGAGGTGACTCTGGACTCCGTGTGCAGATTTGAAAGCTCACCCTGTATGAGGTTTGCTGGACTCCCTAGCTATGTCTCAAGTACCTGCACGTGTCAAAAGTGATGTGTTAAGCAATTCTGCTTAGTGGGGACAATATAAAATAAAATAACTAAAATAAAGTAAATATGCAGATTATGTGTTTACATTTTTGGTAGACTTAATTCCTGATATTTATTGCAGTATTATTCGATTAAAATTTGATAACATTTATTATCATTGCCCAAGTAACCCTTACTAGTCGACTGGATTGGATAAATGGGTAAACTGGCACTGGGTACTAAGGACCTCAGACCATAACACCATCAGTCACATTGTGTCTCCTGGTGTACAACAGAACAGCTAATAAGCTGTAATAATTATCAGGGATGAAACCCAAGTATAATATCTCAATCAACATAGCCAAAGGCTATTTTATCATAAAATGCCACGTGAGGCCATAAAACACAAAATGGCATGAAGCCATATGCAGTACTGCTAAAAGAACCCTATTGGCATGCCAACCTATCCAAACCAATCTTGCTAGGTGTACTAGGGCATGTTACACTTTTAAATTGTACAATTCTAGAAATTTAAGTTCAGGTGTTACTATTCATTTCATTAGTCAACTAAAATGTTGACTTTTGTATAAGCAATAGGTACATTGGTTCTAATACTCCCAATATACCACATTTTGCATTCTAAAATTGTTGGTATTGGTTGCCAATACCATTTCTAAGTTTAATGTTAATTGTTCAAAATTTTCAATTTTCAAGCTTTGTATTTACTGTTCCATTAGTCATTTTTGCAATGGGAATTTGGCAAAATGATTAACATGAAAGTTGTTCCTTATTTTGTCTAGTTACATTTCATTTTTCAAATCACTCCATTTGGAGTTTTGTAGCTCAAGTTATTGCACAAAAACCACAACTGGCCAGATTATAATTTTTCCAGAATTTCTAGACTGACCAAATCTATAGTATTTTGAGCAGTGACTGCAAGTCACTTTTTGAATATGTTATGGTCATAATTTGGGTTAGTTTCTTAATGAAAGTTGTAGGTCTATATATCAGATTGTTTTTGGTAAAATTTCAGGTCAATTGGACCTTTCTACACTGAGTTATGACAAAATGACTAAATATTGTTCATTTGGTCATTTTGCCTAGGCAGAATGCAAGTCACCCGAATTAGGGCAATCTTTAGGTCAAATTAGTTTAGTTTTCTGAGCATGGTTTCTTCACCAAAGTTGTGCCATTATGTGTTTAGTTTTATGTAAAATTTGCCTTACACCATTTAAGCCTCTAGAACTCCAGTTATTGATACCCAAACCTGCTGGACTCATGCCCAGTCTTGCAGGTCACCAAGGGCAGCAACACCAACTTCAATTCCCACTAATCCAACCACTTCATTTCTTATTCAAACAAAACCAAATGGTCACTAATTGACCATTAAAACCTACTTTCACCATTACATGATCAAAGTCTCATTTTCATCCCAAACCCTAGCTCAACTATCTCAAACCATGCATTATAACTTGCATTTCATTACTCCTCTTAAGAGATTAATACTAAGGGCAGCCATACTACCATTTTAGCTCCATGAAAATCATCAAAATCTTACCCCAACCAAGGCTGCCAAAAATATGGGATGGGTATACACATGGTATTTATTAAATTTCTTTGTAATTTTGCACTAAATCATATCCTTCAACATGAATTTAAAGAGAAAATCAAGTTTAAGTCACTAACCTCTAATGGAGCTAATCCAAAGCTTGCAAGAACTCTTCCTTTTGATTTCTTTTTGCTCCCAAAAGCTTTACTATAAGGAAAGAACAAGTTTTTGTATTGGGAACATAGGGTTTAGTTGGGTAAAAACCAAGCAAATCAAGCTTGGTAAAGCTTGGCTATGGAGGCTATGGTGCAGCAAGGAAGAAGAGAGGAAGAGCAAGTGGTTGTTCCAGAAATTTTTGACTTCTTTTCTGCCCATTTCATGTATTATAAGTATTGTTCTTTAATTTGATTGGCTAAGCATTTTAATTACCTCATGCTTACATAAGCATGAGGTAATAAATCTCATTTATTCTCAATTTCTCTTCTTCCTTTTCCTATTCATTTTTAATTAATTTTTCATCAATATTTGTTCATATTTTATGTCATATAATTCACTCACATAAATGGACAAGTTGGTCAAAAATCATCTCTGAAGACAAAATGACCAAAATGGCCTCCGTTTGGCTTAACGAGCCAAAATTGTGTGTATCGATTGATTAAATTTTCCTTGTGTTTTCTTAACATTTTATTGTCATTGGAATCCCAACAATCCTTCCTTGAGGTCCCAAAAATTATTTTATGAAGTTTTCCCCGGGTCTAGGGTTGCTAACGGCCTTCGCCGTCACTTCCCTTTCGGGTTACTCATCCCTGGGGTTTCGGCTCTTTTAACTTTAGTGTATTTCATTCCTATAAATTTTCCTTGATTGTTATGAGCATTATTTAGTTTCTTTATAACTCCTCACTCTAGTCTATTTATAATTTCAAATATTCTAGCTGCTCGAACCGACATTGGTCATCGGAACAGTAGACTATACAGACTAGCTAAAGTGAGGATTTTACAACTCTTCCCCTCTAATAAAAATTTCGTCCTCGAAATTTACCTGATGCAAACAGTTGAGGGAACTATTGCCTCATCATCTCTTCACTTTCCTAAGTTGCCTCTTCAGTGTTGTGGTGCTTCCAAAGCACTTTCACCAGTGGAATTTGTTTATTTTTCAGTTCCTTCACTTCCCGAGCTAGGATCTGTATAGTTTTTCTACATATGTCAAGTCTGGTTGAATTTCAATCTCTTCCATGGAGATGACATGTGAAGGGTCTGAGCGATATCTTCTCATCATAGAAACATGGAATACATTATGGATTTTATCCAGTTCTAGTGGTAAAGCTAGTCGATAGGCCATTGGTCCTACACATTTAATGACTTCATATGGGCCAATGAACCTAGGGCTTAACTTACCCTTTCTTCCAAACCTCAGTACTTTTTTCCATGGTGAGACTTTGAGAAACACTTTATTACCAACTGCATACTCTATCTCTTTTCTCTTCAAGTGGGCATACTATTTCTGTCTATCAGAGACAACCTTTAAGTTAGCTTTGATTATCTTCACTTTCTCCTCAGTCTGTTTCACCAGGTCTGGTCCTACCAGCTTATCTTCACCCAATTCAGTCCAACACACTGGGGTTCTACATTTCCTCCCATACAGTGCTTTATACGGAGCCATTTGAATGCTAGCTTGGTAGCTATTATTATATGCAAATTCTGCTAGTAGGAGATATCTATCCCAACTCCCCTCAAACTCAATGACACAACTCCTCAGCATATCGTCCAGGATCTATTACATAATTCACATTGTTACTATCATTTCAATTTATTATTTGTGAAAATTCAATTAGTTCTTAGGTTTACCTGGATTACTCGTTCTGACTGTCCATCCGTCTGAGGATGAAAAGCCGTGCTAAAATGGAGTTGTGTGCCCAAGGCTTCTTGCAACTTTTTCCAGAATCTCGATGTAAACCTTGGGTCTCAATTAGATATGATGGAAAGTGGGATTCCATGTAATCTAACTATCTCAATGATAAACAATTTTGCTAGCTTCTCTAGTGAGTAGTCAGTCCTAACTGGCAGAAAATGTGCTGACTTTGTCAATCTGTCCACTATCACCCACACTGCATCATGCTTCTTTTGGGTGAGAGGTAGACCACTAAAAAAATCCATACTGACCCGGTCCCATTTCCATTCAGGTATGCTTATAGACTGTAGTAATCCTGATGGAACTTGATGTTCTGCTTTAACTTGCTGATATGTCAAACACTTAGTCACATAGTCAGCTATATCCTTCTTCATACCAGGCCACCAATAATGAGGCTTTAAATCATTATACATTTTTGTGCTTCCTGGGTGCATAGCATAAACACTAATGTTTGCTTCTTTCATAATACTAGTTTTCAGATCCCCATCATCTGGTACACACACTCTTCCTCTGTAGTACAGACACCCATCTGCTTTTAACTCATAATCAGTTTCCTTTCCCTCTAGAATTTTACCCACAATGGCTATTAATTTTTCATCTACCCTCTACCCATCTTGTATCTGCTGTAGCAGGTTTGGCCTCACTTGTAACTCAGCCAAAATAGCTCCATCTTGATCTAAGGACAGACGAGCTTTTAGTGATCTTAAAGCTGTGATGGATTTTCTGCTCAAGGCATCAGCAACTACATTTGCCTTCCTAGGATGATAATCTATCACACAATCATAGTCCTTTAAGAACTCAATCCATCGCCTCTGTCTAAGATTGAGCTCCTTTTGGTTTGGCAAATATTTTAGACTCTTGTGGTCTGTATAGATGTAGCATTTTTCACCATATAAATAATGCCTCCATATCTTCAATGCGAAGATAATTGCTGCTAGCTCCAAGTCATGAGTAGAATAGTTTTGTTCATGTGGCCTTAACTGGCTGGAAGCATAGGCAACCACTTTCCTCTCTTGTATCAATACACACCCTAGCCCATTATGTGAGGCATCACTGTAGACCACAAAGTCTTTTCCTAATACTGGCTGTGTTAACACTGGTGCTTCTGTCAACATAGCCTTCAGCCTCTCAAAACTAGCTTAGCACTTGTCGTTCCAGCCAAATTTCACATTCTTGTGCAACAACTTGGTCATTGGAGCAGCCATAAGAGAGAACCCCATCACAAATCTTCTATAATACCCAGCTAGCCCCAAGAAACTTCTGACCTCAGTTGTATTTCTGGGAGGCTTCCATTCCATCATTGCTTCTATCTTTTTGGGATCCACTCTAATCCCCTCAGCTGATACTATGTGTCCAAGAAAGGAGATTTCACTCATCCAAAAGTCACACTTAGACAACTTAGCATACAGCTTCTTTTCTCGCAAGGTTTGCAGAACAATTCTCAAATGTTCATCATGTTCTTCCCTGGTCTTGGAATACACCAGAATATCATCAATAAAGACCACTACAAACAGATATAAGTATGCATGGAAGATACGGTTCATAAGGTCCATAAATGTTGCTGGTGCATTTGTTAACCCAAACAGCATCACTAAAAATTCATAATGCCCATACCGGGTTTTGAATGCAGTTTTTGACACATCTGCATCCTTTACCCTCAACTGATGATACCCTGATCTGAGATCAATTTTTGAAAATACACCTGCTCCCTTCAACTGATCAAACAAATCGTCAATTCTGGGTAATGGATATTTATTCTTCACAGTTACCTTGTTCAACTGCTGGTAATCAATACACAATCTCAAAGTTCCATCTTTCTTCTTTACAAACAGCACCGGAGCTCCCCATGGTGACACACTAGGGCATATGAACCCCTTATTGAGAAACTCCTGCAACTGAATTTTCAACTCTCTCAATTCAGTGGGTGCCATCCTATAAGGGGCAAAAGAAATTGGTGCTATACCCGACATTACCTCAATAGCAAACTAGACTTCCCTTTCTGGTGATAAACCAGGCTACTCTTCAGGAAAATACATCTAGGAAGTCTCTTACTGTGGGTATATCACACAGGTTTGGCTTAGCCTGCCTAGTATCAACCACGTGAGCTAGGTAAGCTTCATAGCCTTTTCTTATCAATCTTCTTGCAACTGTGGCTGAGATAATATTGGACACGAAATTTGTCCTTTCACCCATAACAGTAATCTCATTACCCTCAAAAGTTTTCAAAGAAATCCTCTTCAATTTGTAATCAACTATTGCCTGATGACGTGACAACCAGTCCATTCCCAAAATCACGTCAAACTCGTGGAAGGGCAATTTAATTAGTTCTGCTGAGAATTCATACCCCTGAATCCCCAACGGGCAACCTTTATACACTTTATTCACTACCACACTGTGGCCTAGTGAATTTGTGACTAGAATGTCTTGATCACTCTCCTCTACTGGAACTCCCCTCTCTACGGATAGTTTGATGCAGATATATGAATGAGTGGATCCTGGATCCACCAATGCATGCACGAAAGTGCTGTAGAGGGAAAACGTACCCCTGATGACATCAGGGGCATCTTGCTCCTCCTAAGCTCTGATGGCATAGGCCTTGGCAGGTACTCTAGTCTCTGGCCTCTCAGCTGACTCAAATGCAGGCCTCAGTGATGGACCAGCTACCTCAGATTTACCGGGCTTCCTACCCTTTTGTGGTGTAGGAGTAGGTCTATCAGCTTGTGTTGGAGCAACTGTAGTAGTCCTCTTCAGATAATTCTTGATCTGATGTTCTCTAGATCCACAATGTAAGCATGCACCAATCACTCGCTAACAGTCCCCCTTATGCTGCTTCTGGCAGTATGGACAGGCAGAAGATGCTGGGGCTGGTACCCTGAACATTGTCCTTGGAGAGCTGCCCACTGATGGTGTGGACTGGCCTTTCCTAGGTGTGAACTATGGTCTGGGCCCTTGGGACTGACCCTGACCTTGTGGTTATCCTGAACCCTGAGCAGGAGGACCTTTACTCTTCTTACTGGGGGCAGAAAATGAACTGGATTGACCTGGACCTCTCTTCTACTGTCTTTCCCTTCTATTTTGTTCATTTATTCGGACTCTTTCTACTTTCGTTGCAGCATCAACTAGCTTAGCAAAATCCATAATCTCCAATGCTGTTATCATGACTTTGATATTGTCATTGAGCCCTTCTTCGAACCTTCTGCACCTCTCTGCCTCTGTAGGGACTATCTCCCTCCCATACCTACTCAGTCTGACAAACTCACGCTCATACTCTACCACTGATAATTGCCTCTGTCTCAGACTGATAAATTCTCTCCTTCTCTCTTCTAAATATACTTTACTAACATATTTCTTCCTGAACTCTATGAGGAAGAATTCTCAGGTGATCCGTTCTGGTTGTACCTCACTGGTTACTGTGTCCCACCACTGATATGCATCATCATGAAGTAGGGACACAGCACCCTCCAAGTTCTACTCGGGGGTGCAATTAAGCTGTTTCAGGACTCTGATTGTTCTATCCAACCAGTTTTCTACTGTCATGGGATCATCCTCCTTCTTCCCAAAGAAATCCATAGCCCCATATTTTCGCAGTTTCTCCAGATGGACTTCTGTGGTGCTGGTGGAGGTTGTGGTTGTGGTTGTGGTGGTGGAATTGCCCCCATCATTTGCTGGTAAAACTCGGTCATTTGCTGAAATAGTGCAAACTGAGGTTGGGCAGGTGCCTAAGCTGTTGGTGGAGCAGTTTCTCCCCTGCCCCCAGATTCAGCCCTTGGTGGAGCACGACTCTCCACCTCTTCATCAACTACTCTTTGAGAAGCAAGATCCATATCCTATTAAAAATAAGAAAACAATCAAATCTGCATCAGTGTCACCTCAACACTTACAAATGCAATGTAATGGGATGCACTCTATCTAGGCCCAGAAAAGCCTAAACCGATGCTCTGATACTACTAAATGTGTAACACCCCTCACCCATCTACAGAATAGCCGAGCAAGGCGTGCTACACGGTGTGCCGAAATACCTAGTATGTGATTATTTCATTTCCTGAACTCAATTTGATTTTAAGAAGTCTTTTATGTAATATTCGTATCATGCTGATACTATTTTCATACTTTGATAAAATCAGTGTTTCAAGATCGGTAATATCAAACATGTTGAAAACAGTTCAATATGATAATATCAAAATCTCAAATATTCCACAGTCTCTATTTCTCAGTAAAGTCAATAGACTTTTGTAGTCATTAAACAATTCCATAATTCAGTCCATAATAATTTAAATATATCCAGAAAATCTCCATGTTATTTAATATGTACAAAATATTACAAACTTTAGGGCTTTCATAATATTACAAAATACAAGGCCAAATTTCAAAAATATAACAAAAGTATAAAATACAAGATATCCTAATTCCTACTATATATGCAATGCAGTGCAGATGACTCTGGACTCCTGTGCAGATCTGATGTCTCACCCGGTCATAGGTCTGTTGGGCTCCCCAGCTGTGTCTCCAATACCTACGCATTACAAAAGCAACGCGCTAAGCAATTTTGCTTAATGGTGCCAAATATAAAGAAATATACAATAAATAAAGTAAACAAAGTGTTTACAAATTTTTGGTGGTTCTGTATATCAGTAGACTAGATTTAGCTATTTGAGTTTAATAGTACTTGAATTATTGCCCATGTAGCCTATATACTAACCAGACTGGATAAATGGATATACTGGCACTGGGTACCTAGTACCTCAGGCCATCACACCATCGGTCACAAAGTGTCTCCCGGTGTGCAAATAGTGTGCCTAAGAAGCCATATAGTCAATCTGGCGATAAGCCAAGAATAAATGCATAATATGTATAGCCGTAGGCTATTAAAGTCACAGTGAGGCATAATAAGCCGTAAAAACACAGTATGGCATGAAACCATTTACAGAACAGCTATTAGAATCCTATTAGCAAGCCAACCTATCCAAACTAGTCAACTAGGCAAACTAAGGCACATTATAAATTAATTGTTTAATTCATCAATTTTTTTTTTTTTTTAGTTTACTAGCTATTATGTAATTCATATGTCAATGCATATGTTAAACTTTTTAGGTACTATGGATAAGTGGTTTCTAGCATCAACATGTCACATATTGTAATTCAATATGTTGCCAATATAGTGCAATTTACCATTTTTACAAGTTGGCATTCATTGCCAAAGTGCTTCACGCATCATTGTATGTAAATGTCAAATTCTCAATTTTTGGTGTGCTAGATTGGTCTAGCCTAAAGTCCTATTTCTCTTAGTTTTTAGTTTCTGATCAAAGAAGCAAAATTGTAGCTTTATGTCTTATTGCACGCGGGGCAAAATTTCAGGTCATTCTGAGTTGTATAGACCAAGATATGGTCAATTTACTAAAGCTGGACAGATTGCAGCTTTAGTACAAAATTTGGTTAATTTTAGGTCACTTTCGGTTCGGCAGCTTTTGTACCCGAAAATGTGCAAGCCATTTGACTTGGTTTTAGCCATTTTTGGGCTTTTTTGTCTTCATAAGAATTGTAGATCTATTTCTAAACTAACCATGGTAAAAATTTCAGGTCATTTGGACCTTTTTTGAGTGAGTTATGGTTATCCCAAGGACTACTATTCATATGGTCAAAACTTTGGGTTGCAAGGTTGCTATTCCGGATTTGGTCATTTTTAAGGTCAGTTTCGAGGTAGAATTTTGGCAATATTTCTACATGAAAGTTGGCCTATTTGGTGTCTAGTTTCACCCCCATTGGCCTCATACCAATTGGGTTCACAGTTTAGCACTTATGACCTAATTTAGGTACTGCCTTCAATACATAACCTGCACAGAGCACATACACTTCCAATTTCATATCCTTTCTCCTCCTCATTACTTCAATATTCAATCAATGACACTTCCATATATATATTGTACACAATTCCAGCAACAATTTTGGGCAGAACATTCAAGTGCTCAATGCACACAATTCACCATTAAGTTCAACATTCACTTCCACCAAAATTCAACATATCTCAATGTCAATATTACACATACACTTCAACATAATCAAACTTCAATATCACTTACACATGCTGCCCACAATTTAACACTAGCATATTTCATTAATAAACTACATATTCATACACAAATTCATTGTTTAATAGGCTACCAAACATGGCAGTTTGCCCAAAGCATTAAGGTTCCATTACACACCCTTAATTCAAGCACTACATGCACATACTTAGATTTTAACTTACTACATCCTCCATTTGAGTTAATCAACCATAATTTCCATCCATTAAAGGTAAGAAAAACTCAAATACAACACATAATCATGGCTGCTAAAAATGGACCATTTCGTTGCTCAAGATTTTCTTCATTTCTCTTCACCAAAATACTCACCTCAACATTAACACAAGGTTTACTAAAGCAAGGGAGAGGTTTTGGACATTTACCACTTTTGAATCTTATCAAAACTTCACTAAATCTTGTTTTTCTTGTTGCCAATATCTTCCCCAAGGTACATAGGCAAGCTTTAATGAAGGAATCAAGAGGAAAGGATGGCTTGATCAATGGTGCATGGTGATGGAGGGAGTTTGGCCATGGTGGACTTCCATGGAGGTTCAATTCAGCCAATGCTTTAAAAGTTGAAGATGAAGATGATAATGAGTGCAATCTACTGTCCCAAAGCATATTTTAGTGTCCCAATATTCAAATTAGTGGAGCACTAAGTTCATTTTAATGTTTAATTAGTTAAAGTTTCCTTATTTGCTCATTTGGCTCCATTCTTTTACTATTTACATATTGTATCACAATTTAATTTTTCATGACATGTCTAAAGTGTAATATCATTTATTTTTAATGGAAATTAAGGTAAAAAGGCAAATCTAGGTGTCAAATGACCAAAATACCCCACTTTGGGTTATATTCCCGATTTTTCGATAATACCGAATTTTGCCTGTTTCTTGATTTTTTATTTTTCTTTATACTAATTTGTTAATTTTTCTTTAATATTTCTAGTGCCAATAACATTTTAATAAACCTTTATTTATGACTTAAAATTAAATTCTGAGGGTTCCCATGATCCTGAGGTTAACAACCTTCCAGTCTGAGTTAACCATCAACTCATGTCTACTCGTTTAACTTAGCTTCATTTTCTCTCTTTCATTTTTCTTTGATTTTTCTTGTATTTTCTTTTTATTTATTTCATCATTATATGTTTGTTCACTGTCACTGAAGTGTAGTTCCAGACATCCTAACTTGCCTGGACTGTTATTTGGACACTGCAGCAATAGAACGTATAGAATACGTACAGTGGGGATGTTACAACTCTTCCCCTCTAAATAAAAATTTCGCCCTCAAAATTTACCTGATGTGAAAAGCTGAGGGAACTGTTGCATCATTGTCTCCTCGCTCCCCCATGTTGCCTCTTCCGTGTTGTGGTGTTTCCATAGGATTTTCACTAGTGGAATTGTCTTGTTTCTGAGCTCTTTTACCTCTCGTGACAAGATTTTAAATGGTTCTTCTTTATATGTCAGGTCAGGTTGTACAACAATTTCTTCTGCTGAGATG
Organism: Hevea brasiliensis; assembly: GCF_030052815.1. Lineage (NCBI taxonomy): Eukaryota > Viridiplantae > Streptophyta > Magnoliopsida > Malpighiales > Euphorbiaceae > Hevea > Hevea brasiliensis. The sequence continues at coordinate 59,490,850 of NC_079502.1, read as the reverse complement.
ACAAGTGAAGGATCTGATTTGTATCTTCTGAGCATCGAGACATGGAACACATTATGTATCTTGTCCAGCTCAAGTGGTAAGGCTAATCGGTAGGCTACTGGTCCCACACGTTCAATAACTTCATATGAGCCAATGAACCTAGGGCTTAATTTTCCCTTTTTCCCGAATCTCAACACTTTCTTCCACGGTGATACTTTGAGAAATACCTTCTCACCAACTTCATACTCAATGTCTTTTCTCCTCAAGTCAGCATAAGATTTCTGTCAGTCTAGGGCAACTTTTAAATTGGCCTTTATCAGTTTCACCTTTACCTCTATCTGTTTTATCAGGTCTAGCCCCACTAGCTTATCTTTACCCATTTCAGTCCAACATACAGGTGTTCTACATTTTCTCCCATACAGTGCTTCATAAGGTGCCATTTGTATGCTAGCTTGATAGCTATAATTATATGCAAATTCTGCCAGTGGAAGGTATTTGTCCCAACTTCCCTCAAACTCAATAACACAACTTCTCAGCATATCCTCAAGGACTTATCACACATATTCAGTTATTACTATCATTAGTATCAGTTTATTGTTTGCAACAACTCAATGAGTTTCAAAATTTACCTAGATTATTCTTTCTGACTGTCCATCCGTCTGAGGATGAAAAGCCATACTAAAATGGAGTTGTGTGCCCAAGGATTCTTGTAATTTCTTCCAAAATCTAGATGTAAACCTCGAGTCTCTATCAGATATAATAGAAAGTGGAATTCCATGTAGTCTAACTATCTCACTAATGTATAATTCTGCTAGCTTTTTCAGTAAGTAGTCAGTTCTGACTGGCAGAAAATGTGCTGATTTGGTCAACCTATCCATAATCACCCATACTGCATCATGCTTCTTTTGAGTGAGAGGTAGACCACTGACAAAGTCCATAGTGACTCGGTCCCATTTCCATTCAGGTATGTTTATGGGTTGTAACAAACCTGATGGAACTTTATGTTCTGCTTTGACTTGCTGACATGTCAAGCATCTAGTTATATAGTCAACTATGTCCTTCTTCATACCTGGCCACCAGTATCGGAGTTTTAGGTCATGGTACATTTTTGTGCTTCCTGGGTGCATAGCATACACACTGTTATGTGCTTTTTTTATAATACTTTTTTTCAACTATTTATCATCTGGTAAACATACTCTTTCTTTATAGTACAGGCACCCATTTTCTTTCACTTCATATTCAGTTTCCTTCCCCTCAGTGATTTTGCCCATAACAGCCATTAATTTCTCATCTGTCTTCTGCCCATCCTGTATCTGTTATAATAGATTCGGCTTCACTTGCAACTCAGCTAAAATAACTCCATCATAAGTTAAAGACAGTTGGGCATTAAGAGATCTTAATGCTATAATAGATTTTCTGCTTAAAGCATCAGTGACTACATTTGCCTTCCCAGGGTGGTAGTCAATCACATAATCATAATATTTTAGGAATTCAATCTATCGCCTTTGTCTTAAATGAAGTTCCTTCTGGGTTGGCAGATACTTCAGACTCTTATGGTTTGTGTATATGTAGCATTTTTCTCCATACAAGTAATGCCTCCATATCTTCAATGTGAAGATAATTGCTGCTAACTCTAAATCATGAGTAGGGTAATTCTTTTCATGTGGCCTTAACTGCCTGGAAGCATATGCGATCACTTTCCCTTCTTGCATGAGTACACACCCTAACCCATTGTGTGAGGCATCACTGTAGACTACAAAGTCTTTTCTAGACATTGGTTGTGTTAACACTGGTGCCAGTGTCAACATAGCCTTCAACCTCTCGAAATTAGCTTGACACTTGTCATTCCAGTCAATTTTAATATTCTTGTGTAGTAATTTGGTCATTGGAGCAGCTATAAGGGAAAATCCCTTTACAAATCTTCTATAATATCCAGCTAACCCTAGGAAACTTCTGATCTCAGTTGTATTCTAGGAGGCTTCCATTCCATCATTACTTCAATCTTCTTGGGATCCACACTAATCCCTTCAGCTGATACTACATGTCCAAGAAATGCAATCTCATTCAACCAGAACTAAAACTTGGACAATTTAGCATACAATTTCTTCTCTTTTAGAGTCTGCAGAACAATTCTCAAATGCTCATCATGTTTTGCTTTATCCTTGGAATACACCAGGATGTCATCAATGAAGACCACTACGAACCGATCTAAGTATGGATGGAAGAAATGGTTCATAAGGTCCATGAATGCTGCTGGAGCGTTTGTTAACCCAAATGGCATCACCAGGAATTCATAATGTCCATACCGGGTTCTAAATGCAGTCTTAGGCACATCTGCATCCTTAACCCTTAGCTGATGATACCTTGATATGAGATCAATCTTACAAAACACACCGGCTCCCTTCAACTGATCAAACAGATTGTCAATTCTAGGCAATGGATACTTGTTCTTCACTATTACTCTGTTTAACTGCCGGTAGTCAACACATAACCTCAGTGTCCCATCTTTCTTCTTTACAAACAGTACCGGAGCTCCCCACGGTGATACACTGGGGCGTATGAACCCCTTGTCTAGTAATTCTTGCAGCTGGATTTTTAACTCTTTTAATTCAGCAAGTGCCATCCTATATGGAGCAATTGAAATCGGAGCTGTACCCCACATAATCTCAATAGCAAATTTAACTTCCCTTTCTGGTGGCAAACTAGGTAATTCCTCAGGAAATACCTCAGAGAAATCCCTTACTGTGGGTATGTCAGACAAGTCAAGTTTACCCTGCCTAGTGTCAACCACGTGTGCCAAATAAGCTTCACACCCTTTTCTCAACCATCTCCTTGCAACTGTAGCTGAGATGACATTAGACAAGAAATCTATCCTTTCACCCACTACTATTATTTCTTCATTCTCAGCAGTTTTTAGAGAGATTCTCTTCAATTTACAATCTACTATTGTCTGATGATGGGATAACCAGTCCATTCCCAAAATCACATCAAACTCATGGAAAGGCAGTTCGATTAAGTCTGCTGAGAACTCTTTCCCTTGAATCTTCAATGGATAGCCCTTATACACTTTGTTTACTACCACACTGTGGACTTGCGGATTTGTGACTAGGATGTCTTGGTCACTTTCCTCTACTAGTATTCCCTTTTCTATTGGCAGCTTGATACAAATATATGAATGAGTAGATTCAGGATCCTAATGCATGCACATAAGTATTATAGAGGAGGAACGTACCCTTAATGACATTTGGAGCATCCTGTTCCTCCTATGCCCTTATAGCATAGGCTCTAGCTAGTTTTCTGCCTTCTGCTCTCTCTACAGACTCTGACACAGGTTTCTGTGAAGTATCAGCTGCCTTAGCCTTACCCGGCTTTCTACCCCTTGGAGCTGGAGGGGCAGGCCTAACAATTGATACTGGAGTGGATGTAGCAGTTCTGCGAGGACAATCTCGGACTAGGCGGTCTATAGGTCCACATCGTAAACAAGCACCTATCATCCTCCAACATTCACCCTTATGCCATTTTTGGCAATGTGGGCAAGCAACAGATACTGTTGGGGCTGGTCCCCTGTACCCTGTCCCTATAGAGCTAGCCATTGAAGGGGTGGACTGGCCTCTCCTTAGTGCAAACTGAGATTTGGGCCATTGTGACTGACCCTGACTTGGTGCTCTACTGAAACTCTGAGTAGGCGAACCTCTGAATTTCTTACTAGGGGTAGAAGATGCACCGGTCTGACCCTGACATCTTTTCTGCTGTCTATACCTTCTGTTCTACTCATTCATTCTAACTTTTTCAACCTTCAGTGCAGCTTCCACTAATTTGGAAAACTTTGTAATCCCCAAGGCTGTAATCATTACTTTAATGTTATCATTGAGTCCTTTCTCAAATCTCTTGCATCTCTCTACCTCATTAGGGACTATTTCCCACCCATAGCGGCTCAGTCTGACAAATTCTCTTTCATATTCAGCCACTGTCAGCTGTCTCTGGCGTAGGTTAATAAACTCCCTTCTCTTCTCTTCTAGGTATACACTGCCCACATACTTCTTTTTGAACTCAGTGAGAAAGAAATCCCAAGTTATCTGTTCTGGTGGCACCTCACTAGTTACTGTATCCCACCACTAATATGCATCATCTTGCAGTAGTGATACAACAGTTTCCAAATTCTGCTCTGGAGTACAATGAAGTTGTCTGAAGACTCTCCCAGTTCTGTCCAACCAGTTTTCAACTGTGATAGAATCATCTTCCCTTTTACCCAGAAAATCCACTGCTCCGAACTTCCTGAGTCTCTCTATATGAGATTTTTATTGTAGAGGTGGTGATGGTGGCATAACTCCTGCCATCTGCCTAAAGAACTCAGCCATTTGCCGAAATGTGGCTGATGTATTTGGTACTGGTGGAGTAGGTTCCCTCCTGTCTCCTGGTTCAGTCATAGATGGAGCATGACTTTCCACTTCCTCATCGACCACTCTCTCTGATGTGGAGTCCATATTCTGATCAAAATAACAAATCAAAAGATCTGCATTAGAGTCATCTTAACACTTACAATGAAATGCATGATATGCAAACTATCTAGGTCTAAAAACGCCTAAACCGTGCTATGATACCACTAAATGTAACACCCCTCACCGGTCTACAGAGTAGCCAAGCAAGGCGTGCTACACGGCGTGCCGAAACACCTAGTTTGTGATTATTTCATCTCCTAAACTCAATTTGATTTTAAGAAGTCTTTTATGTAATATTCATATCATGTTGATACTATTTTCATACTTTGATAAAATCAGTGTTTCAAGGTTGGTAATAAAAATTTGGCAAGGTGCCGTCTGTATTTCGGACAAACTAACCTTCCAAATCTGTTGAAAACAGTTCAATATGATAATATCAAAATCTCAAATATTTCACAGTCTCTATTTCTCAGTAAAGTCAATAGACTTTTATAGTCATTAAACAGTTCCATAATACAGTCCATAATAATTTAAATATATCCAGAAAATCTCCATGTTATTTAATATGTACAAAATATTACAAACTTTATGGCTTTCATAATATTACAAAATACAAGGCCGAATTTAAAAAATACAACAACAGTACAAAATACAAGATATCCTAAGTCCTACCACATATGTAATGCAGTGCAGATGACTTTAGACTCCTGTGCAGATCGGATGTCTCACTCGGTCATAGGTCTGCTGGGCTCCCCAACTGTGTCTCCAATACCTACATGTTACAAAAGCAACGCGCTAAGCAATTTTGCTTAGTGGTGCCAAATATAAAGAAATATACAATAAAATAAAGTAAATAAAGTGTTTACGAATTTTTGGTGGTGCTGTATGTCAGTAGACTGGATTTAGCTATTTGAATTTAATAGTACTTGAATTACTGCCCGTGTAGCCTATATACTAACCATCTTTGGATAAGCGGATATCGGCCTTTGGGTACCTAGTACCTCAGGCCGTCACACCATCGGTCACAAAGTGTCTCCCGGTGTGTAAATAGTGTGGCTAAGAAGCCATATAGTCAATCTGGCGATAAGCCAAGAATAAATACACAATATGCATAGCCGTAGGCTATTAAAGTCACAGTGCGGCATAATAAGTCGTAAAAATATAGTATGACATGAAGCCATTTACAGAACAGCTGTCAGAATCCTATTGGTATGCCAACCTATCCAAACTAGTCAACTAGGCAAACTAGGGCACATTATAAATTAATTGTTTAATTCATCATTTTTTTTTTTTTGAGTTTACTAGCTATTATGTAATTCATAAGTCAATGCATATGTTGACCTTTTTAGGTACTATGGATAAGTGGCTTCTAGCATCAACATGTCACATATTGTAATTCAATATGCTCCCAATATAGTGCAATTTACCATTTTTACAAGTTGGCATTCATTGCCAAAGTGCTTCAAGCATCATTGTATGTAAATGTCAAATTCTTAATTTTTGGTGTGCTAGATTGGTCTAGCCTAAAGTCCTATTTCTCTTGGTTTGTAGCTTCTGGTCAAACAAGAAAAATTGTAGCTCTATGTTTTATTGCACGCAGGGCAAAATTTCAGGTCATTCTGAGTTGTATGGACCAAGATATGGTCAATTTACTAAAGCTAGACAGATTGCACATTTAGTGCAAAATTTGGTCAATTTTAGGTCACTTTTGGTTTGACAGTTTTTGTACCCAAACTTGTGCAAGGCATTTGACTTGGTTCTGGCCTTTTCTGTGTAACACCCCTAAGTTCGGTAGTGCATTCTACTGTTCCGGTGACCAGTGTTGTCCGGACAGCTAGGATGCCTAGAACTACACTTCGTTATGAATAAGGAGACATAAAATAGTGAAATACAAGAAAAGAAAATACAAGAAAAACAAAGGAAAAAATAATAGCAAAGAAATGTAACCAAGTTAAGCGAGCCGAGAACCCTAGCAATGGGTGACCGCACCGGGAAGTCACAGCGTGGACCGTTGACTAGCCCTGGACTGCGGGAAACCCTGGAAAATATTTTGAGGACTTAAAGAGACCCCTATTGAAGTATAAATATCATTAGAAATATCAAAGAAAAATTAATTAATTAGTACAAAGAAAAGTGAGAAATCGAAAAACGGACAAAACCCGGTGTTACCGAAAAATTGGGAATGTAACCCGAACAGGGGCATTATGGTCATTTGACATCCCGAATTGCCTTTTGACCTAAATGTCCATTAAAAATAAATAATATTACACTTGGAAAATATAATGAAAAATTAATTTGGTGGTACCTAAAGTAAATAGCAAAAATGGGGTTCAATTTAGGTAATTAACATATTTAAACATAAAAAAATGATTGATTTTATGTGAGTGGACCACTAAGAATTATAATGTGGATTAAATTTAATCATAAGTGGGCAGATTACTCCCACTCAAACATCATCTTCATCAATTGTTTCAACCATGCCGAAACAAACTCCCTAAAAAAAAACTCCATAGCCGTTTTGCTTCAAACCTTCATCTTCTCCTTCATTTTACCTCTAAACACCTAGGTAGCTTCATTAAGTTTTATCTCCACATCATAAGGAAGAGTTTGATACCAAAATCAAGAAGTTTAGTGAAGGTTTAGCAAGTCCCAACCATAGGTAAGTTTGTATTTTTGAATATTACTTTGTTAAACTTTGGATACATGTTATGGGTGTTTGATTTGTGAAGAAAATTTTCAAGTTTGAGGAGTTATTGATATATCCAGTTTGGACAGCCATGGGGTTGTATGTTAATGAAGTATTCTTACATATATTTGATGTGGATTCATGTTGAGTAGGGTGATTTAATGTCCTAGTAAGTTAATCCCACATGTATATGGTGATTGTGCATTTGAAATGAAGTTAACGAAATTATGGACAATTTGGCATTGTGGAGCATTTCGACAGCTTTGGGACTCCTTAATGAATGTTTGAATTCATGGAGATATTGGATAAATTGTGATATTGAGGATTGATGAATATGTATGTAAATTGGTTGTGTAAAGTGTATGTAAGAATTAGAAATGTTTATGTGTATATGTGGTTGTATTTGGACTTTGTGAATTAGAGTTTCATTTGGTGTGTTGAGGATAATTGTATTTTGCCCAAAATGACTTTAAGGTAAGGTGGTATATGGTTTTGGTAATGTACCAAAACAGAATTGGTAAGAGAAGTGGACTTGTAGCAAGGCAAATGTGTAATTGATACATGTTCATGCAATGTATTTAAGGGCAGTATGCATTTTAGCCTATAACTTTAAATGTGTAACTCCAATTGGTATGAGACCAATTGGAGGTGAAACTAGGCACAAAATGTGCCAACTTTCATGAAGGAAACATACCAAAATTCTGCTTGCAAGGTGACTTGAAAAATGACCAAATCCGGATTAAGTACAATTGAGACCTGAAAATTTACTAATTGGGCAGCAGTTAGTGTTTAGTCCATAACTCACTCAAAACAGATCCAATTGACCTGAAATTTTAACCATGAATAGTTAAGACCCATACCTACAAGTCTCATGATGACACCAAAGCCCAGAAATGACCATAAGAAAGTCAAACAGCTTGCACAAGTTTGGGTCCAAAAACTGGCCGAACCAAAGTTGACCAAAATTGACCTAAAATGACCTAATTTGATGCCATTTGACCAGCAATAGTAAAATGACCATAACTTGGTCTACATAACTCAGAATGACCTAAAATTTTGCCCCGCGTTCCATAAGACATAGATCTACAAGTTTGTAGTTTTGACCGAAACCCGAAAACCGAGGGAACTAGGTCGTCCGGCTAGGTCAAACTAGTATACCGGAATCCAGCAAGTTGCAATAAAATGCACTAAACAAGGAAATGAATTTGGTAACGTGTACCAACCCTAAAACACTATCGAATGTGACATATTAGTGACACTAAAACCTAATTTATCCATAATGCATTGAGGGTCGGTATATTAGGTGATTAAGCAAATAATAGCCTTCAGTGAATTACTTATCAAGCATTATCGATAGAGACAATTTAATTTAGTACTGAAACACTTCAAATTGTGTTTCTCAGTTAGTAAAGACTCAGGGAAAGGGAAGGAAACATTGAGTCCAGACCAGGAGACAGTCATCAGAGGTTTGTGCACAATAACTATTTCTTTTGAATTTTTCAATTGAAATGAATTATGACTATTTGTACATTATTGTTTTAAATTGTGGAAATGTGTTTGAATGGATATTATTGCTTGAAACTGTGTAAAATTGTTTGAATGATATTGATGGATACTTATTGATTGAAAAGCATTAGAAATGGTTTGAAACCACAGCTATCATGTATACTGATTGTATTCCTCATTAGCTTGTCTAGTGGGACGAATTGAATTCCCTCTCTGGCTGAAGTGTTGAGGTGTGTGCCTGTTGAGGATGAATTGGATGAGTACTCATATTTTTGCTAGCTAGCTATGTTATTCCTCATTAGTCATTGACTTTTGGGACGAATTGAATACCTCATTAGCCATCGGCTTTTGGGACGAATTGAACTTTGGAACATGATTAAGCTGTGTGTGATTTATTGATATGTACTGTGAGATTGTGAAATGAATTTAAACTCTTATTAACATAAACTGTCTTTTGATTTCAACCATGATCTGACTTATTAAAATTTATTGTTATATTGAGAAATGGAGTTTAAATTCTTGTTGACAATTACTGTCTTGAAATTAACTATGGTTTTAAGTATCCACTATTTATATGATTTATGAATTATGATTTAAATTGTACTTGGTTAATGTTGTGCACCACTGAGACATTGTCTCAGCGATAACTTTTTATTCCTGTCGCAGGTAGACAGACAGACAGGGCAGCAAACTAGGCCGCTAGTACCGCTAGTACCTTTCAGCGAGAGATTTTCGGGTATAACGAGTATACCACATTTTGCATTTTGTACTGTAATGTATGACCACTATATGTACATATTGTTTTTGGTTTTGAGCAGTTGTAAATTCAAATTGTACCTTGAAGTTGTAAAATAATTATGAGTTATTTTGACTTGTAAAAAAATTGTATTATATTTCTTTTATCTCAGTCTTTGAAAAATCACTATCGATTTGAGCTGATAAATATGTTGTGTTGAGAAATATGTTGGAGTTGAGATTTGGAAATCTATTGAAGTGTTTTTTTTACAGGTTTTCTGAAGAACTGTTTTAACCAAAATACAGATGGCACTCTGCCAAAATTTTTACAGAAATTCCAAATAATTCAAATGTGTTAGTTCTATCACTTCAGTTCAAAAAGCTTTTTAATACCTGTAAATAGTGCTCACCACTATAAAAGAGGTAAGAAAAGTGTTTAAAATCCCTTGTAGTGTATTTAATGGGTTATCAGTAGACGGAGTTGGTAATTCATTAGGTATACTACGGGATCATGTTATGCCTTACAGAGGGGTAGGGTGTGACATCTGGGCTTTGGTTTCTTCATAAGAATTGTAAATCTATGTCTAAACTAACCATGGTAAAAATTTCAGGTCAATTGGATATATTTTGAGTGAGTTATGGTTATCCCAAGTACTACTGTTCATATGGTCAAAAATCTGGGTTGCAAGGTTGCTATTCCGGATTTGGTCATTTTTAAGGTCAGTTTCTAGGCAGAATTTTGGCAATATTTCTACATGAAAGTTGGCCTCTTTGGTGTATAGTTTCACCCCCCATTGGCCTCATACCAATTGGGTTCATAGTTTGGCACTTATGACCTAATTTATGTACTGCCTTTAATACACAACCTGCACAGAGTACATACACTTCCAATTTGATATTCCTTCTCCTCCTCATTACTTCAATATTCAGTCAATGACACTCTCATATATATATATATATATATATATATATATATATATATATATATATATATATATATATATATATATATATATATATATATATTGTACACAATTCCAGTAACAATTTTGGACAAAACATTCAAGTGCTCAATGCACATAATTCACCATTAAGTTCAACATTCACTTCCACCAAAATTCAACATATCTCAATGTCAATATTACACATACACTTCAACATAATCATACTTCAATATCACTTACACATGCTACCCACAATTTAACACTAGCATATTTCATTAATAAACTACATATTCACACACAAATTCATGGTTTAATAGGCTGCCAAACATGGCAGTTTGCCCAAAGCATTAAGGTTCCATTACACACCCTTAATTCAAGCACTACATGCACATACTTAGATTTTAACTTACTACATCCTCCATTTGAGTTAATCAACCATAATTTCCATCCATTAGAGGTAAGAAAAACTCAAATACAACACATAATCATGGCTGCTAAAAATGGACCATTTCATTTCTCAAGATTTTCTTTATTTCTCTTCACCAAAATACTCACCTCAACATAAATATAAGGTTTACTAAAGCAAGGGAGAGGTTTTGGAAACTTACCACTTTTGAAGCTTATCAAAACTTCACCAAATCTTGTTTTTCTTGTTGTCAATATCTTCCCCAAGGTAAGTAGGCAAGCTTTAATGAAGGAATTAAGAGGAAAGGATGGCTTGATCAATGGTGCATTGTGATGGAGGGAGTTTGGCCATGGTGGACTTCCATGGAGGTTCAATTCGGCCAAAGCTTTAAAGGTTAAAGATAAAGATGATAATGAGTGCAATCTGCTGTCCCAAAGCATATTTTAGTGTCCCAACATTCAAGTTAGTGGAGCACTAAGTTCATTTTAATGTTTAATTAGTTAAAGTTTCCTTATTTGCTCATTTGACTACATTCTTTTACTATTTACATATTGTATCACAATTTAATTTTTCATGACATTTCCAAAGTGTAATATCATTTATTTTTAATGGATATTGAGGTCAAAAGGCAACTCTAGGTGTCAAATGACCAAAATACCCCACTTCAGGTTATAATTTCGATTTTTCGAAAACACCGATTTTTGTCTATTTCTCGATTTTTCATTTTTCTTTGTACTAATTTATTAATTTTTCTTTGATATTTCTAGTGTCAATTACATTTCAATAAACCTTTATTTATGCCTCAAAATTGAATTCTGAGGGTTCTCCGCAGTCCTAGGGTTGGTAACAGCCTTCCTAGTGCAGTTACCCATTGCTGCGGTGCCGGCTCATTTAACTTAGCTTTATTTTCTCTCTTTCATTTTTCTTTGATTTTTCTTGTATTTTCTTTTTATTTGTTTCATCATTATATGTCTGTTCACTATCACTGAAGTGTAGTTCCAGGCATCCTAACTTGCCTGGACTGTTATTTGGCCACTGGAGCAATAGAACGTACAGAATACGTACAGTGGGGATGTTACAAAATGTGACACCCCTTAACCAGCTACAGCGTAAACGAGGAAGATATGCCACACAGTGTGCCGGAGCACCAAATCATATTTCAATTCAATTTACCCTTTTTACTTATTTATTTACAATTTTTTATTAATCTGAATTTTTCGCAAATTTTAAAGAAAATCCGGCAGAGTGCCTGCATTAAATTGGAAAAAACAGTTCTTCAAAATCTGTTAAAAACACTTCCAATAAAATCATCACATCATTCTCAGTCAATCACCATTATATTCTCAACAATTTCTCAAAATTCAATTCATTACATATCACACTCAATTCAATGAGAAATGTTCACATTTATTACTGAACATAGTTCATTGATAATTACATCAAAAACATAATTACATGAGTTTATAATATACATTACAGAAGTTTACAAAATACGAAATACTAAAATACCAAAATACCAAAAGTGGCCTAATGTCCTACCAAATACACTGCAAATGTGAGGTGACTCTGGACTCCGTGTGCAGATCTGAAAGCTCACCCTGTATGAGGTTTGCTGGACTCCCCAACTATGTCTCCTGTACCTGCGCAAGGCAAAAGCGACGCACTAAGCAATTCTGCTTACTGGTGATAATATAAAATAAAATAACTAAAATAAAGTAAATATGCAGAATGTGTATTTACATTTTTTGTAGACTTAATTCCTAATATTTATTACAGTATTATTCGATTAAAATTTGATAGCATTTATTATCATTGCCCGAGTAACCCATACTAGTCGACTAGATTGGATAAATGGGTAAACTGGCACTGGGTACTAAGTACCTCAGACCATAACACCATCGGTCACATTGTGTCTCCTGGTGTGCAACAGAACAACTAATAAGCTGTAATAATTATCAGGGATGAAACCCAAGCATAATATCTCAATCAACATAGCCAAAGGCCATTTTATCACAAAATGGAACTTGAGGCCATAAAACATAGAATGGCATGAAGCCATATACAGTACTGCTAACAGAACCCTATTGGCATGCCAACCTATCCAAACCAATATTGCTAGGTGTACTAGGGCATGTTACACTTTTAAATTGTATAATTCTAGAAATTTAAGTTTAGGTGTTACTATTCATTTCATTAGTCAACTAAAATGTTGACTTTTGCATAGGGAATAGGTATATTGGTTCTAATACTCCCAATACACCACATTTTGCATTCTAAAATTGTTGGTATTGGTTACCAATACCATTTCTAAGTTTAATGTTAATTGTTCAAAATTTTCAGTTTTCAAGCTTTGTATTTACTATTCTATTACTCATTTTTGCAGTGGGAATTTGGCAAAATGATCAACATGAAAGTTGTTCCTTATTTTGTCTAGTTACATTTCCTTTTTTAAATCACTCCATTTGGAGTTTTGTAGCTCAAGTTATGGCCCAAAAACCACAACTGGCCCGATTATAATTTTTCCAGAATTTCTGGACTGACCAAATCTATACTATTTTGAGCAGTGACTGCAAGTCACTTTTTGAATATGTTATGGTCATAATTTGGGTTAGGTTTCTTCAAGAAAGTTGTAGGTCTATATCTCAGATTGTTGCTTGTAAAATTTTAGGTCTATTGGACCTTTCTACACTGAGTTATGACCAAATGACTAAACACTGTTCATTTGGTCATTTTGCCCAGGCAAAATGCAGGTCACCCGGATTAGGGCAATCTTTAGGTTAATTTGGTTTGGTTTTCTGAGCATCATTTCTTCACAAAAGTTGTGCCATTATGTGTCTAGTTTCATGTCCAATTGGCCTTACACCAATTAAGCCTCTACAACTCTAGTTATTACTGCCGAAACCTGCTGGACTCATGCCCAGTCTTGCAGGTCACCAAGGGCAGCCACACCAACTTCAATTCCCACTAAACCAACCACTTTATTTCTTATTCAAACAAAACCAAATGGTCGCTAATTGACCATTAAAACCTACTTTCACCATTACATGATCAAAGTCTCATTTTCATCCCAAACCCTAACTCAACTATCTCAAACTATGCTTTACAACTTGCATTTCATTACTCCACTTAAGAGATTAATACTAAGGGCAGCCACACTACCATTTTTGTCACACCTTATCCCTGGTAAGGCATGAAATTTTCCCGTAGCATATCTAATGAATTACTGAACTACACCTACCGATAACCCATTAGTTATGCTACAAGGGATTTTAAAACAAATCATAGATTTTTGTCTTATCAATTCGGTTGCGGAAAATTGCATGAGAATAGTTAAAATTCCATGCAAACATTCATTGGAAATAGTAATAGAATAAATATTGCAAAAGTTACATTTTCATAAGTCTCAAAGTGAAATACAAAATAGTTACAAACTCAAAATGTGATAGCAATGCAGTGCTTTTAAATACAAATTGCTCAATGTCCGTACATCCATACATATAGGTACAAAATACATCAAAAGGAAATTACAGAGGTATACCTACTATATATACCCACAATCAAAACCAAAATGTTGCTTCCAAGTCTTTCACTCAGTAGCCTTCTCCTTTCCCTTTTCTGCGACAGCATAAAGAAGCTATCGCTGAGTATATCACTCAGTAGTGCACAACTAAAATTTCAAAACTTAAGGTAAAAACACAATTTGTCAAAGCATAACAAATCACATCCTTCTTAAGCATGAAAACATCACAATAGTTCAAAGTTCATAAGAACCATTTATTGGAATAACATTTCAAATGAGAAATCACATTTCATAAATCACAATTCACAAAGCATTAGTGTTGCCAACATCAACACACAGTTTAGGCCATGACACAAAATTTCACGATCAGTGCCGTGTTGTACACAACGACAAAGCAATCTCAACCTCACTAACCGTTATTAATGAGGGAAGGGCTAGCTAGCTAATGAGTACTCATGTAGTCTTATCCCACTAACCATTATTAATGAGAGGCATAATCAATATCAATTATAAAACCCCAAGTAGCCGTTACTACTGGGGAGTTCCGAAAGGGACTGCCATGCTAACTGTGGTTTCAAAACAATTCTCAAAATTTTCCATTCAACAATCACATTTATAAACTAATAAACACATTTAAATGCATCATAATATCCAAATAAAGGTGGCAACACCTAAATTTCTTAAATGCAAGAGAAAAATCATATTTCAGTCAAAGTAAACTTGTTCAAAGCAAACTCATTCAATTTAACACATTCCACGCAATTTACAAGTTTAAAAACGAAGAAAATGTTGGTTGTGCACAAACCTTCAATAATTCTCCTTCCTTATTACCTACTTCTCCTTGTCCATTCCAACTTCTTTTTATACTGAAAATACACAAATATAATTCCTCAATACCAATCTCAATTGCTGCCAAGAACTCATTACATGCATGTCTAATGCATCCCAAGTTAGCTTTGAAAATTTTAGAATATTTTGGTTTTAGGACAGCTTGGTGCCCCAATCTTTGAACCTAATTTGTACCTAGTTTCGATCATAATTTGATGAGGTGTTCTTCATGAAAATTCTTCATTTAGGTCTTAAATTTATTTTCCTTTTTGAATCGCCTAATTCAGAGCTATGTAGCTCAAGTTATGCCCAAAACACCATTACTGTTCACGTCACTGTTCATGCTGCAAATTTTGTTCTGGCAGATTTATCGATCCAACTTCGTTTAGCAATTTGACCAAGTTAGGTCTATAATTTGGTCTAATGTTCTTCATATGAAATGTTCTACTATGTCTTAGGTTTCCATTAGTTTAAGAATTGCATAAATTGGAGTTTTCTAGAGAGAGTTATGGCCTTGCAAATTTACTGTTTATTTGGTCAATTTTTGGTGCCCAGATTCTGGTAGATTCGATGACCCGAATTCATTTCACAGTTTGATTGAGTTAAGTTCATAATTTGGCCTAACATTCTTCATATGAAATATTCTACTATGTCTTAGGTTTCCATCGGTTCAAGAATCGCCTAAATTGGAGTTTTCTAGAGAGAGTTATAGCCATTGAAACTTTACTGCTCATATGGCAATTCTGCTGTTTTGCAGATTCAGTAACTCAACTTTTCTCAACAATTTGATTGGGTTAATGATATAATTTGGGTTTGTGTTCTTCATAAAAGTTTTAGGTATATATCTCATCTAGCTACTGATAAAATTTCAGGTCATTTTGACCTACCTAGCTCGAGTTATGACCCAAACACGATTACTGTTTATGTGTACTGTTCATACTGCAGTTTTTCAAGTTTGGTCAGTTTGTTCACTAGGTTTTGGTCACTTTTTGGGCATGCTTCCTAAATGAAAATTGTGTCATTTAGTGCCTATTTTCAGTCCCAATTGGTCCCATACCAATTGGACTTGTAAAATTTCATTTTTGGTCCCTCAAAGTTGACTTTTGGTCATGCTTCATACCCAATCCGAATTTGGCTTTGATTTAAACATTTCTAACACACTTAATTAGGTCACAAATGACCATTTCTTCCCTTAAACTATGTCAAAGACATCATTTAGCACTTCTTCACATTTTTGGTCCATAAACCATAATGTTCAATAGACATTGGCACTCCATGCAACCTCACCACTTCATCAATGTATAGTTTGGCCAATCTTTCCAGGTTGTAATCCATTCTCACTGGCAAAAAGTGTGCAGACTTGGTCAATCTATCAACAATAACCCAAACTGTATCGTGATTCTTTTGTGTACGTGGAAGTCCTGTCACGAAATCCATAGTGATTCTTTCCCATTTCCACTCGGGAATTGGTAATGGCTGTAGCAACCCTGCAGGCACTTGGTGTTCTGCCTTTACTTGCTGACAAGTTAGGCATTTGGTAACATATTCTGCAATGTCTTTCTTCATTCCTCTCCACCAATAGTGCTCTTTCACACTTCTATACATTTTGGTTCCACCAGGGTGCATTGCAAAAGGTGAATCATGTGCTTCCATTAAAATGGTCTGCCTTAGTTCAACATTCTCAGGAATGCACATTATGCCCTTATATAACAACAAGCCCTCATCATTTACTGATAATTTTGTTTTCTTACCATCCCGAGCCTCTTCCATCAACTTCACATACTTATCATCCTTCTATGCAACTGCTATAATTTGTTCTGCTAGCATTGGCTTCACTTGCCAAGTAGCTACCATCTGCCCATCTTTATTAATCTCCAAATTAGCATGCAATGCCCTTAATTCATGCACCATGGACAGAGGAGAAACCCTCAAACCAGCCATAGTCTTACGACTTAAAGCATCAGCTACAACATTTTCCTTTCCAGGCTGATAGTCTATCAAACAATCATAATCTTTTAACAGCTCTAACCATCTCCTCTGCCTCAAATTTAACTCCTTCTGTGTGCCCAAGTACTTCAAACTTTTATGATCTATGTATATATAACATCTCTCCCCATACAGGTAATGTCTCCAGATCTTCAAGGCAAAGACAATGGCTACCAGCTCCAAGTCATGCATGGGATAATTCCTCTCATGCGGTTTAAGTTGGCGTGAAGCATAGGCAATGACGTTTCTATCTTGCATCAACACACAGCCTAATCCGTTATGAGAAGCATCACTATATATGATATACTCCTTACCCAAAGTGGGCAAGGTTAAGACGGGAGCTTCAGTTAAACGCCTTTTTAACTCATCAAGACTTTCTTGGCACCGATGAGTCCACTGAAATTTTACATCCTTCCTAAGTAGCTTGGTCAGTGGAGATGCTAGCATGGAGAATCCCTTCACAAACCTTCGATAATACCCAGCTAAACCAAGGAAACTCCGAACTTCTGTGACATTTCTAGGTGGCTTCCAATTAAGAATGGCTTATACTTTGCTAGGATCCACCTGGATACCTTCTGCAGAAACAATATGCCCCAAAAATGAAATCTCATTTAGCCAAAACTCACATTTCGACAGTTTGGCATACAATTGCTTCTCCCTCAAAGTCTGCTATACTATCCTCAAGTGTTTGTTGTGTTCCTCTGCATTCTTTGAGTACACTAAAATATTATCAATGAACACCACAACAAACTGGTCTAAATATGGCTTGAAGATAGTGTTCATTAGGCCCATAAAAGCAGCTGGAGCATTAGTCAACCTGAATGGCATTACCAAGAACTCATAGTGGCCATACCGGGTCCTAAAGGCAGTTTTAGGAATACTTTGCTTCTGCACTCTCAACTGGTAGTAGCCCGATCTCAAGTCAATTTTGGAGAATACAGTTGCATCCTTCAACTGATCAAACAAATCATTGATCCATGGCAGAGGATATCTATTCTTTATGGTCACCTTATTCAACTGTCTGTAATCTATGCATAGGCGGAGAGTACCATCCTTCTTCTTCACAAATAATACTGGTGCTCCTCAAGGTGACACGCTAGGGCGGATGAAACCCTTATCTAACAATTCCTGCAATTGTGCCTTTAACTCTTTCAACTCAGCAGGTGCCATCCTATAAGGACTGATAGAGATTGGCTCTACACCAGGCATAGTCTCAATTTCAAACTGCACCTCTCTTTCCGGAGGCAATCATGGTAATTCTTTCGGAAAGACATCCAGAAAATCCCATACTGTAGGAATATCTTTAAGATCTGGACTCTCCACCTAGGTGTTTATCACATGAGCTAGATAAGCTTCACATCCCTTTCTAATCATCTTTCTAGCGAGTGCAGCTGAAATGATGTTGGATGGCAATAACTACCTCTCCTCATGTATCATTACGTCTGCATACTCGGGAAGACCAAAAGTGACTGTCTTCAGTCTACAGTCAATCATGGCGTGATGCCTGGCTAACCAATCCATGCCCAAGATGATATCATAATCTCGGAAGGGCATGTCAATTAAGTCTAACAGGAATGTATGTCCTTGGATCACCAAAGGACAATCCTTATACAATTTGTTTTCCCTAACCTCTTATCCTAAAGGACTAGTCACTAGCACATCATAATCCAATTTCACACAAGGAATAGCAACAGAGCATGCAATACTGGCACTAGCATAAGAATGTGTAGAACCAGGGTCAAACAGCACATATACATCCCTATCAAAAATGGAGAAAAGTATCAGCTACAACATCTGATGTCTCAACTTCATCCCTCTGGCGCATGGTGTACACCCTGACTGGTGCACCACTCTGCTCTGGTTGGCTCATCGTGCCTCGCCGCGTAAGTGTTATCTCGCCTGCCTCTGCCTCTATTAGTTGTCTGTTGTCCTCTGGAAGCAGAACCTTGAACAGATCTCTCAGTGGTAGTAGGAGGCCCAGATCTGTGGGCACTAGTGCAATCTCTAGCAAAATGCCCACTTCCACCAGAGTTGTAACAGGCTCCTATGGCCTTATAACATACTCCTCCATGAGTCCTGCTACAAGTCTCACAAGCACGGGTAGGAAAGGAACCCCTAGATGTCTGTTGTCCGGATCTAGGTGGCCTCTGCCCTGAGAATCTTCCCCTACTAGATCCTCTGTTACTTGGTCCCCCAATGCTCTTCCTCTTACCCGAATTGTTACTTGGACTTTGACCTGTAAGCTTACTGCTCTTCTCTTTTTCAGTAGTTACCTTCTCAGATGCCCCTTCCAGTTCTATCCTTTCCAATTCAAGGGCCTATGATATCAACCCAGAGAAGTTATCATGTCGAAACCCAACCACTTGCAATCTCAAACTAGGCCTCATACCAGCCTCAAACCGTTTGCATTTGTCTCTACTGGTAGTGAGTAGGCTTCCAGCATAGTGGCTGAGGCGAGAAAAGTCTCTCTCATACTCAGCTACAGTCTTGTTCCCTTGCTTCAAACTGAGAAACTCCTATAGCTTCATATCCACATAGGTATCAGGAACATACTTCTGTCTAAACTCTCTAAGAAAGTCATCCCATGTCAGCACTAGCGGCTCAGCCAAACTGTGGGGAATGGTCTTCCACCACTCATATGCATCTCCATGCAGCAAGGAAATTGAATATTCAAACTTCAACTCATTTATGCAGTGCAATTTCTTGAAGACCCTCTCCATCCATTCTAACCATTGCTCAGCTTCTAATGGGTCCACTGTACCCTTGAACTCTATTGCCCCATACTTCATTAACTTATCATATTGTCTGGCTGGGGATGGTGGTTGCACTGGAGGTGCTTGCACAGGAACTTGGATTGGTATATTGCCAGCCATTTGCTGAAATAGTGCAGCCATTTGCTGAGCGAACTGAGCAGGAAACTGCATGGGTGGGATGGGTGCAGCCGATCCACTGGCATTATGAGGAGCTGGGGCTTCCCTGTGTACCTCAGCTGCTACTGATTGCTCTACTATGTGATCCCCCTCTTCCATATTAAATCACAAGGAATTCTACTCCCTGAACAACCAATACAAGGAGATTTCCCTCCATTAGTCCATATTTATGATGTAATGCACTATATGTATCAATAATCACAATTGAGCAGTTGTACTTATCAAAAATTTTCAAACATGCCATTTCAAAACTTGCATAAAAAACAAAGCTCTGATACCACTAAAACATGTCACACCTTATCCCTGGTAAGGCATGACATGTTCCCATAGCATACCTAATGAATTACCGAACTACACCTACCGATAACCCATTAGTTATGCTACAAGGGATTTTAAAACAAATCATAGCTTTTTGTCTTATCAATTCTGTTGCAAAAAATTGCATGAGAATAGTTAAAATTCCATGTAAACATTCATTGGAAATAGTAATAGAATAAATATTGCAAAAGTTACATTTTCATAAGTCTCAAAGTGAAATACAAAATAGTTACAAACTCAAAATGTGATAGCAATGTAGTGCTTTTAAATACAAACTGCTCAATGTCCGTACAACCATACATATAGGTACAAAATACATCAAAAGGAAATTACAGAGGTATACCTATTATATATACCCACAATCAAAACCAGAATGTTACTTCTAAGTCTCTCACTCAGCAGCCTTCTCCTTTCCCTTTCCTGTGACAACATAAAGAAGCTATCGCAGAGTATATCACTCAGTGGTGCATAACTAAAATTTTAAAACTTAAGGTAAAAACATAATTTGTCAAAGCATAACAAGTCACATCCTTCTTAAGCATGAAAACATCACAATAGTTCTAAGTTCATAAGAACCATTTATTAGAATAACATTTCAAATAAGAAATCACATTTCATAAATCACAATTCACAAAGCATTAGTATTGCTAACATCAACACACAGTTTAGGCCATGACACAAAATTTCATGATCAGTGCCGTGTTGTACACCACGACAAAGCAATCTCAACCTCACTAATAGTTATTAATGAGGGAAGGGCTAGCTAGTTAATGAGTACTCATGTAGTCTTACCCCACTAACAATTATTAATGGGAGACATAATCAATATCAATTATAAAACCCCAAGTAGCCGTTAGTACTGGGGAGTTCCAAAACAGACTGTCATGCTAACTGTGATTTCAAAATAGTTTTCAAAATTTTCCATTCAACAATCACATTTATAAACTAATAAACACATTTAAGTGAATCATAATATCCAAATAAAGGTGGCAACACCTAAATTTCTTAAATGCAAGAGAAAAACCATATTTTAGTGAAAGTAAACTTGTTCAAAGCAAACTCATTCAATTTAACACATTCCACGCAATTTACAAGTTTAAAAATGAAGAAAATGTTGGTTGTGCACAAACCTTCAATAATTCTCCTTCCTTATTACCTACTTCTCCTTGTCCGTTCCAACTTCTTTTTCTACTGAAAGTACACAAATAGAATACCTCAATACCAATCTCAATTGCTGCCAAGAACTCATTACATGCATGTCTAATGCATCCCAAGTTAACTTTGAAAATTTTAGAATATTTTGGTTTTGGGACAACTTGGTGCCCCAATTTTTGAACCCAATTTGTACCTAGTTTCGATCATAATTTGATGAGGTGTTCTTCATGAAAATTCTTCATTTAGGTCTTAACTTTATTTTCCTTTTTGAATTGCCTAATTCAGAGCTGTGTAGCTCAAGTTATGCCCAAAAACCATTACTGTTCACGTCACTGTTCATGCTACAGATTTTGTTCTGGCAGATTTATCAATCCAACTTCATTCAGCAATTTGACCAAGTTAAGTCCATAATTTGGTCTAATGTTCTTCATATGAAATTCTCTACTATGTCTTAGGTTTCCATCGGTTTAAGAATCGCCTAAATAGGAGTTTTCTAGAGAGAGTTATGGCCTTGCAAATTTTACTGTTCACTTCATCAATTTTATGTGCCCAGATTCTGGCAGATTCGTTGACCCGAATTCGTTTCGCAATTTGATTGAGTTAAGTTCATAATTTGGCCTAACATTCTTCATATGAAATATTCTTCTATGTCTTAGGTTTCCATTGGTTCAAGAATCGCCTAAATTGGAGTTTTCTAGAGAGAGTTATAGCCATTGAAACTTTACTGCTCATATGGCAATTCTGCATTTTTGCAGATTCATTAACTCATTTTGCTCAATAATTTGATTGGGTTAATGGCATAATTTGGGTTTATGTCCTCCATGAAAGTTTTAGGTCTATATCTCATCTAACTACTGGTAAAAGTTCAGGTCATTTTGACCTGCCTAGCTCGAGTTATGACCCAAACACGATTACTGTTCATGTGTACTATTCATACTATAGTTTTTCAAGTTTGGTCAGTTTGTTCACTAGGTTTGGTCACTTTTTGGGCATGCTTCCTAAATGAAAATTGTGTCATTTAGTGCCTTTTTTCAGTCCCAATTGGTCCCATACCAATTAGACTTGTAAAATTTCATTTTTGATCCCTCAAAGTTGACTTTTGGTCATGCTTTATACCCAATCCGAATTTGGCTTTGATTTAAACACTTCTAACACACTTAATTAGGTCACAAATGACCATTTCTTCCCTTAAACTATATCAAAGACATCATTTAGCACTTCTTCACATTTTTGGTCTCTAAACCCTAATGTTCAAAACTCTAATTTTTCTCCCATTTGGCCAAAACCCTAGTTTAGGTTCCATATATGTTTTCTTTCATTTTCTTATGAAATTTCATCATAAATTAACTTCATTCTAAGCTTATACAACTAATCTAACATGAAAAGAAAATTACCTCTTGTTGATTTCTTTTCAACTTTACTTTTCTTCCAATTCTTGTTCTCTTTGCTTTTAATCTCTCAATCAAAGATCTCTTTGATGTTTTCTTTTAGTGGGCTATGGAATTTATGAAAGGAATTTAAGGGAATTAAAACTTGGGAGGGGAAATCAATGAGGGGAAGATGTGGAAGAAGAAGAGAAAAAGAGAGAGAGAGAGAGAGAGAGAGAGAGAGAGAGAGAGAGAAAGAGAGAGGAGAGGGTGGTGGCCTCTTATGAAAAAAAGGAAATGAAGAAGACATTTGTCTTCTTATTTATATATATATATAGATATATGTATATATTTATCCCCAAAATTAGCTTATTAAAATTATAAATTTTAATTGTGTCATAAGGATAATTAAACTTAAATTTTTATTCCCTTTTTTTTTACATTTACACTTAATTTTTTTCTTTTAATTAAATAATTAAATTTAACAATTAAAAGCCCATATGTCTTTCATTTTAATTTTGTCATAATAGAAATGAAAGTTTAAGTTTTCATTTCTTAAATTTTCCCTTACATATTTTTTTACTTGAATTTTTCTTCAATTTTTACCCCATAATTCAATTCATTAATTTCATTTAATTTAATTGATATTTTGGTCAAAAGTGAACTCTTGAGGTGAATTGATCAAAATGCCCCTCATCGGGTCATTATCCTTCTTTTTATAATACCCGATGAGTCCTTAGCTTTTTTGTTAACTATAATTTTTATTGTGTCTATCTCAATTAATTTTATATTTATTTTTGGTCCTCAAGGTGTCTTTGAATTGTATTAGTCACGGACCAAAAATGGTACTATTCATAACTCGGAGGTTCGGGGTGTTACAATTTTAACTCCATGAAAATTATCAAAATCTTACTCCAACCAATGCTGCCGAAAATATGGGATGGGCATACACATGGTATGTAACACGCCTATTTGCATAGCCTGGTATATTTCACTATTTCGGTGACCGGTGTCAGTCCGGACAACTGAGGGGATTAGAACTATATTTAAGACAACAAGATATGTCCTGAACACAAATAATTAGTAATTGCCAATTAGTTAAGTATAAATAAGAAAAACAGAACATAAAAGGTTAAATGAGCTGAGAGTCACAGCTATGAGTGACCTTCTCGGGAAGGACTGCGAAGTCGATTTAAACTCAAATTTTGAATCGTAAAATGTGACGTCGCAGTCCTTAGGACTATTGCGAATATAGTGAAAAAGAGAAAATCACGAAAAAGAATTGTTAAGGCAGTCAAATAATTAGGTCAGAGAGCCAAAAGAAATATTGAATTATTTTTAAATCGGGTTGAACCGGCGAGGGGCAATTTGGTCAATTGACTCCGAGAGCTGACTCCCGACCTAACTGTCAAATAAAATCAGAGAAAAGAAAATTTTGGAATCGAAAATTAAATTTAAGAACTAATAGAAAAAAAAATAAAAAAAAAGAAAAAAAAAAGAAAAAGTAAAAAGTGATGACATTATGCATGACCTCATGCATGATGCAATAAATATATAATTAATAAATTTAATTAATTTAAATTTTATGGTCTTCCATAAGACTAAAAACATAAAAGAAAAGAAAAAAAAAAAAAAAAAAAAAAAAAACAAAAAGAGTTATCTTCAACCCAAGTGTCGTTCTCCCTCTCTCAACTCTCCCTCTCCACAAACTCCATTAAAGCTCATTTTTGAACTTGTATATTACAAGATTTCACCATAGAAAAGTAAGCCACCATAGTTAAAACTTGTCTAGGCAACTTGAAAAGAAGTTTGAGCAAGGAAAGAAAAGAGGAAAAGGAAGGAATTGAGGAAGAGGAAACTCCAAGTTGGGGTAAGCATTAGATTGAAATTTAATTTTAAATTTATATGATTTGAGTTACTTTAGCTTAGAATTTTAATTCAAAATGAAAAGAAAATTATTGTTGAGGGACCATATGTGAATTCGGCCAGTAGTAAATCTAGGTTGAAATGAATGATTTTGATTCAAATTATGAAGTAGTTAAGTGTGATTGAATGTATAAATACTAAATATGCATTTAGAATTCAATAAATGTAACAAATTGGTGAATTAGGGTTTGGACCTAGGGTTTTGGAAGGCAAAAATGTAAGAAATGGTCAAATGGTGTGTTTGACCTTGTTTGAGATGAAAAATGGTCATTTGTGACCAATTGAGATGTGTTGGACGTGTTAGAAGTAAGTTTAAATTCGGATTGAAAATGGCCATGCTGCAGGCAGCAGGACCAAGGTCCCTTCAAGAGACCAAAACTGAAAATTTACAAGTCCAATTGGTGTTAGGCCAATTGGGAATGAAAATAGACACAGAATGGAAAATGTTTCATTTAGGAATCATGCCCAAAAAGTGACCAAAACCTAGTGAACAAATTGACCAAATCCGTATTTATGCAGTCTGACCTGTACAAAAATGACCAAATGAACAGTGTTTGTTCTTTTGGCCATAACTTTGGCTAGGCTGGTCAAAATGACCTGAACTTTTACCAGTGGAGAGCTGAGATATAGATCTAAAACTTTCATGAAGAATACAAACCCAAATTATGCCCTTAACCAAGTGATTTGGCCACACACATTTGGTGACCTAAAACTGCCAGAACCAGTTTGGTGCCCAGAAATATGGGTTAAGTCTAATCCGGCAGCCATGATTCAAATGGCTATAACTTGAGCTACAAAACTACAATTGGAGTGATTAAAAAAGGAGAATAAAGTTAAGAGAATAAGGAACAATTTCTATGTAGAAAACTTAGCCAAATTCTAACAGCAACATGACCAATGGAATAGTGCAACATAGGACACCAAAACTGAAAATTTACAATTTTACCTAAAATACTTAAAATTTGAGAAAATAACCAAAACCAATAAATTAGGTAACCAAAATGTGGTATGTGGGTGGAATTAGAATTCCCATACCTTTTAAGAATTAGAAAGTCAACAAATTGGCTTGAATAGTGTCATGAATAATAAACCCGGAATACAAATTTTAAAGAACGTCAAGTTTAGCATATTAAAGCTAGGTATAAGTAGATTTGAATTTATTTTTGGAGTTATGATAAATGGTGATATTGAAACACTGTAAAACTATGTGTTTCAGTGGAAAAGAATACTGGGAAAGAACCCGAGACATCGAGTCAAGGCCAAGAGGCGACTCATATAAGGTTTATGCACAACTAACTATTTTGTTACTTTTCACTTCTAAATTGATTTGAACAAGTTTATTTTATGATTTATAATTTTGTTGTGTTGAGGATTTTAATTTGTTGAATGAAATTGTATAAATTAAATGTAAATTTTCTTATGCATTTAAGGATTTATTGCATGGTTTTGAGGATTGTAAATTTTAAGTTTGATGTGTTGCCAACCTTGAGCATGAATTTATGATTATTAAATATGTTGATGATTTGTAAACACTTTGTAAATAGACATTGTTTTGAATATGATTTGAAACCACAGTTGACATGGCAAAATATGTTGTGAATTCTCATTAGCTTGTCTAGTGAGATATCTCCTCCACTAGATGGGGCGAGTTCCTTCCTCTCTGGCTTGCCAGTTGGGTAAGAGTTTGAATGAGTACTCATATATACTAGCTAGTCTTTGTTCCTCCCTTTTAGCCTCGGTTATTGGGAGAGTGTGAAATTTCATGGTGTACAACATAACATCTATTTGAATTTTGGGTCAAGGGTTCAACTGTGTGAATTATTGGCAACACCCTTTAAATTATGCATAGTTTGATAAATTGTGGTTAAAATAGATAATTTGTCAGTGATTCAAAATATTTTTGTATTGTTTTGGGATTTAAAAGAAATGTAGATAAATAGTTACTATTTGATCAAAATGTTATTCAAATGAATAATTTGCATGACTGAAAATATTGATTTCTGAATGTTATGAAATTTGAAGAATTTAGAAATTTTAAATTTTTATTTGTTATGAATTGTCAAGCATAACTTGTATTAAGTTTTAAATTATTAGTTTGTGCACCACTGAGTTCACCACTCAGTGATAGCTTTGTATGCTGTCGTAGGTGAAGGAAAATATAAAGCAGCTGAGCAAGATTACTAAAAGGCATAGTGAGACTATCTTCGGGTATATCATAGGTATGCCCTTGTACTTTAGATTTTGATGTAATTCTATAATTGTATGTATGAAATTTATTTTGAGCAGCTGTACCAACTCTTTTGTAATATATTTTTGGATTGTGATGAAATACAAATTATTATATGGTTATCCTGAGTTTTTATTTATTTATAAAGTTTTGAACTACTAAGTTTTTTTATGATCCCATGAATGTAAATATTAATTTTGTTACCTTAATGAGAGGTTTCAATGTTTGATTTTAATTTAAACTGTGTTTTCAATTGCTTGTGTTAATTTGTGAAATGAGATTGAATGATGAAGTTGTGATTGAGAAAAATATTGGGATTGTCTTTATTTTCAGGTTTTGAAGAACTGTTTTCTCAAAATACAGACGGCACTCTGCCGAAATTTTTATAAAAATTACAGAGATTTTAAATATCTAAAAATTTGATTTATGTTTGGACTTTAAATAAAGGTTTTTTAAAATCTAAAAAAAAAAAAATTGACCCTCCAATTTAAAAATGAACGAAAATTATTTCAAAATCCCTTGTAGTATATTTAATGGGTTACTTGTAGGTGAAGTACTATAATTCATTAGGTGTACTACGGGAGGATGTTACATCTTACGAGGAGTAGGGTGTGACATGTTTTAGTGGTATCAGAGCAAAGGTTTTAAAGTAAATTTTGAACTGTGAATTCGAAATATTTTTCGATAAGTACAACTGCTTGAATGTTTCATACATATAGTACATTTACATCATATATATGAACTAACGGGGTGAAATCTCTCTGTGTTTGTTGTACAGAAAAAAAAGTCCTGTGAATAGATATGGACAAGGGGGATAAAATGGTAGAGCAGTCTGATACAGCTAACGTACAAGGAGAGGCCCCAGTTCCACAGAGCGTTGGAGGTCTAGCTGGACCAGTTCCTTCTATACAAATTACTGCACAAATGGCCCAATAGATGGCCATGTTCTTTCAGCAAATGGCTGATAATCTATCAGCCCAGGCCTAAGTACAAACCCAACCCCCTCAAGAGCAGCATGAAAAAGAGAAAAGTGGAAAACCCATCGGTCAAAGTTCGAGTAGTAATTTGGGAAAGAGAAAAGATTTTGAGGGACCCCGAGCTCCTAAGTATGACAGAGGCAGATTTTCAAGGCGGAAGCAAGCAAGAACCATTCGTCAAAGAACCAAAAGTTGCTACCCTATCCGTATCTGTGACATTTGTGGAAAATTTCATGGGGGTATTTGCCACAGGGTCACTGGAGCTTGCTTCAATTGTGGTGGAATTGGACATTTCGCCTGAGATTGTACTAGCGCATGTCGATTTATGCCACATACTACACCAGAGGAATCAGTTCAAGATTCTGATTTTAGAGGCTCATTAAAAGTTAGTAGGGGCAGAGGTAGAAGTAGAGACAACACTTCGGGTAATCCTCGCATAATGGACCAACCCGAGCAGAGGAATACATTAGAAAGAGGGAATGCCATGCATCGAGGGGAAGAAGCAAAGACTTCAGATATAGTTGCCGTTATGTTCTTAACTTGTGAAAGGAATAATTATATACTATTTGATTCCGACTCTACTTGTTTATATGCTAATGCTAAAATTATATGTTCTACTGCTATTCCCTTGCATGGAGATAAATTTTAATGTGTTAGTAATTAGTCTTTTAGGATAAGAATTGTGATAATAAGCATGATTGGAATTAATTTTGGAAAATTTTCTAGTGAGAAACATAACCTAGACTACGATAAATTATAAAGTTAATTAGTAAGCCTAATTAGGTAAGGCAAGAGGACCAAAAAGTAAGTTATAGCAATATATCTGCCCTAGATGGAAGTAAAGGTATTACTGTTTATAGATGTTAGTAAGTACCATAATCAAAATAAGTTTAAGTTATTAGTGGATTTGAAAGAAATAAGATATAGGGAAGTTTGATCTATTGGGATGTATCATAGTAACTATGCAATATTCTTGATGTTTGTGCTGTAAACTGCAGATTACAGTATTGACTTGAGATTTATTGTGTAGAGCTACGTACTACCCAATAGTACATAAGGATAAGAATAGTTATAAATGACTTTCGCTCTGGTACAAATATACCAGAATAGAGTTTTATCTAGAACTGAGTTTGAAAATCCTAATTCGAGATTTAAAACTCTATAATTAGAATATCAAAAGATCATGGTTGCAAGGTAGTGAGAGTTAAAGACTCCATTACCCTAGCATGAATTACAGTACATCAAGAATTGTTATGGGACTAGAGATTTTAGCATGGTCAAAAATTAAAAATAACACCTATAGGGCTAAGTCATCCAGTCTCCAATATGGGGTTTTTGATTGTTTTGGTATTGCAATGGATCTTTTGCTCAAAGTTTAGTGAGGAACAGTATTCTATTTGTGTAGTAGTGAGACACAAAACATGATTTTGTTCCTCTGAAAGAGACAGGATGCTATGGATGATAATTAGAACTTATAAAATAGTTAAGAAATGATGTTCTACTGATAATAGTAATTCGATAGGAACTAGTTGCTCAGGTATTCTTTAGGAAGAGCACGATTTTATTGTGCGGATCATAAGGATTAGATTATGATTAGTGTAAAACTTTTGAATAGCATGGGAAAAAGGAGAGTCTAGTAGACTCCCTTCTTAAGGTTAAAGAACTGTTTACGGTTGAAAAAAAAAAGGGTAATGATCGTAAATTAGCAAAAAATAAGCTATAGAATGTTGATAGATAAAAGAGTTGTGGAAGTAAAAATTAGAATAATTGGTGTGAATGTAATAAAGAAACGTTATGAATATTAGTTAAAGTGTTGACTATAATGGTCAGAGGACCAAATCAAAGTAATATTGAAGTACAGTGGATATATTAGGGATGATAAGAGGTGCTAAATCATGACTCAACAGTCAAGTTAAGGAAGAAAATAAGATTGAGGAATAAAATAAATAAAGTTAAGTTGAATAAAAAAAAAAAAAAAGAAACACTAGATGAAGAATTGCCACCAAGGCAAACAACCTACTTAAGACGCGTAACGATATCCCAAACTATTTTATCAAGAAGGAAATAAGTTAAACAAAAGCATACAAGATAGTGCAAAATGGCACATAGGCCTTGGTTATAAATGGAGATGGTAAGATAATGGTTATGGACCTATGGTCAAGGAAGAGATAAGCAGTTCATATATGACCAACAAGGTCATTAAAAAAAAAAAGACTAGAAAGGAAAATAATTGCTAAAACAACAACAAGAAAAGACTAAAATATTCTAAACTAAACTGAAGGTTGCATCAAATGATCAAGAGATTTGATAAGAAAAGAGTAAAATTAAGTTCTCACCCATAAGATCATACGAGGTCCTACAAAGAGTGGATCCACTAGCACACAGATTTGCTTACCTCTAAAATTGAAATGAATTTGAATCTAACTTATGATAGAAGCTCATAAGAAACTTGGCACACGAGGTGAGCAATCGATGAGTAAATAATATTGGTTAAAGTGCTAAGGAACCATCATTCAGGCCAGGAAGCTACTTAGGAGCGTGAATAGGACATGAAGAGACAGCACCCACAACTGTTCAGAGACTGATACCAGGTAAAATTTTGAGGACGAAATTATTTTAAGGGGAGGAGAATTATAACACCTATATTTGCATAGCCTGGTATATTTCACTATTCCGGTGATCGGTGTCGGTCCGGACAACTGAGAGGATTAAAACCATACTTAAGACAAATAGATAAGTCCTGAACACAAATAATTAATAATTACCAATTAGTTAAGTATAAATAAGAAAAACAGAACATAAAAAGTTAAATGAGCCGAGAGTCACAGCGATGGGTGACCTTCTCGGGAAGGACTGCGAAGTCGATTTAAAGTCAAATTTTGAATCGTAAAATGTGATGCCGTGGTCCTTATGACTATTGCAAATACAGTGAAAAAGAGAAAATCATGAAAAAGAATTGTTAAGGTAGTTAAATAAATAGGCCAGGGAGCCGAAAGAAATATTGAATTATTTACAAATTGGGTTAAATTGGCGAGGGGCAATTTGATCAATTGACCCCGAGAGCTGACTCCCGACCTAACTGTCAAATAAAATCAGAGAAAAGAAAATTTCAGAATTGAAAATTAAATTTAAAAACTAATAAAAAAAAGTAAAAAGTGATAATATCATGCATGACCTCATGTATGATGCAATAAATATATAATTAATAAATTAAATTAATTTAAATTTTATGGTCCTGCATAAGACTAAAAACATAAAAGAAAAGAAAAGGAAAAAAAAAAAAGAGTTATCTTCAACCCAAGTGTCGTCCTCCCTCTCTCAACTCTCCCTCTCCACAAACTCCATTAAAGCTCATTTTTGAGCTTCTATATTACAAGATTTCACCATAGAAAAGTAAGCCACCATAGTTAAAACTTGTCTAGGCAACTTGAAAAGAAGTTTGAGCAAGGAAAGAAAAGAGAAAAAGGAAGGAATTGAGGAAGAGGAAACCCCAAGTTGAGATAAGCACTAGA
The DNA here is from genome assembly GCF_030052815.1 of Hevea brasiliensis. NCBI lineage: Eukaryota > Viridiplantae > Streptophyta > Magnoliopsida > Malpighiales > Euphorbiaceae > Hevea > Hevea brasiliensis. The sequence continues at coordinate 59,459,409 of NC_079502.1, read as the reverse complement.
TTGAAATTTAATGTTTAAATTTATATGATTTGAGTTACTTTAGCTTAGAATTTTAATTTAAAATGAAAAGAAAATTATTGTTGAGGGACCATGTGTGAATTTGGCCAGCAGTAAATCTAGGTTCAAATGAGTGATTTTGATGCAAATTATGAAGTAGTTAAGTGTGATTGAATGTATAAATACTAAATATGCATTTAGAATTCAATAAATGTAACAAATTGGTGAATTAGGTTTTAGACCTAGGGTTTTGGAAGGCAAAAATGTGAGAATTGGTCAAATGGTGTGTTTGACCTTGTTTGAGATGAAAAATGGTCATTTGTGACCAATTGAGATGTGTTGGAAGTGTTAGAAGTGAGTTTAAATTTGGATTGAAAATGGCCATGCTGTAGGCAACAGGACCAAGGTCCCTTTGAGGGACCAAAACTGAAAATTTACAAGTCCAATTGGTGTTAGGCCAATTGGGAATGAAAATAGACACAAAATGGAACATTTTTCATTTAGGAATCGTGCCCAAAAAGTGACCAAAACCTAGTAAACAAATTGACCAAATCCATATTTATGCAGTTTGACCTGTACAAAAATGACCAAATGAACAGTGTTTGTTCATTTGGCCATAACTTTGGCTAGAAAGGTCTAAATGACCTGAAATTTTACCAGTGGATAGCTGAGATATAGGCCTAAAACTTTCATGAAGAACACAAACCCAATTTATGCCCTTAACCAAGCCATTTGGCCACCCAAATTTAGTGACCTAAAACTGCCAAAACCAGTTTGGTGCCCAGAAATCTGGGTTAAGTCCAATCTGGCAGCCATGATTCAATTGGCTATAACTTGAGTTACAAAACTCCAATTAGAGTGATTCAAAAAGGGGAATAAATTTAAGACAATAAGGAACAATTTCTATGAAGAAAACTTAGTCAAATTCTAACCGAAACATGACCAATGGAATAGTGCAACATAGGACACCAAAACTGAAAATTTACAATTTTGTCTAAAAGACTTAAAATTTGAGAAAACAACCAAAACCAAAAAATTAGGTAACCAAAATGTGGTATGTGGGTGGAATTAGAATTCCCATACCTATTAAGAATTAGAAAGTCAACAAATTGACTTGAATAGTGTCATGAATAATAAACCCGAAATACAAATTTTAAAGAACGTCAAGTTTAGCATATTAAAGCTAGGTATAAGTAGATTTGAATTTATTTTTGGAGTTATGATAAATGGTGATACTGAAATGCTATGAAACTGTGTGTTTCAGTGGAAAAGAATACTGGGAAAGAACCCGAGACATCAAGTCAAGGCCAAGAGGCGACTCGTTTAAGGTTTGTGCACAACTAACTATTTTGTTACTTTTCACTTCTAAATTGATTTGAACAAGTTTATTTTATGATTTATAATTTTGTTGTGTTAAGGATTTTAATTTGTTGAATGAAATTGTATAAATTAAATGTAAATTTTTTTATACATTTAAGGATTTATTGCATAGTTTTGAGGATTGTAAATTTTAAGTTTGATATGTTACCAACCTTGAGCATGAATTTATGATGATTAAATATGTTGATGACTTGTAAACACTTTGTAAATAGACATTGTTTTGAATATGATTTGAAACCACAGTTGACATGGATAAATATGTTGTGAATTCTAATTAGCTTATCTAGTGAGATATCTCCTCCACTAGATGGGGCGAGTTCCTTCCTCTCTGGCTTGTCAGTTGGGCAAGAGTTTGAATGAGTACTCATATATACTGGCTAGTCTTTGTTCCTCCCTTTTAGCCTCGGTTATTAGGAGAGTGTGAAATGTCATGGTGTACAACACAGAATCTATTTGAATTTTGGGTCATGGGTTCAACTGTGTGAATTATTGGCAACGCCCTTTGAATTATGCATAATTTGATAAATTGTGGTTGAAATAGATAATTTGTCAGTGATTCAAAATATTTTCGTATTGTTTTGGGATTTAAAAGAAATGTAGATAAATAGTTACTATTTGATCAAAATGTTATTCAAATGAATAATTTGCATGAATGAAAATATTGATTTCTGATTGTTATGAATTTTGAAGAATTTAGAAATTTTAAATTTTTATTTGTTATGAATTGTCAAGCATAACTTGTATTATGTTTTAAATTATTAATTTGTGCACCACTGAGTTCACCATTCAGCGATAGCTTTGTATGCTGTCGCAGGTGAAAGAAAATATAAAGCAGCTGAGCAAGATTACTAAAAGGCATAGTGAGACTATCTTCGGGTATATCATAGGTATACCCTTGTACATTAGATTTTGATGTAATTCTGTAATTGTATATATGAAATTTACTTTAAGCAGCTCTTTTGACCTAATGGAACTTAATGTTCTGCTTTGACTTGCTGACATGTCAAGCATCTAGTTACATAGTCAACTATGTCCTTCTTCATACCTGGCCACCAGTATCGGAGTTTCAGGTCATGGTACATTTTTGTGCTTCCTGAGTGCATAGCATACACACTGTCATGTGCTTCTCTCAGAATACTGGTTTTCAATTCTTTATCATCTGGAACACACACTCTTTCTTTATTGTACAGGCACCCATTTTCTTTCACTTCATATTCAGTTTCCTTCCCTTCAATGATTTTTCCCATAATAGCCATTAATTTCTCATATGTTTTCTACCCATCCTGTATCTGTTGTAACAGATTCAGCTTCACTTGCAACTCAGCCAAAATAACACCATCACGAGTTAAGGACAGTTGGGCATTCAGAGATCTTAATTCTGCAATAGCTTTTCTACTTAAAGCATCGACCACTAAATTTGCCTTCCCAAGGTGGTAGTCAATCACACAATCATAATCTTTCAGGAATTCAATCCATCGCCTCTGTCTCAAATTAAGTTCCTTCTGAGTTGGCAGATACTTTAGACTCTTATGGGCTGTGTATATGTAGCATTTTTCTCCATACAAGTAATGCCTCCATATCTTCAATGCGAAGATAATTGCTGCTAACTCTAAATCATGAGTAGGGTAATTCTTTTCATGTGGCCTTAACTGCCTGGAAGCATATGCGACCACTTTCTCTTCTTGCATGAGTACATCCCCTAACCCATTATGTCAGGCATCACTGTAGACTACAAAGTCTTTTCCCATCACTAGCTATATTAACACTGGTGCCTCTGTCAACATAGCCTTTAGCCTCTTAAAACTGGCTTGACACTTGTCATTCCAGTCAAATTTCATATTCTTGTGTAGTAATTAGGTCATTGCACCAGCTATCAAGAAAAATCCATTTACAAATCTTCTAAAATATCAAGTTAACCCCAAGAAACTTCTGATATCAGTTGTATTTCTGGGAGGCTTCCATTCCATCACTGCTTTAATCTTCTTGGGATCCACTCTAATCCCTTCAGCTGATACTACATGTCTAAGTAATGCAATCTCATTCAACCAAAACTCACACTTGGACAATTTAGCATACAGTTTCTTCTCTTTTAGAGTCTGCAGAATAATTCTCAAATGCTCATCATGTTCTACTTTATCCTTGGAATACACCAGGATGTCATCAATGAAGATCACTACGAACTGATCTAAGTATGGATGGAAGATACGGTTCATAAGGTCCATGAATGCTGCTGGAGCATTTGTTAACCCAAATGGCATCACCAGGAATTCATAATGTCCATACCAAGTTCAAAATGCAGTCTTAGGCACATCTGCATCCTTAACCCTTAGCTGATGATACCCCGATCTGAGATCAATCTTAGAAAACACATCGGCTCCGTTCAACTGTTCAAATAGATCGTCAATTCTAGGCAACGGATACTTGTTCTTCACTGTTACTCTATTTAACTGCCAGTAGTCAACACATAACCTCAGCGTCCCATCTTTCTTCTTTACAAACAGTACCGAAGCTCCCCATGGTGACACACTGGGGCGTATGGACCCCTTATCTAGTAATTCTTGCAGCTGGATTTTTTGCTCTTTCAATTCAGCAGGTGCAATCCTATATGGAGCAATTGAAATTGGAGCTGTACCCAGCATAATCTCAATAGCAAATTCAACTTCCCTCTCTGGAGGTAAACTACGCAATTCCTTAGGAAATACCTCAAAGAAATCCCTTACTGTGGGTATGTCAGACAAGTCAAGTTTACCCTGCCTAGTGTCAACCATGTGTGCCAGATAGGCTTCACACCCTTTTCTCAACCATCTCCTTGCAATTGTAGCTGAGATGATATTGGACAAGAAATTTGTCCTTTCACTCACAACTGTTATTTCTTCGTTCTCAGCAGTTTTCAGAGAGATTCTCTTCAATTTACAATCTACTATTTCCTGATGATAGGATAACTAGTCCATTCCCAAAATCACATCAAACTCATGGAAAGGCAGTTCGATTAAGTCTGCTGAGAACACTTTCCCTTGAATCTTTAATGGACAGCCCTTATGCACCTTGTTTACTACCACACTGTGGCCTAACGGATTTGTGACCAAGTTGTCTTGCTCACTTTCCTCTACTGGTATTCTCTTTTCTACAGACAGCTTGATACAAATATATGAATAAGTAGATCCAGGATCCACTAATGCATGTACAGAAGTATTATAGACGAGGAATGTACCTTTTATGACATCTGGAGCATCCTGTTCCTCCTGTGCCCTTATAGCATAGGCTCTGGCTGGTTTTCTGCCTTCTGCTCTCTCCATAGATTCTGACACAGGTTTCTGTGAAGTACTGGCTGCCTCAGCCTTACTCGGCTTTCTACCCCTTGGAGCTGGAGGGGCAGGCCTATCAGTTGATACCGGAGTGGATGTAGCAGTTCTGCGAGGACAATCTCGAACTAAGTGGTATGTAGATCCACATCGAAAACAAGCACCTATCATCCTCCAACATTCACCCTTATGCCATTTTTGGCAATGTGGGCAAGCAATAGATACTGTTGGGGCTGGTCCCCTGTACCCTGTCCTTAGAGAGCTAGCCTTTGAAGGGGTGGACTAGCCACTCCTTGGTGCAAACTGAGATTTGGGCCTCTGTGACTGACCTTGACTTTGTGGTCTACTGAAACTCTGAGTAAGAAAATCTCTGAATTTCTTACTAGGGGCAGAAGATGTATTGGTCCGACCCTGACCTCTTTTCTGTTGTCTGTCCCTTATGTTCTGCTCATTCATTCTAACTTTTTCAACCTTCAGTGCAGCTTTCACTAACTTGGCAAACTCTATAATCCCCAAGGCTATAATCATTACTTTAATGTTATCATTGAGTCCTTCCTCAAATCTCTTGCATCTCTCTGCCTCATTAGGGACTATTTCCCGCTCATAGCGGCTCAGTCTGACAAATTCTCTTTCATATTTAGCCATTGTCAATTGTCTTTGGTGTAGGGTAATAAACTCCCTTCTCTTCTCTTCCAGGTATACACTGCCCACATACTTCTTTTCTAAACTCAGTGAGAAAGAAATCCCAAGTTATCTATTCTGGTGGCACCTCACTAGTTACTGTATCCCACCACTGGTATGCATCATCTTGTAGTAGTGATACAACAACTTCTAAATTCTGCTTTGGAGTACAATGAAGTTGTTTCAAAACTCTTCTAGTTCTGTCCAACCAGTTTTTAGCTGTGACAGAATCATCTTCCCTTTTGCCCAGAAAATCCACTGCTCTGAACTTCCTGAGTCTCTCCATATGAGATTTTTGTTGTGGAGTTGGTGGTGGTGGCATAACTCCTGTTATCTGTCTAAAGAACTTAGCCATTTGCTGAAATGTGGCTGGTGCACCTGGTACTGGTAGAGCAGGTTCCCTCCTGTTTCCTGATTCATTCATAGATGGAGCATGACTTTCCACTTCCTCATCCACTGCTCTCTGTGATGTGGAGTCCATATTCTGATCAAAATAACAAATCAAATCAAAAGATCTGCATTAGAGTCATCTTAACACTTACAATGCAATGCAATATATGCAAACTATCTAGGTCCAGAAATGGCTAAACCGTGCTCTGATATTACTAAATGTAACACCCCTCACTCGTCTAAAGAATGGCCGAGCAAGGCGTGCTACAAGGCGTGCCGGAACACCAAGTCTATGATTATTTCATTTCCTAAGCTCAATTTGATTTTAAGAAGTCTTTTATGTAATATTCATGTCTTGCTGATACTATTTTCATACTTTGATAAAATCAATGTTTCAATATTGATAATAAAAATTTAGCAAGGTGCCGTCTATATTTCGGACAAACTGTCCTTCCAAACCTGTTGAAAATAGTTTAATATTATAATATCAAAATCTCAAATATTTCACAGTCTCTATTTCTCACTAAAATCAATAGACTTTTATAGTCATTAAATAGTTCCATAATACAGTCCATAATTATTCAAATATATCCAGAAAATCTTCATATTATTTAATATGTACAAAATATTACAAACTTTAGAGCTTTCATAACATTACAAAATCCGGTCCAAATTTCAAAAATACAATAAAAGTACGAAATACAAGATATCCTAAGTCTACCATGTATGCAATACAGTGCAGACAACTCTGGAATCTTATGCAGATCTGATATCTCACCCGGTCGTAGGTCTACTGGGCTCCCCAGCTGTGTCTCCAATACCTACGAGTTACAAAAGCAACGCGCTAAGCAATTTTGCTTAGTGGTGCCAAATATAAAGAAATATACACTAAAATAAAGTAAATAAAGTGTTTACGAATTTTTCGTGGTGTTGTATGTCAGTAGACTGGATTTAGGTATTTGAATTTAATAGTACTTGAATTACTGCTCGTGTAGCCTATATACTGACCATACAAGATAAACAAATATACTAGCACTGGGTACCTAGTACCTCAGGCCATCACACTATCGGTCACAAAGTATCTCATGGTGTGCAAATAGCGTGGCTAAAAAGCCATATAGTCAATCTGGCGATAAGCCAAAAATAAATACACAATATGTATAGCCATAGGCTATTAAAGTCACAGTACGGCCTAAGAAGCCGTAAAAACACAGTATGGCATGAAGCCATTTACAGAACAGCTATTAGAATCCTATTGGCATGCCAACCTATCCAAACTAGTAAATTAGGCAAACTAGGGCACATTATAAATTAATTGTTTAATTCTTCAATTTTTAGAGTTTGCTAACTATTATATAATTCATAAGTCAATGCATATGTTGACCTTTTTAGGTACTATGGATAAGTGGTTTCTAGTATCAACATGTCACATATTGTAATTCAATATGCTGCCAATGTAGTGCAATTTACTATTTTTACAAGTTGGCATTCATTGCCAAAGTGCTTCAAGCATCATTGTATGTAAATGTCAAATTCTCAATTTTTGGTGTGCTAGATTGGTCTAGTTTAAAGTCCTATTTCTCTTGGTTTTTAGCTTCTGGTCAAAGAAGCAAAATTGTAGCTCTTTGTCTTATTGCACGCAGGGAAAAATTTCAGGTCATTCCGAGTTGTATAGACCAAGATATGGTCAATTTACTAAAGCTGGATAGATTGCGCCTTTAGTGCAAAATTTGGTCAATTTTAGGTCACTTTTAGTCCTGGCAGTTTTGGTACCCGAATTTGTTCAAGCTATTTGACTTAGTTCTGGTCATTTCTGGGCTTTGGTGTCTTCATAAGAATTGGAGCTCTATGTCTAAGCTAACCATAGTAAAAATTTCAGGTCAATTGGACTTGTTTTGAGTGAGTTATGGTTATCCTAATGATTACTGTTCACATAGTCAAAAATCTGGATTGCAAGGTTGCTATTCCAGATTTGGTCATTTTTAAGGTCAGTTTCTAGGCAGAATTTTGGCTACATTTCTACTTGAAAGTTGGCCTATTTGGTGTCTAGTTTCACCCCCATTGGCCTCATACCAATTGGGTTCACAGTTTGGCACTTATGACCTAATTTAGGTACTGCCTTCAATACACAACCTGCACAAAGCACATACACTTCCAATTTGATATTCCTTCTCCTCCTCATTACTTCAATATTCAATCAATGACACTTCCATATATATATATATATATTGTACACAATTCTAGCAAAATTTTGGGCAGAACATTCAAGTGCTCATTGCACACAATTCACCATTAAGTTCAACATTCACTTCCACCAAAATTCAACATATCTCAATGTCAATATTACACATACACTTCAACATAATCATACTTCAATATCACTTGCACATGCTGCCCATAATTTAACACTAGCATATTTCATTAATAAACTACATATTCACACACAAATTCATGATTTAATAGGCTGCCAAACATGGCAGTTTGCCCAAAGCATTAAGGTTCCATTTCACACCCTTAATTCAAGCACTATATGCACATACTTAGATTTTAATTTACTACATCCTCCATTTGAGTTAATCAACCATAATTTCCATCCATTAGAGGTAAGAAAAACTCAAATACAGCACATATTCATGGCTGACAAAAATGGACCATTTCATTTCTCAACATTTTCTTCATTTCTCTTCACCAAAATACTCACCTCAACCTAAACACAAGGTTTACTAAAGCAAGGGAGAGGTTTTGGACACTTACCACTTTTGAAGCTTATCAAAACTTCACCAAATCTTATTTTTCTTATTGCCAATATCTTCCCCAAGGTAAGTAGGCAAGCTTTAATGAAGGAATCAAGTGGAATGGGGTTGCATGGAGGTCCTTCCATGGCCGGCTATGGAGTTCTTTCAATGGTGATTCACTTCAGTTGGTTTTTCTTTCAATGTTGAAGATGGTGATTCTACCCACAAATGGCTTAGATAGGTGTCCAAAGGTTTGAGTTAGTGGAGCACTAACTTTAAGTTAGATGTTTAATTATTTCAAGTTCCATTATTTACACATTTATCTTCCCTTTTTCACAATTTACATAATGTGTCACAATTTAATTTTTCATGACATTTCCTAAGTGAAATATCATTTATTATTAATGGACATTGAGGTTAAAAGGCAGCTCTTGGTGTCAAATGGCCAAAATGTCCCACTTCGGGTTATATTCTCGATTTTTCGGTAATACCGATTTTTGTCTATTTCTCGATTTTTTATTTTTCTTTGTACTAATTTATTAATTTTTATTTCATATTTCTAGTGTCAATTAGATTTCAATAAACCTTTATTTATGTCTCAAAATTAAACTTCGAGGGTTCCCCGCGGTCCTGGTGTTGGCAACGGCCTTCCCAGTGCGATTACCCATTGCTGCAGTGCCGGCTCGTTTAACTTAGCTTCATTTTCTCTCTTTCATTTTTCTTTGATTTTTCTTGTATTTTCTTTTTGTTTATTTCATCATTATATGTCTGTTCACTATCACCAAAGTGTAGTTCCAGACATCCTGACTTGCCTGGATTGATATTTGGCCACTGATGCAATAGAACATACAGAACATGTATAGTGGGCATGTTACAATTTACATGAAGAAATAATTCATTAACCTTGATATTACATGGCTGCCAAAAATAGTACCTTCCAATAACTCCTTAAAAGCTTAAAGTTTCTTCATAAATCAACTCATCGCAATACCCACACAAACTTTAACAAAGGAAGGATGAAGAAATGGTTACTTACCTCTTGTGAGCTTGGCTAAACTTCAACTATTCCTCTTAAAATTACTATCAAATTCTTCCTTGTGATGTTGTGAAAAATTTTAATGAAAGAACTTAGTGGAGAAGATGGCTTAAAGTGGATTGCATGGAGCTTGGTTGTGAGGCGGCCATGGGAGGATGTTGGGAGCTTCAGTTTCGGCTGGTTTGTTTGTGAGGTTGAAGATGATAGAATTTCTGTCCCAAAATGCTATACATAGTTCCACTAAAATGAGGTTAGTGGAGCACTAACTTAGTTTAAGGTTTAATTAAATCAAAGTTTCATAATTTTGCAATTTTGCCATCACACTTCCACTATTTATAATATGTACGACAATTTTAATTTGCATGACATTTTTAAAGTTTAATAGCATTTATTTTTAATGGACATTTAGGTTAAAAGGCAACTCGGGGTGTCAATTGACCAAAATGCCCCTATTCGGATTGTATTCCCAATTTTTCGGTAACACCGATTTTTATCGGTTTCTTGATTTTTCATTTTTCTTTGTACTAACTAATTAATTTTTCTTTGACATTTCTAATGTCATTTATACTTCAATAAATGTTTATTTAAGTCTTAAAAATAGTTCTCAGGGTTTCTTGCGGTCCAGGGCTAGTTAACAATCCTCGCCGTAACTTCCCGGTGCGGTCACCCATCGCTACGATTTTTGGCTCGTTTAACTTAGTTACATTTCATTGCTCTTATTTTTTCTTTCTTTTTCTTGTATTTTTCTATATTGTATTTCATTATTTTATATCTTCTCACTAATATTTAAGTATAATTCCAGGCATTTTAACTGTCCGGACAGACACTGATCACCAGAATAGTAGAACGCACTATCGAATATAGGAGTGTTGTAAAAACAGTGCCAAAATTTCAATAAGACATATACCTACAAGATTGGTATTTTGACCAAAACCCAAAAATCAAGAGAAATAGGTCAATCTAGTATATAAAATCAGGAAATTTGCATAAGTGACCATTGAATCCAGAATAGTCTTTTAAGCATATCTTCCACTAGAAATTTTCAATTGAAATGAGCCATACCATTCTGGAAACCTACGAAGTAAGGCTTTAACTTTGTTTTAGACACCTACCTCAAATTATGAATGTAGAAAGCTTAAATTATAGGTCAAAGCTACTGACCTAATTGAACATCATGTGAATATAGGATAATTTGAGACTAGTCCAATAATGTGACTATAATTAATTTTACACGATATAAAAAATTGCAACCAAAAATTTTAAGTGACCATAAGACATAAGACAACATATCCTATGAAGAATACTAGACCTAAATATGGCAGCAACCTACTCAAATAAATTGGCAAAGTTCCATACAAAATCTGCCTATTAAGGAAACCAAAAATCAGAATTGACCTAGTTATAGTTATTTGACCATAACTTCAGTTATATAACTCCAAATGAAGTGATTCAGAAAGGGAATTAAAGAAAACACAATAGGGAACAACTTGATGAAGAGAATTTTGCCAATTTCCCACTACAGCTTGGTCCAATGGAACAGTAAACATTGGCTATGAAATCTAAAAATTTGAAATAACATATAATGAGTATTGAATTAAGATTGGTAATTGATGCCAAGAAGTGTTAAAATCAAAATGTGTGAATAAGACATTAGTTTTTATTATTAGAGAAAGGAACAATGCTTTGAGTACAATGGTACTTCAAAACAACTGATGTGAATTGTGATCATTATGATGATATACTGAATGTAAAAATTATAAGAAATGCAATTTTATATATAATTTTGAATTAAAAATCTATATTCCCACTAGGAATAGAATCAATTGTAATTGAACTTATAATTAAATAATGATATTGCAATACACATTAATGTTTAATTGTACTTATGTGCCCATGTATTGCCTAGACACGTGTGTCAGATTGGATAGATTGGCATGCCAATGGGTATTGTTTGAGCAGTAATGCCTAAGGCTTTATGCCTATATTTCTGGGGCTTGTATGCCCGATTATAAGTTTATCTGTTAGCATGGCGTTTTAGCCATATTGATTGAACACGTCGTTGATGTTCTGTATCTGTTTTTCTGTATATGTTAACATGGCCTTTTTGCCATATTGATTGCATACGTGGTTGACGTTCTGAGTTTACGTGTCCCATGGTATGACTGCTCGAGACACTGCAGTGTCTAATGCCCAGGACCTGTTATCCAGTTTAGTCAGCCTGTCATAGGTTACTTAGGTAGTAAACTTTATAAAAATAAGTTAAGAACATTAGCAATTAAAAATATTAGAAAATATTGAATGAAATGAGAAGAAAAAAAAAAGATTAGCAATAGAAACATAACTAAATTAAATATTACAAATGCAACTTTCAGAATCATAGAAACCTAAAAATACAATACTCTTAGAATAATTTGTATATTGAATATTATTACTGTAAAGTTATAAAATAAGCACTTTCAAAGAGGAACAAATTAGCATATAAGATATTTAATACTAGAAATATCATGCTAAATTAAATTGATTCCTGAGTATCCAAATTATGCTTTATTCTTTCTTTATTTGTATATGTTATTTTCTTTGTTATATTATTGCACCACTAAGCAGCAATGCTTAGCGCAATGGATTTGTTTCCTCGTGCACGTACTGAGGATAAAACCCAGTGAACATTTCACTGGGATTTTTGGAGTTCAAATCTGCAGAAGTGTCATAAGTGTTTAAGGTTGTCACCTCCTTAGTAATGCATATAGATAAGGCTCACATAAATCATATTATGTATTTTGTACATTATAATTATTTCTTATGTGGTAATGTAAATTAGAAAATTGTAATTAATTTGTATATCATGTACATGATGAACTTATGTAATTAGTTTGTAAATCTTGTAAGTTGCTAACATTTGAGACTTTTGATATATAAATTGAGCATGAAAGGATACCCATAGATATGAGTGGCAAGAATTGAATGCGATGTGACCGTTGAAATTATTTGATCATGAAGAACATAGATGAAATTTTATTGGAAAATTTTTGCTGAGATTGTTGAGATTGAGTTGTAAAAATATACTAGAATTGTTTTCTTATAGGTTAGAAGAACTGCTTTGTTATTTTTAGCCGGCACTCTACCGGATTTTCAGTAAAAATTTTTAGAATACCTCATTAATCAAATTTTAATAAACAGCATAAATGGCCTAAACCTTACCTAGAGATTTTTGAAAAAATAAATCAAGAACTGAAGTGAAATAAGATAAGGTAAGGTACTCCGGCACACTGTGTGATATACCTTGCTCGGCTACACTATAGACGGGTGAGGGGTGTTACATTTAGTGGTATCAGAGCACGATTTAGGCATTCCTAGGCATCGATAGATAGAATAAGATTATGTGCATAACATGCATAGTGGGTGATTGTTAGTAGTATGCCCTAGAGCATATCATTTAGTATGTATCTTGTACATATTTTTATTAATAAAAGGCATTTCCACTTTTCCGTTTACATAATATATTTATGTGTAATAGAAAAGGTCCATTGATATTTTGTTAGAAATATTATTCTTAAGTTGTTAAGAATATGAATGACAATATTTCTAACACAAAGTATCATAAATAGGTTCACAATCGAGGATACTTCATAATAAGGACATGACTTATCTAGAAAGATTGTGTGACACCCCTCACCCGTGTACAGTATACCCGAGTAAGTAATGCCACACGGTGTACCGGCACACTATAATATTCCTCAATTAATTTATATCATGCTTTTGCATATAATTTATGAAATACAATTTGTTTAAGCCATTTATCAAAAGTATTATTCATTTAAGGTTCCGAAAATTTTAAAGAAAATCCGGCGGAGTACCGGCTAAAAATGGAGAAAACCGTTCTTCGGAACCTGTTAAAAACACTTCCAATAAACAAATTCATTCATTCTCAACTTCAATGTCATCACAGCCACAGTTGCAAGAAGAATGATGAGAAAAGGCTGTGAAGCCTACCTAGCACATGTGGTGGATACTAGGCAGGCTAAGCCAAACTTGGGTGACATACTCACAGTGAGAGACTTCCCAGAAGTATTTCCTGAAGAGTTGCCTGGTTTGCCACCAGAAAGGGAAGTCGAATTTGCTATTGAGACACTGCCTGCACAAAGACCCATTTCCATTGCTCCTTATAGGATGGCACCTACTGAATTGAGGGAGTTGAAAACTCAGTTACAAGAGTTGCTTGATAAGGGGTTCATACGCCCCAGTGTGTCACCATGGGGAGCTCTAGTGCTGTTTGTGAAAAAGAAAGATGGGATTTTGAGGCTTTGTATTGATTACCGGCAGTTGAATAAAGTGACTGTGAAGAACAAGTATCCGTTGCCTAGAATTGATGATCTGTTTGATCAGTTGAAGGGAGCAGGAGTATTTTCTAAGATTGATCTCAGATCAGGGTATCATCAGCTGAGGGTGAAAGATGTAGATGTGCCCAAGACTGCATTCAGGACCCTGTATGGGCATTATGAATTTCTGGTGATGCCCTTTGGCCTAACAAATGCACCAGCGGCGTTCATGGACCTTATGAACCGTATCTTTCATCCATACCTAGATCGGTTCGTAGTGGTTTTTATTGATGACATTCTGGTGTACTCCAAGACCAGGGAAGAACATGATGAACATTTGAAGATTGTTCTGCAAACCCTGCGGGAGAAGAAGCTGTATGCTAAGTTGTCCAAGTGTGACTTTTGGCTGAATGAGATTGCATTCCTTGGACACATAGTGTCAGCTGATGGGATTAGGGTGGATCCCAAGAAAATAGAAGCAGTGATGGAATGGAAGCCTCCCAGAAATACAAGCGAGGTCGAAGTTTCTTGGGGCTAGTGGGTATTACAGTAGATTTGTGAAGGGATTTTCCCTAATAGCTGCTCCAATGACCAAGTTGTTACACAAGAATGTCAGATTTGACTGGAATGACAAGTGTCAGACCAGTTTTGAGAAATTGAAGGCTATGTTGACAGAGGCACCAGTGTTAACACAGCCAGTGTCCGGAAAGGACTTTGTGGTCTATAGTTATGCCTCACATAATGGGTCAGGGTATGTATTGATGCAAGAGGGGAAGGTGGTCGCCTATGCCTCCAGGCAGTTGAGGCCACAGGAACAGAACTACCCTACCCATGATCTAGAGCTTGCAGCAATTATCTTCGCACTGAAGATATGGAGGCATTACTTGTATGGTGAAAAGTGCTACATTTACACAGACCACAAGAGTCTAAAATATTTGCCAACTCAGAGGGAGCTCAACCTTAGACAGAGGCGATGGATTGAGTTCCTGAAGGATTATGACTGTGTAATTGACTACCATCCTGGGAAGGCAAATGTAGTTGCCGATGCTTTGAGCAGAAAGTCCATCACAGCTTTGAGATCATTGAATGCCCGTCTATCTTTGGTTCGAGATGGAGCTATTTTGGCTGAGTTGCAAGTGAGGCCAAACCTGCTACAGAGCATCTTGGATGGGCAAAAGGCAGATGAGAAGTTAATGGCTATTATGAGCAAGATCCCAGAGGGAAAAGCAGCTGACTATGAGGTGAAAGCAGATGGGTGACTGCACTACAAAGGAAGACTGTGTGTACCAGATAATGGGGAATTGAAAGCCAATATTCTAAAAGAGGCACACACTAGTGTATATGCTATGCACCCAGGAAGTACAAAGATGTATCATGATCTGAAGCTTCAGTATTGGTGGCCTGGTATGAAAAGAGATATAGGTGACTATGTGACTAAATGCTTGACATGTCAGCAAGTCAAAGCAGAACATCAAGTTCCATCAGGTTTGCTACAGCCTATACGCATACCTGAATGGAAATGGGATCGGGTCACCATGGATTTTGTAAGTGGCCTACCTCTCACCCGGAAGAAGCATGATGCAGCATGGGTGATAGTTGATAGATTGACAAAGTCGACACTTTCTCGCGATTAGGACCGACTACTCACTAGAGAGGTTAGCGATTGTATATCGCTGAGATAGTTAGATCGCATGGAATCCCACTTTCCATCATATCGATCGAGACCCAAGGTTTACATCGAGATTTTGGAAGAAATTGCATGAATCCTTGGGTACACAACTCTATTTCAAAGATGACTTTCCATCCTCAGACGGATGGGCAATCAGAAAGAGTAATCCAGGTAAACAATTGAAACCCATGAAATTGATACAAATATTGAATTGAAATGATAACAATAACGTGAAATACTTGTTAGGTCCTTGAGGATATGCTGAGGAGTTGTGTCATTGAGTTTGAGGGAAGTTGGGATAGATACCTCCCACTGGCAGAGTTTGCATACAACAATAGCTACCAAGCTAGTATCCAAATGGCCCCATATGAAGCACTATATGGGAGAAAATGTAGAACTCCAGTGTGCTGGACTGAATTGGGCGAAGACAAACTGGTAGGGCCAGACCTGGTGAAACAGGCTGAGGAGAAAGTGAAACTAATCAAAGCCAACTTGAAGGTTGCCTCGGATGCATGTAAATCTTATGCCGACCTGAAGAGGAAAGAAATAGAATATGTGGTTGGCGACAAAGTGTTCCTCAAGGTGTCACCATGGAAGAAGGTATTGAGGTTTGGAAGGAAAGGTAAGTTAAGCCCTAGGTTCATTGGCCCATATGAAGTTATTGAACGTGTGGGTCCAGTGGCCTATAGGCTAGCTTTACCACCAGAGATGGACAAGATCCACAATGTGTTCCATGTATCCATGCGCAGAAGATACCGCTCAGATCCTTCACATGTCATCTCCAGAGAAGAAATTGAAATACAGCCGGATTTGACATATGAAGAAGAACCTCTACGGATCCTGGCTCGAGAAGTAAAAGAGTTGAGAAACAAGCAAATTCCATTGGTGAAAGTGCTTTGGAGGCACCACAACACCGAGGAGGCAACTTGGGAAAGTGAAGAATCGATGAGGCAACAGTTCCCTCAACTGTTTGCATCAGGTAAATTTCGAGGACGAAATTTAAATTAGAGGGGAAGAGTTGTAACACCCTCCCGATAACCACTCCGTACATCCTACTGTTCCGGTGACCGGTGTCGGTCCGGACAGCTAGAATGTCCGGAAAAATATTTAAACTAAAGTCAGGAACCATAATTAACTCAAATATTAACAAGAAAAATTTAGTAAAAATTTTTGAAATAAAATACAACCGAGTTAAACGAGCCGGTGCCCAAGCGATGGGTAACCGAAGGGAAGTTGCGGTTCTCGCAACGAGGAGCCCTAGACCCGGGGGAAAAATTATAAAATAATTTTTGGGACTCCAGAAAAGGGTAATTGAGGTTCCCATGGCATTAGAATGCCAAGAAAATACCTAGAAAAAATTTTCAATCGGTACAGACAATTTTGACCCGTTAAGCCAAACGGAGGGCATTTTGCTCATTTCGCCTTCCGAGGTGATTTTTGGCCGACTTGCCCAGTTGAGTAAATAATTAATATAACATAAAATATGAATAAACATTACTAGAAATCAAATTGAAAATGAGTAGTGGAGAAAAGGAAAGAAAATGAGGAAAAAAGCTTAATTATGGCATCATGGTGATGTCATTAAGGTTATTTGGACCAATCACAATTTAACCACCCTTTGACTAACTAAATAAAAGACAAAATGAATACTAAATTTACCAAAATTTGCAGCAGCCCCTCCTCATTCCCTACCCAGCCGAAACACACCTAGAAACCTTCATTGAAGTTCAAATAAGCAAGCTCAAATTCCTACCTTGTTTCACCCTAAAATCATAACCTAGCTTCACTAAAGTTTGTTCTAGTACCTTGCATGGTCTCTTGGCAGCCTAGAAGAAGGAAGAAATTGGTGTTTAGGGCTTTGGAAATTCTGCCCAAACAAGGTTAGTGCATATATGAAGTTTAAAACTCATTAATTCCATGATCTATGCTTGTAATGAATGAAAAATTGTGAAATAATGAAACAAATCCATGTGTATCTCTACCAAAGAATTTAGGCAGCCCTATGGGAGATTGAGGTTGATTGTTTGATAAGCTTAGAATGGTTGGAAATCATGGTTAAAGTATTAATATGCATGGAGACTTAAGTAAGTATGTTAATCAAAGTGTATGAGTAATGAGTTTGGACATTAGGGTTGTGTAGGTGAAATTGTGACTTAGCTTAGGAAATGGTTAGGGAACTTTTTAATGGTCAATTAGTGACCATTTTAGGTAGGTTGACCCTAATTAGAACTGAAAAATGAGATGGTAAAGTGAAAGTATAAACTGCCCTATGGACAGCAGCATAGGGACTGAAATTTCAGTCCCTTTGCACTGCCATAACTTGGGCTGTGCTTGTCCAATTGATGTTTGGCCAATTGGACATGAAACTAGGCTTATAATGGCACATTTTTGCTGAAGAAACCATGCCCAAAAGACCAAAGCCAAAAGGTCAAAACTCAGCCACAATCCGGAACCCTGAAACTGCCTCTGCAGAATTTGACCAAATGAATAGTAACTGTTCATTTGGCCATAAGTCACTGTAGATTTGGTCAATTGGTCTAAAATTTTTACAGCAACAAGTTAAGACATAGACAAACAACTTTCATGAAGGAACCTACCCCAAATTATGGCCAGAACCCATTCAACCAAGTGACTCAAGTCACTGTTCATGCACTGTAGATATGGTAAATTTCTGCAGACTGCATATCCAGATAGCCTGGGTTTTTGAGCCATATCTGGAGCTACAAAACTCCAAATGGAGTGATTCAAAAAAGGAAATTCAACTAGACAAAATAAGGAACAACTTTCATGTTTTACATTTCTTCAAATTCCAACAGTAACAGTGTCCAATGGAACAGTAAAGTTATGGTACAAAATCTGAAAAATCTGCTCCTTTGGTTTAATGTTTAGAAATGGTAAAAACACTTAATGCCAACAAGTTTTAAACACCAAATGTGGTATGTTGGGAGTGCCAAAGTTGATGTATACATTTTTATTCTAAAAGTCAATATTTTTGTTGACCAATGATGAATAGTGACACCAAAAAAGTTGAAATTCACAAGTTGACAAATTTAAGAGTTTCAAATGCCCTAGTATACCTAACAAGATTGGTTTGGATAGTTTGGCATGCCAATAGGGTTCAGTTAGCGATCGCACATGGCAAAAATGCCATTCTGATTTCATGGCTTTTAGCCATTCGACTTTGTATTGAGACTTGGCCTTGTGCCGATATTATTTACACTTGTTAGCCATTGCTGCACACCGGGAGATACATATGTGACCGATG
This sequence comes from Hevea brasiliensis, assembly GCF_030052815.1. Taxonomy (NCBI): domain Eukaryota; kingdom Viridiplantae; phylum Streptophyta; class Magnoliopsida; order Malpighiales; family Euphorbiaceae; genus Hevea; species Hevea brasiliensis. The sequence goes on along the minus strand of NC_079502.1, from coordinate 59,440,638 downwards.
GTGTGACGGCCCGAGGTACTAGGTACCCAGTGCCAGTTTACCCATTATCCAGTCCAGTCGTCTAGTGTAGGTTACTTGGGCAACCAAATGAATGAAATGAACCAAGTTACTGAATTAATGTATATATAACCATACTAAACAAATGAATCATACACATTCACTATACATTTATTTTCTTGCTATTTTCTTCTATTATATTATTGCACCACTAAGCATTATTGCTTAGCGCGTTGCTTTTGCCACGCGTAAGTACTGGAGATCCCGATCGTGAGCCCAGTAGACCACAATCGGGTGAGTCTATCGGCGATTCTGCTCGATGTCCGTGTCACCTCACTACTGCGATTGCATCGGTAGGGCACTAGGTGTCATTTTGTCATTTTGATATTTTGTAGCAGATTTGTATTTTCTCATATGTATTTGAACTCATGTAATATATTTTGATGTTTATGTAAATAATGAAAGTTATGACTATGAATACAAGATTTGAGCATGTATTTATTGCTTGTATATGAGAAAAGGTTGTTGAAACCTGAAACTGAAAAATTGTTGAAATCTTGATATTGAGTTTTGTGATGACATTGAAGTTGAGAATGAATGAATTTGTTTATTGGAAGTGTTTTTAATGTGTTCAAGAACGGTTTTCTCCATTTTTAGCCTACTCACGGATTTTCTTTAAAATTTTCGGAACCTTAAATGAATAATACTTTTGATAAATGGCTTAAACAAATTGTATTTCATAAATTATATGCAAAAGCATGATATAAATTAATTGAGGAATATTAGAGTGTGCCGGTACACCGTGTGGCATTACTTACTCGGGTATACTGTACACGGGTGAAGGGTGTCACAGATTGTATTCATGTTTGTTACCAAGTTATATATATGAGATATAAAAAAGATGGAATGGTGAGTCTCATGCCATATAACAAATATGATAGGCACTTATAAATGATAAGTAGGCCGAACCAGTGACACTTATGACAAGCACATGGAGTTTACTCTTGTCAATGTTTTGTCATAAATCATATCAGTGCATATAATCTTTAGACCTGAGATAGCACAGTTATCTTGTATATAGGTAGTTTGAGTTTGATACTGCTTTCATACTTGTACTATGTGTGGATATATTGGCATGTATTGGCTCCTACTAGTTATATATGGAGGTAGGTGTTGATCAAGATGGAATCTATTCCTCTAAGTAAATAGAGATAAAATCCTATGTTCATTTAATTGTTCTTGATGTTTCAAGTTCCTGGCCAGGACAGATAGATTTATTCAGAAAAGTGTTTCTGATGAGAAAATCTTTTTAATCAAGAACTGGAATTAAAAGAGAACATAATATTCATAGTAAATGGAGTTTGACATAAACCATGACTCCAGCTTGAGTTGGGATTTTGTAACAGAGAGATTCTAGCGCATGGTAACATATGATTATAGGTTCATTAAAGGTAAACCTTATTAATAATTGGGTGGCCATGGCATGCTATGCTAGGTGTTAACCATGGTCTATGAGGTTCATAAAATGTTTTAGAGAAATCATTTATGGTAAGAAAGAGTTCTGATGATATTAAGAGTTGATATCATGTCTCATTGCCAATTAGTGATGAGCCTAGTAAGTCACACACATACACAAGTTATCACCTATTTAAATATTAATTAATTAATTAATTAAAGAGTTTAATTGATTAATTAAGTAGGTTTGGTTTGCAATTAAATTGCAAAGTCCCTAGCATGACTTGAAACTAAATCTAGATTATTGGATGTATAGTATAAGTTAAATTTATATTTAAAGTGTTTAAATAAGAATTTAATTAATGAGAAATTAATTAATAGAGATTAATTAATTAATTTATATTTGATATAAATTAGAAGAAGAAAAAATAATTATTTTGGGTTAGGAACTCAAAATTAAGACACAGGGGCATTTTGGTCATTTCACAGTGTGACACGTGGCACCATGAGATGGTGACACATGGGATTACACATAAGCTTGCCAAATGTTTTTAATCATGTAAGATGATTAAAATCAAGATTAAATATAGGTTTGACACTTGGCACAATGTGATTGGGTCACTCAAACCTAGAGCTAATCAAAGGGTGACATGTGGCAAAGGTTTAATGTGTTAACCTAGCTATATAAGTGTTGTTATGAAAAAGGAAAAAAAACAACAGCCACTCCTCTCCTTTGTCACGCCATTTTGAGGCTCTTCATCTATTCTTCTTCATCTTTCATCAATTCAAAGAGATTAGCCATCAATCTCTTGAATTAAGAACACTATAAATTGTTTTTAGTGTCATGGTTACATCTCTAATCTATTAAAAGGAAGAACTTGAATTTCTAATTAATAGAAAAAGCTTTAGAAGCTGTTAAAGGGCTGTCATAGTTGTTCTTGGTGTGGAAAAACTAGAGGGACAACATCTAGTGTCCTGAAGACAAATCTCAAAGGCGCAGACACGCTGCAGTGCATCAAGAGGTTAGTGTAATCGTTCTTGATTTAATCTAGGGTTCTAAAATTAATCTGATTAATTTTAAAATCCTAAATGGCAAATACAGATCCAAAAACATATTAAAAGAGTTTTAATATGTTGTTTATCATTGAAATCAAATAGATAAAAATAAATCTTGCATGATGCATGTGACCCTAGGTGAAATTTTTTGAATTCAATGGTTTAAACTTGTGTTTTTCACGCTTCTGTTCCTTCAATTGGTATCAGAGCCACTATATTTGCCATTTAGATTGATGTTTACATGATTTAATTGTGTGTTTGATCATGAGATCAAAAGTTCATTGCTGGTTGCAAAGCCAAGGTGGCGGCACAAATGATGAACACCATGGTGCACATGGTTGATGCACCACAATGGTGTGCAAAGGTAAATGGATGGTGAATGTGCAATTGTTGTATGATCTAAGATCCATTTTATGTCTAATTAAGTTGTTTAATTAGAATTTTTATTACACAATTAAATTATGATTCAAATCAGAATTTTAAAAATTGTTTGAATGTGATTCAAATCTGAATTTTAAAAGTTGTTTGAATGTGATTCAAATCTGAATTTTTAAAGTTGCTTGAATCATATTTAAATCTGATTTTTTAAAATTGATTGAAAAAAATTCAGATCTAATTTTTTAAAAAATGTTTGAATGTGATTCAAATCTGATTTTTTTAAAAATGTTTGAATGTGATTCAAATCTGAATTTTTAAAGTTCTTTGAATGTGATTCAAATCTGAATTTTTAAATTTATTTGAATGAGATTCAAATCTAAATTTTTAAATTTATTTGAATCATATTCAAATCTGGATTTTTAAGTTGAATATGAGATATTCAATTTAATTTAAGTATGTATGTTTTATTTAATTGTTAAATAGTGATATGCATGATGGATGATCATGGACTATAAAAGATCAATGTGATTGGATTTATTTCTTTTATGTTTCTTTGAGATTGTAAATTAATTAATTTATTTTAATTTATTTTGGGCATGTATTATTAAGTTTGTAATAATTTTTGGGTTGTAATTTCATTTATTTAAGTTCTTGTAAATTCGCCTTGGTATGTCAAAGATTACTATGTAATATTGGATTGCAAGAAGTTCAAGGAGGTCAAAAGCATTGGTGGGACTGGTGGGAGGAATTTAAGATCAAGTGTTGATTATGTACTCCTTCAGTAACTCTTGTAAAATGAATGAATGAAATGCACCTAGGAATACCCTGATTGAATTCTTGGTGGCTCAGAATTGAATCCCTTAGAAAGTCCATGATCATACCATATTTATTGCTTATCTATGAATGCATGAGATGTATGGGAATGTATGCTATTATATGATATATGCATGCTAATTGGATAATGTGCAAAGTGAGACCTTAATAGTAATTAGAATGACCATAAAATCTTCCAAACAAATGATTAAGTTGGAAATGCTATAATTAAAGTAATTATAACATAGGCCCTCCATTGGGGCAATTATTTTAAGAAATTTTAAATAGTTGCATAAGATGCAATTAATTTAAGAGATTTTCTTAAGAATAATTTATTAAGCATGAGATGTTGTAAATATGTAAATAGTTTGGTAGCCAATATTGGATGTACCTGAGGACATTAAAATTATTTGCATAATTACTGGCTCAATGGGATCAACTTAACTAATGCATGATAAGTCAATAATGGATGTACCTGAGATTTTGAGCATTAAGGGCTAGGTAAAGGATTGAACCTCATATGAGATGTGATGGGAAAGGAGTTGCTCACTTATAGTTTATTGTAATTCCAAAAATGGATGTACCTGAGGATGATCAATAGAATTATAAGAATTCAATCACCCACTAGAAATCCATCCAACTAGGATTTCCGTTTTCTACGTTGGAAGTGTAGGATTCACTAGGTTAGTGGGAGGACCAATTTGATTAGAAGACCATAATCATTTTGGTTAATTACATGATATATTTACTAATTAATCTGGTTATTTTCTACAGTTAATTTTTTGATAAAAATGAGCACAGAACAACCACCACCATCCAATATCCTTGCAAGAATTCTTGATCAATAGGTTGACAGGACCTAATCTGTCTTATTGGCTAAGAAATTTGAAACTTATCTTGAACCTTGAACATATAGGATATGTTCTAGATTCAAATGTTCCTTGTCCCTTACCTCCAGAGGCCACACAAGAGGAACATGAAACTTTGGATAAGTGGAAGGAGCATGATATGAGAGCTAAGTGTTACATGCTTGCTTCCATGAGTAATGAGTTACAAAAGCAGCATGAGAACATGTTGAGTGCAAGTGAGATCCTCCTTCACCTACAAGAGTTGTATGGTGAGCACAGCAGGAATGCTAGGTATGAGATATCTAGACAGCTATTCCGTATGAGGATGTCTAAGGGACAGAATGTTGGGGATCATGTCCACAAGATGATTCGGCTGATTGACCAGTTGGAACATCTTGACTTCAACATGGATTTCCAACTACAGACGGATTTGATCCTTCAGTCCCTTCCTGAGTCTTTTGGGAATTTTATGACAAATTTCCATATGACTAAACAGGAATGCACCTTAGCTGGTTTACTCAACATGCTGGTTATTGCCCAAAAGAATATGCCGGGCAATAAAGGAAAAGAGGTAGCTTTGATTGCATCTTCTTCTGCTGGAAAGTCCAACAAGAAGAAGGGCAATAAGAAAAAGAACCTCAAATTCCTAGTCCTTCCAAGAAAATATCTAAACAGAAAAGGAAGACTAAAGCTAATGGAGGCAAAGGAAAGTATTTCCACTGCCAAAAGGATGGGCACTGGAAAAGGAACTGCCCAGAGTATATTGCTTCTCTGAAGGACAAGAAGGATACACCTTCGGAAGGTATGTCCATATCTTGTTATTTAGATTCTGATGATACTCATAGTTCATCTACAACTTGGGTTTTAGATACTGGTGCCAGTTCTCACATTTCTAATGATATGCAGAAACTAGCAAATAGTAGTAGCTTGTGTTCTCAAGATATTAGAGTCTGGATTGGCAATGGCTCAACTGTTGAAGCTTTAGCCATAGGATCTAAATCTTTTTACATGTTTGGACATGTTTTGTGTTTGGATAATATTTTATATGTACCTGATGCTTTTAAGAACATCATTTCTATATCTAGTTTGACTAGAAATGGCTATGAATTTCAGTTCACAGATGATGTTTGCAATATTTATTTTGGAAATAAATATGTTGGTTCAGGTTATATGAATGATGGTCTTTATTATTTGGATAATAATGACAAACACAAATTGAATGCAAGTCATCTAAAAGAATGCAATGCCATGGTGAAAACCAACTCAAGTTCAAAATATATTTGGTACTTAAGGTTATGTCATATTGCAGAAGATAGGATTGCAAAACTGGAAAAAATGGGGATTCTATCCTCATTGGGCTCTGAGCCTACTCCAACTTGTGAATCTTGCCTTCAGGGCAAAATGACTAGATCACCCTTTATTGGACAAGGGCAAAGAGCTGAAAATATTTTGGAGCTAATACATAGTGATGTATGTGGTCCATTTAAAGAAATGGCTAGAGGGGGCTTTCATTATTTTATTACCTTTACTGATGATAAATCAAGATTTGGGTATTTGTATTTGATGAAATATAAACATGAATCCTTTGAAAAGTTTAAAGAATTTAAATCTGAAGTAGAAAATCAAACAGGAAAGAGTATTAAAGCTCTTCGATCAGATCGTGGAGGTGAATATTTGAGTACTGAATTTGATGAATACTTGAGAGAGCATGGCATTGTTTCTCAGCTGACTCCTCTAGGAACGCCACAGCTGAATGGTGTATCTGAAAGGAGAAATTGTACCCTATTGGATATGGCACGTAGTATGATGAGCTATAATGATATGCCAATTTTCTTTTGGGGATTTGCATTAGAATCAGCTTTGTATATTCTGAATAGGATTCCATCAAAATCAGTTTCTTCCACACCTTATGAGATATGGCATGGAAAAAAACCAAGTCTTAAGCATGTTAAGATTTGGGGTTGTCCAGCTTATATCAAAAAGCTGAACACTAATAAATTGAAGACCATATCAGAAAAAGGTCGATTTGTTGGATATCCAAAAGATCGTTTTGGATATTATTTTTATTTGCCTACTTCACAAAAGGTTATGATAAGTAGAGATGCCACATTTCTTGAACAACAGTTTGTTCAAGAAGGAGGCAAATGAAGGCAAATAGAGTTAGAATTGGAGAATTCTGACCAACCAATAGATCAGATGGATATAGATCCATCTAGTCAACCTATACCCGTTGATGAAACATTTACAGCTGTTCCTCGTAGAACAACCAAGGTATCTCACCCACCAGTGAGATATGGTTTTCTTCATGAAGAAGAACAAGAGTTGTCTACTCATGAAGAAGTAGATCATGGAGATGATCCACTTACCTATGAAGAAGCTATATCAGATATAGACTCTTCAAAATGGATTGATGTTATGAAATCCGAGATTGATTCCATGTATAAGAATCAAGTTTGGGATCTTATTGACCCACCTAAAGGTATTGTACCTATAGGGAACAAATGGATTTTCAAGAAGAAAATTGGTTCTGATGGAAAGGTAGAGACCTATAAGGCAAGGCTAGTAGCGAAAGGGTTTCGCCAAAGGCAAGGAGTCGACTATGAGGAGACTTTCTCGCCTGTTGCCATGCCTAAATCAATTAGGATTTTATTAGCAATAGCTGCATACTATGATTATGAGATTTGGCAGATGGATGTCAAAACAGCTTTTCTCAGTGGATACATTGAAGAAAACATTTTCATGGAACAACCTAGGGGTTTTGAATCCCAAGATGGTTCCAAGGTATGCAAGCTAAAGCAATCCATTTATAGGTTGAAACAAGTTTCGAGGAGTTGGAACATCCATTTTGATGAAGCCATTAAATCCTTTGGTTTTATCAAAAATAAGGATGAGCCATGTGTATATAAGAAGGTTAGTGACAGTGCTATCACTTTCCTTGTCTTATATGTAGATGACATACTGTTGATGGGTAATGACACAGGTATGTTGACAACTATAAAGGTATGGTTGTCAAAAACATTCTCCATGAAAGACTTAGGGGAAACAACCTATATTCTTGGGATTCGCATATATAGAGATAGAGCGAAAAGAATAATTGGTTTATCCCAAAGTCTATACTTGGAAAAGGTGTTAAAGAGGTTTAACATGCTTGATTCCAAGAGAGGATTGTTACCAGTGAGACATGGTATCCACCTTTCTAAAGAGATGTCTCCAAAGACACCTGAAGAAAGAGATAAGATGGCCAGGATTCCATATACTTCGACTATTGGAAGTTTAATGTATGCAATGTTGTGTACTAGGCCGGATATCGCATATGTTGTTAGTTTGACTAGCAGGTATCAATCCAATCCAGGTTTGGAACACTGGATAGCTGTCAAGAATATCCTTAAGTACTTGAGAAGAACTAAGGATTTATTCTTGATTTATGGAGGTGGAGACTTGCAATTGGATGGTTATACTGATTCTGATTTCCAATCAGATATCGATGATAGAAAGTCTACCTCTGGATATGTGTTCATTTGTAATGGAGGTACAATCAGTAGGAAGAGTTCCAAACAGAGCATGACTACAGATTCCACTACAGAGGTTGAGTGTATTGCTGCATCAGATGCTACAAAGGAAGCTATTTGGATAAAGAAGTTCGTGACAGAACTTACAGTAGTTCCTTCCATTGAGTCAGCAATTCCACTACACCGTGACAACAATGGAGCAGTCATACGGGCTAAGGAACCAAGGTCTCACCAGAAATCCAAACACATAGAAAGGCGCTACCACATTATCAGAGAAATAGTTGGGCGAGGCGATGTAGCCATGCAGAAAATAGCATCAGCTGAAAATCCAGCTGATCCATTCACTAAGCCTATGTCACAGACTCAGTTAGACCGACATCTTGAGAAGATAGGTCTAAGATATTGTAATGAATGGCTCTAGTGCTAGTGGGAGATTGTTAGTAGTATGTCCTAGAGCATACCATTTAGTATGTATCTTATACATATTTTTATTAATAAAAGGCATTTCCACTTTTCCGTTTACATAATATATTTATGTGTAATAGAAAAGGTCCGTTGATATTTTGTTAGAAATATTATTCTTAAGTTGTTAAGAATATGAGTGACAATATTTCTAGCACAAAGTATCATAAATAGGTTCACAATCGAGGATACTTCATAATAAAGACATAACTTATCCAGAAAGATTGTATTCATGTTTGTTACGAAGTTATTTATATGAGATATAAATAAGATGGAATGGTGAGTCTCATGCCATATAACAAATATGATAGGCACTTATAAATGATAAGTAGGCCAAACCGGTGACACTTATGACAAGCACATGGAGTTTACTCTTATCAATGTTTTGTCATAAATCATATCAGTGCATATCATCTTTAGACCTGAGATAGCACAGTTATCTTGTATATAGGTAGTTTGAGTTTGATACTGCTTTCATACTTGTACTATGTATGGGTATATGGGCATGTGGGCTCCTACTAGTTATAAATAGAGGTAGGTGTTGATCAAGATAGAATCTGTTCCTCTGAGTAAATAGAGACAAAATCCTATGTTCATTTAATTGTTCTTGATGTTTCAAGTTCTTGGCCAGGACAGATAGATTTATTTAGAAAAGAGTTTCTGATGAGAAAATCTTTTTAATCAAGAACTGGAATTAAAAGAGAACATAATATTCATAGTAAATGGAGTTTGACATAAACCATGACGCCAGCATGAGTTAGGATTTTGTAACAGAGAGATTCTAGTGCATGGTAACATATGATTATAGGTTCATTTAAGGTAAACCTTATTACTAATTGGGTGGCCATGGCATGCTATGCTAGGTGTTAACCATGGTCTATGAGGTTCATAAAATGATTTAGAGAAATCATTTATTGTAAGGAAGAGTTCTGATGATATTAAGAGTTGATATCATGTCTCATTGCCAATTAGTGATGAGCCTAGTAAGTCACACACATAAACAAGTTATGTAACACCCTCCCGGTAGCAATTCCGCACAGTCTACTGTTTCGGTGACCGGTGTCGGTCCGGACAGCTAGAACGTCCGGAAAAAATATTCAAATCAAAGTGAGGGACCATAATTAACTCAAATATTAATGAGAAAAATTTAGTAAAAATTTTAGAAATAAAATACAGTTAAGTCAAAAGAGCCGGTGCCCAAGCGATGGGTAACTAGAGGTAAGTTGCGGTTCTCGCAACGAGGAGCCCTAGACCCGGGGAAAAAATTATAAAATAATTTTTGGGACTCCAGAGAAGGGTTATTGAGGTTCCCATGGCATTAGAATGTCAAGAAAATACCTAGAAAAATTTTTCAATCGGTACAGACAATTTTGACCCATTAAGCCAAACGGAGGGCATTTTGGTCATTTCGCCTTCAGAGGTGATTTTTGGCCGACTTGTCCAGTTAAGTAAATAATTATTATAATCTTAAATATGAATAAATATTGCTAAAAATTAAATTGAAATGTGGTAGAAAAGAAAAGAAAAGAAAAATAAAAAATTAAGCAAATAATGACATCACATGATGTCACTCACTTACTCCCACCCAATCACCACTTGACAAAACTAATAAAAAGAGATAAAATGAACTTAAAATGAGATAAAAAAACAAAAGAACCAGCAGTTTCCTTCTTCATACGGGCTGGAATAAGAGAGAGAGAGAGAAAAGGAAAAGAAAGAAAGAAAGAAAGGAAGAAGGAGAAGGAGAAGTAGCAGAAATAGGGGTTCAGCAGGGCAGCATATTTCTTTTCCGTCCAGGTGAGTTTGGCTCAACATCTAAGGCTGATTTTTGGATATGTTTAAGCTATGTATGTGTGGAAGTTATGGTAAAAATTTGGTGATTGTTCAACGGTTGGATTTGGAGAAACATATTGTTGAACACAGGCTGTCTATAGGTTGAATTCTGAATTTTGGCTACTGAAATTTGAGAAAAATAAATAGTTAGGATGCTTATAAAATTATGAAATTTGGTACAAATGATATTTGGGATGTTGAGGCTGCTGTTTTAAAATTTGGTGAATTTTAGACTTGTGGTTTATGAGATATAAATTGTTTTCCATGAGCTGTCTGAGTAAGACTGATTTCTGCAAAAATTCAGATTGTGAAGGGTTGAATGAATGTTTTGATATCTCATGATATAGAGATGATTTGATGCTGAAATTTTTACTGATATTGTATAGAGATGTCTTGAATATATGGTATAAATTTGGGATTTATCTAACGGTTAGATCATTATATATAAATTTGAATGCACAAGCTGCCAGATTGGGTATAAATGGGTTGTGGATTTAAGATTTATGATGGGAGTTTAGTCCAATTTAAGGGGAAATGCTATTGAATTTTTATTGGATATTTAATTTAGGAAAGTGAAGTTATAATTGATTATGATTATTATGGTTCTAGGAGAAATCTTGAAGAATAACAAGCTCAAGGTTGGTTTCAAAAAGGTTAGTGCATACACTTATCTTCCTTTCTTAAATTTTGTTAGGAAGTTAAATTGAATGAGAAATTGATGAAAAAAATTGAACAAAACATATATGTGGGAGTGTGCATGAATTTCAGCAGCTTTGATATATAAGGGTATGATGAGTTTAATTGATATTAAACTTGCCTAGAGATGGTATGAGATATGTATATATGTGATGGATGGGTTGATAAAGTATAGGTTGCATGAAATGAATATGAAAACTAGGGTTTTGGGGAGTAAAAATTAGCTTGGCTTATGAAATTGTTAAAGTACATCCTAATGGTCAATTAGTGACCATTTGAAGGAATTTGACCTTAATTGGGACTGGAATAAAGCATGGCAAAGGGAAGGTGTGTACTGCCTAGAGGGTGCAGAATGGTGACTGAAAATTCAGTCCATTTACACAGCCATAACTTTGGCTGTGTAGGTCCAATTGGTGTTTGGCCAATTGGACATGAAACTAGGCTTATAATGGCACATCTTTGCTAAAGAAACCATGCCCAAAAGACCAAAGCAAGAGGACCAAAGCTTGGCCCCAATCCGGATACCCTGAAACTGCCTCTGCATAATTGACCAAATGAACAGTAACTGTTCATTTGGCCATAACTCACTGTAGATTTGGTCAATTGGCCTGAAATTTTTACAACAACAAGTTAAGACATAGAAAAACAACTTTCATGAAGGAACCTACCCCAAATTATGGCCAGAACCCATTCAACCAAGTGACTCAAGTTACTGTTCATGCACTGTAGATATAGTAAATTTCTGCAGAATGCATATCCGGATAGCTTGGGTTTTTGAGCCATATCTGGAGCTACAAAACTCCAAATGGAGTGATTCAAAAAAGGAAATTCAACTAGACAAAATAAGGAACAACTTTCATGTTTTACATTTCTTTAAATTCTAACAGTAACAGTGTCCAATGGAACAGTGAAGTTGACTCACCAAAACTGAAAAATCTGCTCCTTTGGTTTAATGCTTGGAAATGGTATTAACACTTAAATCCAACAAGTTTTAAACACCAAATGTGGTATGTTTGGAGTGCCAAAGTCAATGTACATATTTTCTATCCAAAAGTCAACATTTTTGTTGACCAATGAGGTGAATAGTGACACCAAAACCAAAAATTGGCAATTTTGCCAAAATGACCTAAGCTTTGAGAAAGTGACCAAAACTAACAAGTTTTGAATACAAAATGTGGTATGTTGGGAGTATTAAAACCAATGTACCTATTGTTTATGCAAAAGTCAACATTTTAGTTGACTAAGGAAATGAATAGTGACATGAAAACTTGAAATTCAAAAATTGTGAAACTTAAAAATGCAAAATGCCCTAGTAGGCCTAATGTGATTGGTTTGGATAGTTTGGCATTCCAATAGGGTATTGTTTTAGCAGTACTGCGAAAGGAAAGGCTTTTATGCCTGTATTCATGGCTTTATGCCCGTATCCATGGCTTTTATGCCCGTATTCATGGCTTTTATGCCGATTATGTGATATCATGGCTTTTTAGCCATCGATCGCATACGTGGTTGGCGCTCGCGTCCCATGGTATGACGGCCCGAGGCACCGCGGTGTCCAGTGCCAACGACCCGTTATCTAGTCCAGTCGTCCAGTATAGGTTACTTGGGCATGGAAAAGTATAACTGTAATTGAACTGATTATTGAAGAAAATACGAAAACTAAATATCAGGAATGATTACGATAGAATACAATGATAACTTAAAATTCATGAAGAAGTTAATATCATAAAACGTAATTAGCCCTCGACTAAACACTAAGTTGGTAATTATTCAGTTCTTATGAACACAATGGCTAAGAAATTATGATTTTTATATTGCATATTATTTCTTTCTATTTTATTATTTGCACCACTAAGCTTTATGCTTAGCGTCGCTTTGCAACGCGTAGGTACGAAAGATTGACAGAGCACCAGAGACCACGATTCGGTAAGGCGGTTCACGCTCGCATAGTGTCTGTGTCACCTCACTGTCAGCAGTGCATTGGTAGGACGCTAGATGTCATTTTGGTATTTTGTAATTGATTTTATTTTCTCATATGTATTTGAAACTTATGTAATGTATTTTGATATTCATGTAAATAATGAAAAGTGTGGTTGTAAATGGAAAAGTGAATGTTTATCTATGATTTATGCATGATATCATATGAGATGGATGAATGAGAACTGAGATTGAACATTGTTGAGAATTTGATAAATGGAGTTGAGATGATGGAAAATGAATATAGGAAGTGTTTTTCACAGGTTCCGAAGAACTGTTTTCTCCATTTTTAGCCGGCACTCCGCCGGATTTTCTATAAAATTTTCGGAACCTCAAATAAATAGTAATTTCGATAAATGGCTTAAAATGAATTATATTTCACAAGTTATATTCAAAATTATGATAAAAAAAAATTAATTAAGATAAAAATAGAATGCTCGGCACACTGAGTGGCATAACTTGCTCGGCTACACTGTAGTCGGGTAAGGGGTGTCACAAGTTATCACCTATTTAAATATGATTTAATTAATTAATTAAAGAGTTTAATTGATTAATTAAATAGGTTTGGTTTACAATTAAATTGCAAAGTCCCTAGCATGACCTGAAACCAAATCTAGATTATTGGATGTATAGTATAAGTTAAATTTATATTTAAAGTGTTTAAATATGAATTTAATTAATGAGAAATTAATTAATAGAGATTAATTAATTAATTTATATTTTATATAAATTAGAAGAAGAAAAAATAATTATTTTGGGTTAGGAACTCAAAATTAAGACACAGGGGCATTTTGGTCATTTCACAGTGTGACACGTGGCACCATGAGATGGTGACACATGGGATTACACATAAGCTTGCCAAATGTTTTTAATCATGTAAGATGATTAAAATCAAGATTAAATATAGGTTTGACACTTGGCACATTGTGATTGGATCACTTAAACCGAGAGCTAATCAAAGGGTGACATGTGGCAAGGGTTTAATGTGTTAACCTAGCTATATAAGCTTTGTTATGAAATAGAAAAAAAAACAAGCAGCCACTCCTCTCCTTTGTCATGCCATTTTGAGGCTCTTCATCTATTCTTCTTCATCTCTCATCAATTCAAATAGATTAGCCATCAATCTCTTGAATTAAGGACACTAGAAATTGTTTCTAGTGTCCTGGTTACATCTCTAATCTATTAAAAGGCAGAACTTGAATTTCTAATTAATAGAAAATGCTTTAGAAGCTGTTCAAGGGCTGCCATAGGTGTTCTTGGTGTGGACAAACTATAGGGACAACATCTGGTGTCCTGAAGACAAATCTCAAAAGCGCAGACACGCTGCAGTGCATCAAGAGGTTAGTGTAATCGTTCTTGATTTAATCTAGGGTTCTAAAATTAATCTGATTAATTTTAAAATCTTAAATGGAAAATAAAGATCCAAAAACTTATTAAAAGGTGTTTAATATGTTGTTTATCATTGAAATCAAATAGATAAAAATAAATCTTGCATGATGCATGTGACCCTAGGTGAAATTTTTTGAATTCAATGGTATAAACTTGTGTTTTTCACGCTTCCGTTCCTTCATTCGTAAGAGTTGAGGTAACACTAATGCAGATCTATTTTCTCTAGTTATTTTAGGTTAAGGTATGGATCTCGGTCCACAGAAAGTCATAGATTCGAAAAGGATAAGTATAGGAAAAATTTGATCTATCGGGATATACCGTGGTAACTATGTAATGTTCTCGATGTTTGTGCTATAAGCTACAGATTACAGTACCGACTTGTGATTATTGTGTAGAGCTATGTATTTCCGATAGTAAATTAAGATAAGGATAAGATTGTAAAGCTAGGACTAGTAAGACAGACTGAAGAGAAAGTAAAGTATTATAACACGAAAAAGTGGAAAGACAAGGAGATAGCAGTCCCTCGATTATTTACACTCGGTAAATTTTGAGGATGAAATTTTATTTAGAGGGGAAGAATTGTAACACCCTCACCGTAGGTAGTCCATATGTTCTACTGTTTCGATGACTAATGTTTGTCCAGACAGCCAGAATTTTTGGAACTACACTTAAATGATAGTGAGAAGACATAAAATGATGGAATACATGGTAAGAAAATACAAGAAAAATTAAGAGAAAATAAAAGAAAGGAAATGCAACTAGGTCAAATGAGCTAGAACCATAGCGATGGGTGACTGCATCAGAAAGTCACTGCATAGATAGTTGAGGACCCTAGGGCTGCGAGGAACCCCTAAAAAATAATTTCTGAGACTTAATTAAAGGTCTACTGAGGTACAAATGACATTGTTCTTTTACAGGTTAGAATTATTGAGATTGAGATTGAGTTGTAAAAATATATTAGAATTGTTCTTGTATAGGTTAGAAGAACTACTTTGTTAATTTTTAGTCGGCACTTTGTCAGATTTTTGGTAAAAATTTTTGGAATATGTCATTAATCAAATTTTAATAAATAGCGTAAATGGCCCAAACCTTATCTAGAAATATTTGAATAAATAAATCAAGAACTGAAGTGAAATAAGATAAGATAAGGTGCTCCAGCACAATGTGTGACATACCTTGCTCGGCTACACTGGAAAAGGGTAAGGGGTGTTACATGTATTCGCTTGTACTTTTGATATATTGTAATTATATCTTAAGCATGTAATGTATATTACAAAGTTGTATTCACTTGTACATTATTGTAAATTAGTGAAGTTTGAAATTTCATATATGAATTGTGTATGAATGGAAATGAGATGGAATTTCATATGGATCCATATGAGTGGAATTAATTGATGATTTGAATGTGAAAATGAGAATGAGAATATATATATACAAAATTGTTTTCAAACAAGTGGTCATTCATCAAAATGTTAATAATTTAGGGAAAACTCCATCAGTTTCACCATTTGATTTCTTTTTATAATAGAAAATAATAAATGGAATATAATTACTAAGAAATAAAGTAAGATCAGATAAGATGCTCTGACATAGGATGTGACATGCTTTGCTCGGCTATGCTGTAGACAGGTAAGGGGTGTTACACTTTATTAATGATATACTAGTGTATTCTAGAGGCCAGGAAGAGCATGAAGAGTATTTAAGGGTTGTACTACAGACCTTAAGGGAGAAGCAACTATATGCTAAGTTGGCCAAATGTGAGTTTTGACTGTATGAGATTTCTTTTCTGGGCCATATTATGTTAACTGATAGGATTAGGGTGGATCATGAAAAGATACAAGCTATTATGGATTGGAAACCAGTAAAGAATGTGATAGAAATTAGAAGTTTCTTGGGGTTGGCTGGCTATTACAGGAGATTTGTGAAGGGATTGTCTCTCATAACATCACCATTAAATAAATTATTGCACAAGAATGTTAAATTTGAGTGGGGTGATAAATGTCAAGCAAGTTTTAAAAAGCTAAAAGCGATGCTTACAGAGGCACCTATCCTTACACAACCATTGTAGGGGAGAGACTTTGTGATTTATAGTGATGCCTCATAAAATGGATTAGGGTGTGTATTAATGCAAGAAGGGAAGGTAGTTACTTATGCTTCTAGGCAACTTAAGCCACATGAGAAGAACTACCCCACACATGATTTAGAATTAGCAGCAATTGTGTTTGCAGTGAAGATATGGAGGCATTACTTGTATTGTAACACCTCTCACCCATCTACAATGTAGCCGAGTGAGGAGTGCCACATTAGGTGACGGAGCACCCTATCTTATGCTGTCCTGTTCATTGTTAATTTTAAACATATAGAAAATATGTGGTGAATTTATATATATATATATATATATATATATATATATATATATATATATATATATATATATACACTTGTTTTAAAGTCACAATTTATTTCTGTAGATAACTGGGTAGAACCTCCTTTGCTTAATTAACATCTGGTGGGGTCCACTAGTTACCTGTTAAAAATAATTTCATATCTCTACATGTCATATCATATCATTTCTGCTCATACAATTTCAAGTTCATTCATTCACTCATATAGAAATTCATATACAAAAATTTATAACTTTATTTACAATTCAAATATATAATTACAATTTTCATTTACTTCATAAACTAGTAATTACATCATGTTTATACACAATTGACCAAAATACTAGTCTATAGATGGGCCTTACCAAAATACAAAAGATTGATGAGGTGAACTCTGGACTTTATGTAGATCTGGTTAACTGCGGTTAGAACACTACTGTGGCGGCTACTATTATGGCGGCTGTTGATCTCTAGTACCTACGCGATGGAAAAACTAACGTGCTAAGCAAATTACTTAGTGGTGCATAATTTTAAAGAATAATAACTGAATAGTTAAAAGTAATAGCTATATGTATAATTTTGCACTTTTAGGTCAATTATATATTTTATTGCACTTTGGGAATAATTTACTTATCAGGATCTTATCTATGCATATATTTCATTTTCAATATCTTTAAACTCATATCAGTGAAATTGTTATCAATTCTAGGACATTTATAATTTTCTACACTTTGGGAACAGTAAGATTTAACAGTATCTTTTCTGTTCATTTCTTATATAGTTTAAGTCATTTATGACTTTTTTGTACTTTAAAACTAAATTAATTATTAGTATCTTATCTATTCATTGGTTTCATTCTCAGTCTCTTAAAATTATATCAATACGCAAGTAACCTATAACAGACTATAATGCTAGATACACTGGAATGTACGGGTTAGACAGCCGTATGTCTGTCTAGTATACATCTGTCATGTCAGGCACAAAGCCAGTGGGCAGGCTTTTAAAGCCAGAAATATAATTATACACAATGGCATCTGTCAAGTCAGGTACAAGGCCAGTGGGCAGGCATAAAACCTGTAGATCAATCATATCGGACATATATTATCGACCAATGATTATCCATGTAGGCTTATTCATGTGGGCCTATCCATGTAGACTTATTCATGTGGGCTTATTCATGTAGGCCTATCTATGTAGGCTTGCTCATGTAGGCCTATCTGTGTAGGCATATTCATGTAGGCCTATCTATGTAGGCCTATTCATGTAGGCAGTACTTGTCGGAGAGAAAGCATGGAAATTGGTGCATTGGAGCATTAATTTCAAACTTTTTCTTTTAGGGTTTCATGCATCATGCCACATCTCTTATGTGCCTAATTAATTTCAATGCTCAATTGTATATTAAAACACTTTTAATATGTATTAGAATCTTCATTTGCCATTTAAGATTGTGAATTAACAAATTAATTTAATTAAACACTAGTTTGAGAGAGGAATTTGGGCACTAATTTCTTTGATGCATTATGGATGCAATTGACACCTTTAGGAAGCTCCTAGGACCCCAAGTGTTGTCCCTCTAGCTTGTTCACACCAAGATCAGCAATGGCAGGCCCCAATTTTGCTTCTTAAGCCTTTGCCAACCAATTATAATTTGGGGCTTTGCTTTTAGAGAGGTTATATGTGTGTATAGGACACTAGAAATAATTTCTAGCAATTTTAATTCAAACGGAGTGAATGATTTCTCTTTGAATTGATGAGAAAGCAAGAGAAATGAGAGGGAATAGTGGTGCTGCCACCTTTAGAATAGAGAGAGTTCTTATTTTTAATTCTTCTTTCTTTTCCTTTTATAATTAGGTCAAATAATCACTTAAACGCTTTGCCACATGTCACCACGACATTGCATCTTATTTTTAATTCACTTATTCACATTAAGCCAAGTGTCAAAGCTAGACTTAATCTTGACTTTGATCATCTTACATGATAGGAAGACGAATGGCAAGCTTATATGGTGCCATTTGTCACCATTTCATGGTGCCACATGTCACTCTGTGAAATAACCAAATTACCCTTATGTTTTAATTTTGAGTTCTAAACCCAAAATCATTATTTATCATCTTCTAATCAATTTATATCAAATATAAATTAATTAATTAATCTCCATTAATTAATTTCTCACAATTAAATCATATGTAAATATTTTAAATATACATTTAACTTTTACTATACATCTAATAACGTAGATTTGGTTTCAAGCCATGCCAGGGACTTTGCAATCTCATTACAAACCAAACCTATTTAATTAATCAATTAAAGTCTTTAATTAATCAATTAAATCATATTTTACTTAGCGATTAACTTGAGTATGTGTGTGACTCACTAGGCTCATCACTAGTTGGTAATGAGATATGATATTAACTCTTAATATCATTAGAACTCTTTCTTACCATAAATGATTTCTCTAAATCATTTTAGGCATCTCATAGACCATGGTTAACACCTAGTATAGCGTGCCATGGCTGCCCAATCAATAACAAGGAATACCTTAAATGAACCTTTAATCATATGTTACCATGCGCTAAAATCTCTCTATTATAAATCCTAATTCGAGCTAGAGTCATGGTTAATGTCAAACCCCATTTACTATGAACATTATGTTCTCTTTTAATTCTAGTTCTTGATTAATTAGATTTTCTTGTCAAAAATTCTTTTCTAGCTAAATCTATTTGTCCTAGCCAGGAACTTGAAACATCAAGAACAATTAAATGAACATAGGATTTTATTCCTATTTACTTAGGTTAACAGATTCCATCTTGATCAATACCTATCTCCATATATAACTAGTAGGAGCCAACAAATGCCCATATACCCATACACAATATAAGTATGAAAACAGTATCAAACTCAAACCACCTATATAGAAGATAACTGTATCATCTCAGGTCTAAAGATTATATGCACTGATATGATATATGACAATGCATTGACAAAAGTAAACTCTATGTGCTTGTCATAAGCGTCACTGGTTCGGCCTACTTATCATGTATAAGTGCCTATCATGTTTGTTATGTGGCATGAGACTCACCACTCCATCTTATTTATATCTCATATAAATACCTTGGGAACAAACATGATTACAATCTTTCTAGATAAGTCATGTCCTGTGTGAAGTATCCTCAATTGTGAACCAATTTATGATACTTTGTGCTAGAAATACTGTCACTCATATTCTTAACAACTTAAGAATAGAATTTCTAACAAAATATCAATGGACCATTTCTATTACACATAAATATATTATGTAAATGGAAAAGTGAAATTGCCTTTTATTAATAAAATATGTACAAAATACATACAAAATGATATGCTCTAGGGCATACTACTAACAATCTCCCACTAGCACTAGAGCCATTCATTACAATATCTTAAACCCATCTTCTCAAGATGTCGGTCTAACTGAGCTTGTGACATAGGCTTCATGAATGGATCAGCTGGATTTTCAGCTGATGCTATTTTCTACATGGCTACATAGCCCCGCCTAGCTATCTCTCTGGTAATGTGGTAGCTCCTTTCTATGTGTTTGGATTTTAGGTGAGATCGGGGTTCCTTAGCCTGTATGAATGCTCCATTGTCACAGTAGAGAGGAACTGCTGACTCAATGGAAGGAACTACTGTAAGTTCTGTCATGAGCTTTTCTATCTAAATAGCCTCTTTTGCAGCATCTGATGCAGCAATATACTCAGCCTTTGAAGTGGAATCAGCAGTCGTACTCTGTTTAGAACTCTTCCAACTAAATGCACCTCCATTACAAATGAACACAAACTCAGAGGTAGACTTTCTATCATCGTTATCTGATTGGAAATCAGAATTAGTATAACCATCCAATTACAAGTCACCACCTCCATAAATCAAGAATAAATCCTTAGTTCTTCTCAAGTACTTAAGGATATTCTTGACAACTATCCAGTGTTCTAAACCTGGATTGGATGGAAACCTGCTAGTCAAACTAACAGCATATGCGATATCTGGCCTATTACACAACATTACATACATTAAACTTTCAATAGCCAAAGCATATAGATTCCTGGCCATTTTATCTCTTTCTTCTGGTGTCTTTGGAGACATCTCTTTAGAAAGGTGGATACCATGTCTTACTGGTAACAATCCTCTCTTGGAATCAAGCATGTTAAATCTCTATAGATGCGAATTCCAAGAATATAGGTTGCCTGCCCTAAGTCTTTCATTGAGAATTTATTTGACAACCATACCTTGACCGTTGTCAACATACTTATGTAATTACCTATCAACAGAATGTCATCCACATATAAAACAAGGAAAGTGACAACACTATCACTAACCTTCTTATATACACATGGTTCATCCACTTTTTTTATAAAACCAAATGACTTAATGGCTTCATTAAAATGGATGTTCCAACTTCTCGAAGCTTGTTTTAACCCATAAATGGATCGCTTTAGCTTGCACACCTTGGAACTATCTTGGGATTCAAAACCCCTAGGTTGTTCCATGAAAATGTTTTCATCAATGTATCCATTGAGAAAAGTTGTTTTGAAATCCATTTACCAAATCTCATAATCATAGTATGCAGTTATTGCTAACAGAATCCTAATTGATTTAAGCATTGAAACAGGCGAGAAAGTCTCCTTATAATCGATTCCTTGCCTTTGGCGAAACCTTTTCGCTACTAGCCTTGCTTTATAGGTCTCTACCTTTCCATCAGAACCAATTTTCTTCTTGAAAACCCATTTATTCCCTATAGGTACAATACCTTCAGGTGGGTCAACAAGGTCCCAAACTTGGTTCTTCAGCATGGAATCAATTTCAGATTTCATAGCTTCAATCCATTTTGAAGAATCTATATCTGATATAACTTCTTCATTGGTAAGAGGATAATCTCCATGATCAACTTCTTCATGAGTAAACAACTCTTGTTCATCTTCATGAAGAAAACCATATCTCACTAGTGGGTGAGATATCCTGGTTGATCTACGAGCAATTATTATAGATGTTTCATCAATAAGTGTAGGTTGACTAGATGGATCTATAACCATTTGATCTATTGGTTGGTCAGAATTCTCCAATTCAAACTCTATTTGCCTTCCTTTGCCACCTTCTTGAATAAACTGTTGTTCAAGAAATATGGCATCTCTACTTACCACAACTTTTTGTGAAGTAGGCAAATAAAAATAATATCCAAAACTTGCTTTTGGATATCTAACAAATCGACCTTTTTCTGATCTGGTTTCCAATTTATCAGTGTTCAGCTATTTAATGTAAGCTAGTCAACCCTAAATCTTAACATGCCTAAGACCTGGTTTTCTTCCATGCCATATCTCATAAGGTGTGGAAGAAACTGATTTTGATGGAATCTTATTCAGAATATGCAAAGTTGATTCTAATGCAAATCCTCAAAAGGAAATTGGCATATCAGTATAGCTCATCATGCTATGTACCATATCTAATAAGGTACGATTTCTCCTTTCAGATACACCATTCAGTTGTGGCATTCCTGGAGGAGTCAATTGGGAAACAATGCCATGTTCTTTTAAGTATTCAACAAATTCAGTACTTAAGTATTCACCTCCACAATCTGATCGAAGAGTTTTAATTCTTTTTCCTGTTTGATTTTCTACTTCATATTTAAATTCTTTAAACTTTTCAAAGGATTCATGTTTGTATTTCATCATATACAAATACCTAAATCTTGATTTGTCATCAGTAAAAGTAATAAAGTATTGAAAACCGCCTCTTGCCATTTCTTTAAATGGACCACATGCATCACTATGTATTAGTTCCAAAATATTTTCAGCTCTTAGTCCTTGTCCAACAAAGGGTGATCTAGTCATTTTGCCCTGAAGACAGGATTCACAAGTTGGATTAGGTTTAGAACCCAATGAGGATAAAATCCTTATTTTCTCCAGTTTTGTAATCCTATCTTCTGCAAAGATGTTTTGGACTAGATTTGATTTTCATAATGGCATTACATTCACTTAGATTGCTTGCATTCAATTTTTGTTTATCATTATTATCCAAATAATAAAGACCATTATGCATATAACCCAAGCTAATATATTTATTTCCAAAATAAATATTGCAAATATCATTTGTGAACTGAAATTCATAACTGTTTCTAGTCAAACTATATATAGAAATGATGTTCTTAAAAGCATCAGGTACATGCAAAATATTATTAAACACAAAATATGTCCATACATGTAAAAAGATTTAGATCCAATGGCTAAAACTTCAACAGTTGAGCCATCGCCAATCTAGAGTCTAACATCTCGAGTATGCAAGCTACTACTATTTGCTAGTTCCTACATATCATAAGAAATATGAGAACTGGCACCAGTATCTAAAACCCAAGTTGTAGACAAACTATGAGCATCATCAGCATCTAAATAACAAGATATAGACATACCTTCTGAAGGTCTATCCTTCTTATCCTTCAAAGAAGCAAGATACTCTGGGCAGTTCCTTTTCTAGTGCCCATCCTTCTGGTAGTGGAAACACTTTCCCTTATCTTTGTCAGCTTTGGTCTTGCCCTTCTGTTTGGCTATCTTTTTGGAAGGTCCAGGAATTTGAGGTTTCTTATTCTTATTGCCCTTCTTCTTTTTGGACATTCCAACATAAGAAGAAGATGCAATAAAAGCCACCTCTTTTCCTTTATTGCCCGGCATATTCTTTTAGGCAATAACCAGTATGTTAAGCAACCTAGCCAGAGTGCATTCTTGCTTAGTCATATGGAAATTTATCACAAAATTCCCAAATGACTCTGGTAGGGACTGAAGGATCAAATCCGTCTGTAGTTGGAAATCCATGTGAAAATCAAGATGTTTCAGCTGCTCAATAAGCCGAATCATCTTATGGACATGATCTCCGACATTCTGTACCTCTAACATCCTCATTTGAAATAGCTATCTAGATATCTCATACCTAGCATTCCTGCTGTGCTCACCATACAACTCTTGTAGGTGAAGGAGGATCTCACTTGCATTTTGCATATTTTCATGCTGCTTCTGTAAATCTTTACTCATAGAAGCAAGCATGTAATATTTGGCTCTCATTTCATGCTCCTTCCATTTATCCAAAGTGTCATGTTCCTCTCGAGTGGCCTCTGGAGGTAAGGGACTAGGAACCTTTGAACCTAGAACGTATCTAATACATTCTAGGTTCAGAACAAGTTTTAAATTTCTTGGCCAATAAAAAAGATTAGGTCCCATCAACCTATTATGATAAAGTATGCTCATAAGGATATTGGATGGTGGTAGTTATTGTGTGCTCATTATTATCAGAAAATTAACTGCAAAAAATAACTATATTAATTAGTAAATGTAACATCCTCACTTTAGCTAGTCCGCATGTACCTCATCGTTATAGTGACCAAAGGTCGGTCCAACATACTAGAACGTCCGAAAAAATATTTAAACTAAAGTGAGGAACCATAATTAACTCAAATATTAATAAGAAAAATTTAGCAAAAATTTTAGAAATAAGATACAACCAAGTTAAATGAGCCGGTGCCCTAGCGATGGATAACCTAGTGAGAAGTTACAGTTCTCGCAACTAGGAGCCCTAGACCCAGAGGAAAAATTATAAAATAATTTCTGGGACTCCAGAAAAGGGTTATTGAGGTTCTTATGGCATTAGAATGCTAAGAAAATACTTAGACAATTTTGGCCCGTTAAGCCAAACGAAGGGCATTTTGGTCATTTCATCTTTAGAGATGATTTTTGACCAACTTGTCCAGTTAAATAAATAATTTATATAACATAAAATATGAATAAATATTGTTAAAAATTTAATTGCAATTAAATAGACAAGAAATGAAGAGAAAATAAAGGAAAATGGACTTATGACATCATAATGATGTCATTAAAGTTCTCCCACCCAACCCAATGTTGACACATGGCATAACTTTATTTAAAATAGACAAATGGGCTGAAATATGAGAGAAAAACCAGATTTCTCATTTCTTCTTTCTTCCTTGCCGTAAGCCTCCACCATAGCCACCATTTTCAAGCTTTTTCAAGCTTGATTTCACCAACTTCTACTCAACTAAACCCTAAACTCCCAACACAAAAAAGTGTTCTTGCATCTTGGAGATTCTTTTGGGAGCAAAAAGAATTAAAAAGAAAGACTTATTATAAGCTTTGGATTAGCTCCCTAAGATGTAAGTGACTTAAACTTATGTTTCTCTTCAAATTTATGTTGAGTAGGTATAAATGAGTGTAAATTACAAAGAAAAATTGTTGAATACCAATTGTATGTAAACCCTAAATTTTTGGCAGCCATGGTTAGGGTTTATTTGTGATGATTTTAATGAAGTTAAAAGGTTATTATGGCTGCCCTTAATGTGCATTTTGTAAGTGGATTGAAGAAATGCAATGAAAATGCATGAATGGTAATGTTTGAGTTAAGGTTTAGGGTGGAGAAATGGGACTTTGACCATGTGATGATGAAAATGGGTATTAATGGTCAATTAGTGACCATTTAGTTCTATTTAAACCAAAAATGAAGTGTGTTTAGGGATAGGATTTAGGTTTAGTGTGGCTTCCCTAGGTGACCTGCAGAATTGGACATGAGTCCAGTAGGTTTGGGCAGCCATAACTTGAATTGTAGAGGTTCAATTGGTGTTTGGCCAATTGAATATGAAACTAGACACATAATGGCACAACTTTGGTGAAGAAACCATGCCCATAAGACCAAATTAAGTGGATCAAAAGCTTGCCCCAATCCGGGTGACCTGCAGTCTGTTTCTGCAGAATGACTAAATGAATAGTGTTTGGTCATTTGGCCATAACTCAGTTTAGAATGGTCCAATTGACCTGAAATTTTACCCACAACAAGCTGAGATATAGACCAACAACTTTTATGAAGAAACCTAACCCAAATTATGACTAGAACCTATCCAACAAGTGAGTTGAAGTCACTGTTCACTGCACTGTAGATATGGTCAGTCCAGAAAAATTTCAATCCGGCCAGTTGTGGTTTTTGGACCATAACTTGAGCTAAAAAACTCCAAATGGAGTGATTCAAAAAAATAAATTCAACTAGACAAAATAAGGAACAACTTTCACGTTTATCATTTTTCTAAATTCCCACTACAACAGTAACTAATGGAACAGTAAACCTAAAGCTTGAAAACTGAAAATTCTGTCCAATTCACATTAAGCTTAGAGATGGTATTGGCAACCAATACCAACAAGTTTAAAATGAAAAATGTGGTATGTTGATGATATTTAAACTAATTTACCTATTGCCAATGCAAAATTCAACATTTTGGTTGACCAATAAAATGAATAGGAATCATAAAAATTCAATTTCAAAGAATTACATAATTGAAAAGTGTTAAATGCCCTAGTAGGCCTAATGTGATTGGTTTGGATGGGTTGGCATGCCAATAGGGTTCTATTAGCAGTACTGCATATGGCTTCATGCCATTCTGTATTTCATGGCTTTCCATGCCATTCTGTGACATAATAGCCTTTGGCTATGATATTGAGTTATTATACTAGAGTTTAATCCCTGATAATTATTACAGCTTATTAGCTGTTCCGTTGCACACCGGGAGACACAATGTGACTGATGGTGTGATGGTCCGAGGTACTTAGTACCCAGTACTAGTTTACCCGTTTATCCAGTCTAGTCAACTAGTATAGGTTACTTGGGCAATGTTAAAAAATCTTACCAAACTTTAATCGAATAATATTACAATAAATATCTGAAATTAAGTCTACCCAAAAATGTAAATATACATCCTGCATACATATTTTTATTTTATTTTATTTTATTTTATATTGTCACTACTAAGTAGAATTGCTTAGCGCGTCCCTATTGCCACGCGCAGGTACTAGAGATATAGCTGGGGAGTCCAGCAGACACCATACAGGGTGAGCTTTCAGATCTGCACTCAGAGTTCAAATTCACCTCACAATTGCAGTGGATTGGTAGGACATTGGGCTACCTAAGTCTTTTGTATTTGTAAACTTTTGTTATGTATGTTACAAACTCATGTAATCATATTTTTGCTGTAATTACCCATGAGCTGTGTTCAGAAATAAATATGAGTATTTCTCATTGAAATTCGTGTGATATGTGTGACACCCCTTACCCGACTACAGTGTAGCCGAGCAAGTTATGCCACTCAGTGTGCCGGAGCACTCTATTTTATCTTAATTCATTTTTATCATAGTTTTGAAAATAACTTGTGAAATATAATTTATTTAAGCCATTTATCAAAAGTATTATTTATTTAAGGTTCCAAAAATTTTAAAGAAAATCCGGCGGAGTACCGGCTAAAAATGGAGAAAACAGTTCTTCGGAACCTGTGAAAAACACTTCCTATATTCATTTTCCATCATCTCAACTCCATTTATCAAATTCTCAACAATGTTCAATCTCAGTTCTCATTCATCCATCTCATATGATACCATGCATATATCATAGATAAACATTCACTTTTCCATTTACAACCACACTTTTCATTATTTACATGAATATCAAAATACATTACATAAGTTTCAAATACATATGAGAAAATAAAATCAATTACAAAATACCAAAATGACATCTAGCGTCCTACCAATGCACTGCAGACAGTGAGGTGACACAGACACTATGCAGACTGTGAACGGCCTTACCCAATCTGTGGTCTACTGGGCCCTCTGTCCAAATCTTCAGTACCTACGCGTTGCAAAAGCGACGCGCTAAGCATAAAGCTTAGTGGTGCAAATAATACAAGAAAATATAATATGCAAATAAAAATAATAATTTCCTTGCTATTGTGTTCATAAGAAATAAATAATTACTAACTTATTGTTTAGTCGAGGGCTAATCATGTTTTATGATATTAACTTCTTCATGCATTTCGTTAATTATTTTCTTCATGATTTTGAGCTTCTTTGTATTTTTGTAATCATTCCTGATTCTTAATTTTCGTATTTTCTTTAATAATTAGTTCAATCGCAGTTATACTTTTCCATGCCCAAGTAACCTATACTGGACGACTGGACTGGATAACGGGTCGTTGGCACTGGACACCGCGGTGCCTCGGGCCGTCATACCATGGGACGCAGAACGTCAACCATGTATGCGATCGAGATGGCTAAAAGCCATGATATCACATAATTGGCATAAAAGCCATGAATACGGGCATAAAAGCCATGAATGCGGGCATAAAGCCATGAATACAGGCATAAAGCCTTTCCTTTCACAGTACTGCTAAAACAATACCCTATTGGCATGCCAAACTATCCAAACCAATCACATTAGGCCTACTAGGGCATTTTGCATTTTTAAGTTTCACAATTTTTGAATTTCAAGTTTTCATGTCACTATTCATTTCATTAGTCAACTAAAATGTTGACTTTTGCATAAACAATAGGTACATTGGTTTTAGTACTCCCAACATACCACATGTTGTATTCAAAACTTGTTGGTTTTGGTCACTTTCTCAAAGTTTAGGTCATTTTGGCAAAATTGCCAATTTTTGGTTTTGGTGTCACTATTCACCTCATTGGTCAACAAAAATGTTGACTTTTGGATAGAAAATAGGTGTATTGGTCTTAACACCTCAAACATACCACATTTTGTATTTCAAACTTGTTGGTATTGGTTGCCAATCCCATTTTTTAAGCTTAATGCTAATTGAGCAAAATTTTCGGTTTTCATGCTTCATCTTTACTGTTCCATTTGTTATTTTTACAGTGGGAATTTGAGGAAATGGTAAACATGAAAGTTGTTCCTTGTTTTGTCTAGTTAAATTTCCTTTTTTGAATCACTCCATTTGGAGTTTTGTAGCTCAAGTTATGGCCAAAATAAGTTTACTGTTCACGTGCACTGTTCATGCTGAGATTTTGGGTCTGGCAGATTTTTGGTCCAAATTTGGTCAGTAATTTGATCAAGTTAAGTTCATAATTTGATCTAACTTTCTTCATATGAAATGTTCTACTATGCCTTAGGTTTCCATCGGTTTAAGAATCGCCTAAATCTGAGTTTTCTAGAGAGAGTTATAGTCCTCCAAACATTGCTGCTCAAATGAAAATTCTGGAAATCTCAGTACAGTAAACTTCACTTTGCTCAATGATTTGATTAGGTTCTGGTCATAATTTGGGGTAGGTTTCGTCATGAAAGTTGTTTTTCTATGTCTTAACTTATTGCTGTAAAAATTTCAGGTCAATTGACCATATCTACAGTGAGTTATGGCCAAATGAACAGTTACTGTTCATTTGGTCATTTCTGCAGGGGCTCTTTGCAGGGTATCCGGATTGGGGCAAAGTTTTGGTCCTCTTGCTTTGGTCTTTTGGGCATGGTTTCTTCAGCAAAAATGTGCCATTATAAGCCTAGTTTCATGTCCAATTGGCCAAACACCAATTGGACTAACACAGCCCAAGTTATGGCAGTCCAAGTGGACTGAATTTTCAGTCACTCTGCTGCACTAACAAGGCAGCCTACACATTCACTTGGCTATACTATTTTTCAGTCCAATTCATGGTCAACATACCTAAAATGGTCACTAATTGACCATTAAGATGTTCTCTAACAATTTCCTAAGCCAAATCAATTTTTCACTTCTCAAAACCCTAGTTTTCCCTTATGATTCACACATACACCTAATTAAGCACTTCCATTCATTATTTATGTGTGTATACACCTTAAACATAATCTCTAATTCATTCTAAGTCCATTAAAACCATCAAAAACACTCCACCTTTGTTCCTTCCTTAGGGTAGCAGAAAGTTATGGGCTACATACACTTAACTTTTATTCATTTGGTTCACAAATTCATACTTATTTTAAGTCATTAACATGGAATAATAGAGATATAAGTGGAATTAGGCACTAACCTCTTGTAGGGCAGAATTTTCCAACTTTAATCTTCACTTTCTTTCCTTTTCTAGGCTGCCAAACACTTCCCAAGAGGTAAAGACAAGTTTTTAGTGAAGGGACTTAAGGGTTTTAGGGTGAGGAAGCATGGAAATTTGAAGCTTTAGAAAGTTTGTTAATGGAGGAGTGAGGGAGGAGAGCTTCACGTTTTGAGGAAGAAGAAGAAGAAGATGACCAGAATTTTTTGGTCCATTTTGTATGTTTTAAGTGATTTAAGAAAGCTTGTTAACTTGCGATTGGTTGGGAGTAAGTGAGTGACATCATGTGATGTCAAAAGTCCCATTTTTTTCATTTTTCTTTTCTTTTCTTTTCTACTTAATTTCAATTCAATTTTTAGCAATATTTATTCACATTTTAGATCATAATAATTATTTACTTAACTGGACAAGTCGGCCAAAAATCACCTCTGAAGACGAAATGACCAAAATGCCCTCCGTTTGGCTCAACGGGCCAAAATTGTCTGTACCGATTGAAAAATTTCTCTAAATATTTTCTTGGTATTCTAATGCCATAGGAACCTCAATGACCCTTCTCTGGAGTCCCAAAAATTATTTTATGAATTTTTACCCGGGTCTAGGGCTCCTCGTTGTGAGAACCGCAACTTACCTCTGGGTTACCCATTGCTTGGGCATCGGCTCACTTGACTTAGTTGTATTTTATTTCTAAAATTTTTACTAAATTTTTCTTATCAATATTTGAGTTAATTATGGTTCCTCACTTTAGTTTAAATATTTTTCTAGAAGTTCTAGCTGTCCGGACCGACAGCGGTCACCTGAACAGTAGAATGTACGGAGTTGCTACGGGGAGGATGTTACAATATGAGATGAATGTGAATTTTGAGATACTGAATTGATTTGAGAAATTGTTGAAACATGTTGGTGGTTGACTAAGATTGAGATTGTAATTATATTGGAAGTGTTTTTAAACAGGTTCAGAAGAACTGTTTTCTAATTTATAGCCGGCACTTTGCCAGATTTTCTATAAAATTTGCGAAAAAATTTAGATTTATCAAAAATTATAAATAAATGAATAAAAAGAGATTAATTGAAATTGAAACATGAATTGGTGTTCCGACACACTGAGCGGCATAACTTGCTCGATTACACTGTACACGGGTAAGGGTTGTCACAGTAAATGTATCAAGTAACTAATCAAAATGATTATGGCCTTTTAATCAAATTGGTCCTCCCACTAACTTGGCGAATCCTACACTTCTAAAGTAGGAAACGAAAATCCTAGTTGGATGGATTTCTAGTGGGTGATTGAATTCTTATAGTCTTATTGTTCTTCCTCAGGCACATCCATTATTGGAATTATAATAAACTATAAGTAAGCAACTTCTTGCCCATCACATCTCATTTGAGGATCAATAATTTATCTAGCCCCTAATGCTCAAAATCTCAGGCACATCCATTATTGATTTATCTTGCTTTAGTTAATTTGATCCCATTAAGTCAGTAAACATGCAAATAATTTTAATGTCCTCAGGCACATCCATTATTGGCCATAAACTATTTACATATTTACAACATCTCATGTTTAATAATTATTCTTAAAAAAATCTCTTAAATTAAATGCATCACAAGCAAGTATTTAAAATTTCTTAAAATAATTGCCTTAATGGAGGGCCATGATATAATTACTTTAATTATACAATTTCCAACTTAATTATTTGTTTGGAAGATTTAGTGGTCAGCTAAATTACTATTATGGTCCCACTTTGCACATTATCCAATTGGTATGCATATATCATATACTTACATACATTCCCATACATCTCATGCATACATGGATAAACAAATAATATGGTATGATCATGGACTTTCTAAGGGATTCAATTCAAAGTCACCAAGATGTAACACCCCTATATGCATGGTCTGCGTATTTCATTGTTATAGTGACGGGTGTCGATCCAAACAATTAAGAGGATTAGAATCATATTTAAGTCAATTAGAAAAGCCCTGAACAAAAATTAATAGTGATTACCAGAGGGAAAAATACAAATAAGAAAAATAAAGCATAAAAGGTTAAATGAGCCGAGGGTCACAGCGATGGGTGACCTTACCGGAAAGTGACTGCGAGATCAGTCAGAACCCTAATTTTGTACAGGGCATTGTGACACCACAGTGCTAGGAAAAATTACGAAGCTAGGGGAAATGTGAAAATCACAGGAAAAGGTAGAGAACCAGATCAAATAATTAGGTCAGGATTTTGAAAGAAATACAGAATTATTGGCAAATCGGATTAGATCGGCGAGGGGCAAATTGGTTAATTCACCCTTAGAGGTGACTCATGACATAACTATCCAATAAAATATGAGAAATTAAAATTTTGAAGTATAGATTTAAATTAAAGAACTATGGAAAAAGAAAGGAAAAAGAAAAGAAAAGAAATTTTGAATTATGACATCACATAGATAACCTAAGCATGACATCAAATTAATTCTCAATTTATTTAATTTATGTAACACCCCTATTTATATAGCCTAGTATATTTCACTATTCCGGTGATCGGTGTCGGTCCAATAATTTAGGAGATTAGAACCACATCTAAGACAATTAGATAAGCCCTAAACACAAATAATTAGTAATTGTCAATTAGTTAATTATAAATAAGAAAAACAGAACATAAGAAGTTAAATGAGCCGAGAGTCACAGCGATGGGTGACCTTCTCGGGAAGGACTGCGAAGTCGATTTAAACTCAAATTTTGAATCGTGAAATGTGACGCCGCGGTCCTTAGGACTATTGTGAACATAGTGGAAAAGAGAAAATCACAAAAAAGAATTGTTAAGCTGGTCAAATAATTAGGTCAGAAATTCAGAAAAAATATTGAATTATTTACAAACCAAGTCGAACCGACGAGGGGCAATTTAGTTAATTGACCCCTAGAGCTGACTCTTGACCTAACTGTCAAATAAAATCAGAGAAAAGAAAATTTCGGAGTCGAGAATTAAATTAAAGAATTGAAGAAAAATAAATGGAAAAAAAGGAAAAAGAAAAAGTGAAAAAGTGATGACATCATGCATGATGCATTAAACATTATAATTAAAAAGTTAGTTTTTGGATAATTTGTGGTCTTCCCAAAGGTTAAAAACATAAAAGAAAAAGAAAAAGAAAAAAAAAAGAGTCATCTTTTTTCAAGTTTGTCGTGACCTCTCTCTCACCCTCTCCCTCTCTAAAACCACCATGAAAGTTCACTCTTGAGCTTGAAGAAAATAAAATCCCACCATAGAAAATTATCTTACCATAAATAAACTTTGTTTGGGAAACTAGAAAAGAAGATTAAAGGAGAAAGAAAGAAGAAAAAATTGAAGGAAGTGAAGATTTAAATTCTGCATAAAGGTTAGTAAACTAAACTTGATTTTCTAGTTGAATTAATTGTGTTTATAGTTGAATAAACCTAGAAATATGCTTAAAATGAAACGAAAACATCTTTGGAGGACTAGGTAGAAATTCAGCCAGCTAGGGTTGAGTAGAGAATGCATGTATTTTGATTGAATTAAAAGTGTATGTAAGCTTGAATGAGTTGAGAAATGGTGTTGGTATGCTTGGAACTAATTAAATGTAACAAAGTAGTGAATTCGGGTTTGAACCTAGGGTTTTAGAGGACAAAAAAATTGGAGAATTTGTCAAATGGTGTGTTTGACCTTGTTTGAGCTGAAAAATGGTCATTTGTGACTAATTGTGGTATGTTGGAAGTGTTAGAATTAGGTTTAAACTCGGATTGGATATGGCCATTATGCAGGCAGCAGGACCAAGGTCTCTTTCAGGGAGCAAAACTGAAAATTTTCCAACCCAATTGGTGTGAGGCCAATTGGGAATGAGACTAGACACAAAAGGGCACATTTTCATTCAGGAATCATGCCCAGAAAGTGACTAAAACCTAGTGAACAAATTGACCAAATCCAGACTTAGGTATTCTACCCTGTACAAAAATCACCAAATGAACAGTGTTTGTTCATTTGGCCATAACTGGGGCTAAGCAGGTATAAATGACCTAAAATTTTATTGGTAGAAAGTTGAGATATAGATCTAAAACTTTCATGAAGAATACAAACCCAAATTATGCCCTTAACCATGTCATTTAGCCATCCAAAATTGGTAACCTAAAACTGCCAGAACTAGTTTTGGTGCCCAGAAAATCTTGGTTAGGTCAATCTAGCAGCGGCTATAACTTGAGTTACGAAACTCCAAATGGAGTGATTCAAAAAGGAGAATAAAGTTAAGACAATAAAAAGCAATTTCTATGAAGAAAATATAGCCAAATTCTAACAGCAACATGACTAATGGAATGGTGCAACATAGGACACCAAAACTAAAAATATGAAATTTTGCCTAAAAGACTTAAGTTTTGAGAAAACAACCAAAACTAACAAATTAGGTAACCAAAATGTGGTATGAGAGTGAAATTAGAATTCCCATACCTATTAAGCATTAGAAAGTCAACAAATTGACTTGAATAGTATCATGAATAGTAATCCCGAAATACAAATTTTAAATAACGTCGAATTAAGCATAATAAAGTTAGATTTGAAATTATTTTTGGATTTATGATAAGTTATGATACTGAAACACTGTGAAACTGTGTGTTTCACTGGAAAAGAATACCAGGAAAGAACCCGAGGTGTCGAGTCAAGGCCAAGAGGTGACTTGTATAAGGTTTGTGCACAACATAGAATTTCTGTAAATTTTCTCCTACACATTGTTTTGAATAAATTGAAATATTGAATTATGACACCATTATCTTAAAATGTTTGCTATGCTTCGGATTTAAATTGTTGAAAGATTAATTGTTTGTGTTTGAAATGGAAATAAATGTTTAGTAAATTGTTAAAATAATTTTGAAACCACAGTGTCATGACCATATATTTGAGTACCTTACTAGCATGACTAGTGAGGGGAAATCAATTTCAAATTTTGATTCCTTCTCTGGCTGAAGTGTTGAGGTTTGTGCCATTAAAAGAAGAAAAATAAGGGTTTCCCATATATCTGGGCTAGCTAGCCTTGTGATGTGACTTTTCCTTAGCCTCTGGCTATTGAGATGATATTTGTTTCGAATGGCATGATATAATTGTGTGTTTTTATGAAATTTGTTTTGAGACTTTGAAATGAAATTGTTTCGATTAAAATTTTATAAGTCATATTTTGAATTTATATTTCATGTTCAGTTTAATTTTTGAATAAATATGATTTAAATTCCACATAAAGATTATTTTAGTATGTTGTGCACCACTGAGTCCTAGTACTCAGTGATGGCTATTATTGCTATTGTAGATATAGAGACTAGAGGAGCAGCAGAGTGAGCTGCTGAGGATTGAGGAGCTACCTACTCTGAAGTTTATCAGGTATATTTTATACCCTGATTGTAAAAATTATTTTGATGTATGTAATGTAAGTAAATTTAGGAAATGGTCATGAGCAGTTGTATAAAACTTGTAATAAGTTTTAGTTTGGATTTTTCTTAATGTAAATTTTTGTAATGATGTATATAAATTGCTTTATCTTTAATTACATATGAATGGAACTATTCTGTTTTAATTTGAATGAAATTAATTAGTAGTATTTTGCTGATGTTGAATTTTGAAATTTGAGAAATGATGTTGAAATTGGTTGGGATGGATGTTGATTTGATGAAGTTGTTGAGATAAATCATTGAAAGTGCTTTTTACAGGTATTAGAAGAACTGTTTTCTCAAAATATAGACGGCATTCTGCCAAAATTATTATAAAATTTACGAAAAAAATAAAATAGGACAAAAATCTTAACTAGTTTTCAAACTCTAATTAAGTGTTTTAATACCTATTAGAAAATGCTCACCACTTATAAAAGTAAGAAAATTGTTTTAAAATCTCTTGTAGGGTACTTTATGAGCTATCGGTAGGTAAAGCTCGGTAGTTCATTAGGTATTCTATGGGATCATGTTATGCCTTACAGAAGAGTAAGGTGTGACAATTTATTTGATTGAGTCAATTAGAAGATAAATATATAAAATTAAAAAGACAAAATTCATTTCCTTCCTCTCTCCTCAAGCTGGCCAAACCTCCCTTCTCTCTCAACTCTATGATTTTCCACCATTGATGAGTTATTCAAGCTTGAATAACTTGAATTTCTCCCACAATTTCTAACCTTGAACCCTAGAAAACTTCTAAATTACCCTAGAAAATAAGAATTGAAGAAAGAAAAAGTGAAGAATTGGAGGAAGGAGTGAGGATCAAGGACTTCACCTAAGGTTAGTGATTTAGTTTTCAATCGTCTATTTAAATGCATGCTTAGATACTTAAGTTAACTTAGAAATTGAAGAAATGAAATAAAATCAAGCATGCTAGAACCATAGGGGATTTCAGCCACTATTAGCTCAACTAGGGTTTGATTGAGTTTGATGCAATTGAAAGTGTAATTAAGTTTAATTGAGTGTGTAGATCATGATATTGCACTTTAATTGCATCAATAGAATAAGTTGCATAATTAGGGTTCTTAAACCATTGAAATTGGGGGAAATTTTAGAGAAAATTGGTAATTGATGCAATGGGACCTAATTTAAACTTGAAATGGTCAATTGGGGCCAAATGGAGTGTGTTGGAGTGATGAGAATTAAAATCAAATTCAGATTGGTAAGAGTCAATTCTGGGCACCCAGACCTAGGTCCACTTCAGGGACCAAAATTGTAATTCTGCCACTCCAATTTATGTGAGGCTAATTGGAGATGAAAGTACACAAATAATTCCACAATTTTCATGCAGAAACCCTCCCTAGAAAATGACTTTAAGTTAGCGAACAATTAGGTCAAACCCGAAATTAGCACACTACCACTGTATAGAAATGACCAAATGAACAGTGTTTGTTCAATTAGCCATAACTTGATGTAGGAAGGTCCAAATGACCTGAATTTTATACCAATGGAAATCTGAGACATAGCACTTTTATGAAAAAAACAAACCCAAATTCTAACTAAAAGTGAGCTGCAATCGGCACACCAATTCTGCCAGAACATAATTGGTACCCAGAATTCTAGGTTAAAACCAATCCAGCCAACCATAGGAAAATGGCCATAACATGGGCTACAAAACTCCAAATAGAGTGATTTAAAGGGGGAATTAAAACTAATACAATAAGAAACAACTTTAATGAAGAACACTTAGCCAAATTCCCACAGTAACCAGACCAATCGAATAGTACAAACCAGTGAACCAAAAACTAAAAATTTATAATTTCTCTTAGGAGGCTTATAAATTGAAATGGTAGCCAATGCCAACCAATTAGACACTCAAAATTGGTATGTGGGTGTAATTGGAATTCACATACCTAATAAGAATGAAAAAGTCAATATTTTGACTTGAATAGTACAATGAATCGTAACCCTAAAATGCAAAGTCTAAAGAATGCTATTTTAAGCAATTTTAGGGGTGCAATTAAGTAGGCATGAAATTATTGTTGGATTAATTATGTGACTTGTTACTGAAACACTGAAAATTGTGTGTTTCAGTTGTGAAAGATACTGGAAAGGAGAAAGAAACACTGTGTCAAGGCCAAGCAGTGACTCATAAGAGGTTTGTGAACAACATATTTCTCTTTGAAATTTCTTTTAAAATTGTGTTAAATGAATTGCAAGAATTTATTTATGACTTCCATTGAATTGAATATTTAATTGAAAATAAATATGTGCTATTGACCCATGTTTATGGGAAGTTAAACTATATGTGAATTGATGGCCATTTTAAATGTTTAGTGTAACACCCCTATTTACATAGCCTGGTATATTTCACTGTTTCGGTGACTGGTGTCGGTCTGGATAATTAAGGGGATTAGAACCACACTTAAGATAACTAGATAAGCCCTAAACACAAATAATTAGTAATTGTCAATTGGTTAAGTATAAATAAGAAAAACAGAACATAAGAAATTAAATAAGCCGAGAGTCACAGCGATGGGTGACCTTCTCGGGAAGGACTGCAAGGTCGATTTAAACTCAAATTTTGAACTGTAAAATGTGACGCTGCGGTCCTTAGAACTATTGTGAACACAGTGGAAAAGAGAAAATCATGAAAAAGAATTGTTCAGTCAGTCAAATAATTAGGTCAGAGATCTGGAAGAAATATTTAATTATTTGCAAACCGGATCGAACCGGTGAGGGACAATTTGGTCAATTGACCTCGAGAGCTGACTCCTGACCTAACTGTTAAATAAAATCAGAGAAAATAAAATTTTGAAATTGAAAATTAAATTGAAGAATTTATGGAAAAACGAAAGGAAAAGAAAACAAATTTAATTAAGGATTATGACATCATCATGGTGACATCATACATGGGGTCATAAATAATTTTCATTTATTTGATAATTTGACTAAGTCAATTAGAAGATAAATATACAAATTAAAGAGACAAAAATTCATTTCCTTCCTCTCTCCTCAAGCCGGCCAAACCTCCCTTCTCTCTAAACTCCATGGCTTTCCACCATTGATGAGTTATTCAAGCTTGAATAACTTGAATTTCTCCCATAACTTCTAACCTTGAACCCTAAAAAGCTTCTCAAGAACCCTAGACAAGAAGTATAGATGAAAGAAGGAGGAAGAAAGATATAAAATTGAAGTTTTGGAAATCCAAAGTAAGGTTAGTAAGCAAACTTAACACTTTTAGTTTGATTCTTGCATTTTTTAACTTATTGAACTTGGAAATAAACTTTCAATGAAAAGAAAATTTTTTTCTGAGGGACCATATGTGAATTCAGCCAGCTTGATAGGGTGTTGGATTTGATAGTGTTTAGTTAAACTAAACATGAATTAGAGCTTAATTAATGTTGAATATGTGATTAGTGTAATGATTTGATTAGGAATTAATCAAATGCATGAACTAGGGTTTTGGCATCTAGGGTTTTGGTAGACATAAATGTGAGAAATTATTAAATGATGTGTTGGACCTAGTTTGAGGTGAGAAGTGGTCATTTGTGACCAATTGGAGTATGTTAGAAGTGTTGGAACCAAATGTAAATTCGGATTGCTTAGGGTCATGCTGTAGGCAATAGGACCAAGGTCTATTTCAGGGACCAAAACTAAAAATTTACAAACCCAATTGGTGTGAGGTCAATTGGGAATGAAACTAGACAAAAAATGACACATTTTTCATTCAGGAATTATGCCCAAAAAGTGACTAGAACCTAGTGAACAAATTGACCAAATCCAGAATTGGCAATCTAACCTGTACAAAAATGACCAAACGAACAGTCTATTCATTTGGCCATAACTTGGGCTAGACAGGTCTAAATGACCTGAAATTTTACCAGTAGAAAGCTGAGATATAGACCTAAAACTTTCATGAAGAGCACCAACCCAAATTATGCCCTTAACCAAGTCATTTAGCCACCTAAATTTGGTGACCAAAAACTGCCAGAACCAGTTTGATGCCCAGAAATCTGGGTTAAGTCCAATCCGGCAGCCATGATTCAAATAGCTATAACTTGAGCTGCAAAACTCCAAATGGAGTGATTCAAAAAGAAGAATAATTTAAGACATTAAGGGACAATTTCTATGAAGAAAACTTAGCCCAATTATAACAGCAAAATGACCAATGGAACAGTGCAACATACAGTACCAAAACTGAAAATTTGTAATTTTGCTTAAAAGACCTAAGTTTTGAGAAAACAACCAAAACCAACAAAATTGGTGACCAAAATGTGGTATGTGAGTATAGTTGGACTTTTCATACCTTTTAAGTATAAGAAAGTCAATATTTTGACTTGAATAGTACCATAAATAGTAACCACAACATGAAAATTTACAAGAATATAAGTTTAAACATATTGGAATTAGTTATGGGAATTATTATGAAGCAAAGATACTGAGACACTATAAATTTTGTGTTTCACCTGAAAAAGACCCGCAAGGGACAAAAGACTGAGTTAAGGCCTAGAGGCAACTCACGTCAGGTTTGTGCACAATAAACCCTATTTAAGCATTTTATCATTAAAAAATTGATTTAGTAAGCATTACGAGTTTAAGAACTTTTGTGTTGCCACTTTGTGAATGAAAATGTAACTTTGGAAATTGATTTGATTTTTGTATGAAATATTTGAATAGATTGTTTTAAATTGATTTCGGATTCACACTTACCATGACAGTGCCATATTATTCCCCCATTTATGGGGTTGAGATCGATTATTTTCCTCCCTCTCTGGTTTACCAATTGAGGTTGTAGATCGGATGAGTACTCATTAGCTAGCTAGCCACCTCCTTTATTGATTTCGATTAGTGGGGTTGTAGATTGCTTTGTCATGGTGTACAACGCGGCATTGATCGGAAATTTTGTGTCATGGCTTAAGTTGTGTATGAATTGGCAACACTGTGTTTATTAAATTATTTGATCAAAATTGTGCTATAATGAGTTTTGATAAATTGTGAAATGTGATTATGAAATATTCAAATTGTGAATTTGTCAAGGAATGTTTTATGTACTGCGTTTCAATTTTTATTGTGCACCACTGAGTATTTTTATACTCAGTGATAGCTTATTTTGCTGTCACAGATAAGAGCAAGGAAAAAGCAGCAGAGTGAGCTGCTGAACTGGAAAAGTTTTCGTTGATCTTTTGTACGGGTATTTATTTATACCCTTTTAGTTAATTGATGTAAATATTGTAATATTTTATGTATCAATGTAAAGTTGAGCAGTTGTATAATAAATTGTAACAATATTATTTTTGGATTTTATATCTATAAATTAAACTTGTGAATGTAAATTAGCTTTATTGAATGCAATGTTGATGGAATTATTTTGAAATGGTTTGATATGAGAATTTTGAGTTGAATTGAGATTATTTTGAGGTTGGGAGTTATGGAAAATTTATTGGAAGTGTTTTTCTCAGGTATTTGAAGAACTGGTTTCTCAAAATACAGACGACACTCTGCCGAAATTTTTATAAAATTTACAGAAAAATAAAATGGGACAAAAATTTCAAGTAGTTTTAAAACTTCGAATAAATGATTTTAATTCCTATCAAAATGCTTACCACTTCCAAAATATAAGAAAATGGTTTTAAAATCCCTTGTAGGATACTTAATGAGTTATCGGTAGGTGAAGTTCGGTAGTTTATTAGGTATTCTACAGGATCATCTCATGCCTTACAGAGGGGTGAGGTGTAACATTTAGAAAATTGTCAAAATAGTTTGAAACCACAGTGTCATGACCAGATGTTTGAATTTCTCACTAGCTTGCCTAGTGAGAAGAAATAATTTTGTATTCTCTCTCTGGCTAAAGCATTGAGGTGTGTACCAGTGGAGGAGAAAATTGAATGGGTACCCATAGATTTGAGCAAGCTAGCCTAGGTATTCCTCATAAGCCTTTGGCTGTTGGGATGAAAAGTATATTGGTGTCATGATATGACTGTTCAATTTTATGAAAAGCTATTCTTGAATTATGAAGTGAGAATTGCTTTGACTTAAATTTTAAATTGTGTTTTGTATTTATTTAACAATTTAAGTACTATAATTGGAATAATTGTGATTTAATATGGCATAAACTGGTATTTTTCTTTATGTTGTGCACCACTGGGTATTTTTACTCAGCGATGGCTTTACATTGCTGTCGCAGATAGAGAGACTGATAAAGCAACAGAATAGGCTGCTAGTGACTAGAAGAAACCACACACTTAAATTTTTATCGGGTATTTGAATTATACTCTTATGTAAATTTTTATTTTAATGTATATGACTGTATATATGCATTGTAGTTGGTCTTGAGCAGTGGTATAGTGATGTTGTAAATTATTTGATTTTGTAAAATGGTTGTAATATAAACCTTGTGTTTTAATTTATGAAATGCTCAATTATGTTCTTCATTTTGAGATTTGTTTTTATGAATTGAATTTGAAGCTGAGATTGTGTAATTGAGTTGTGTTGAGATATTGGAAGTTGGGGTTGTGAATTGAATTATTGGAAGTGTTTTTTTTACAGGTGTTGAAAATTTGGTTTTTTTTTTTTAATTACAGACGGCACTCTGCCGAAATTTTTATAAAATTTGCGAAAAAATCAAATTTGACAAAATTTTTACCTAATATTTTAACTGCAAATAAAAGTTTTTAATACCTGTTAAAAGTGCTCACCACCTTCAAAGAAGATAAATTTGTTTTTAAAATCCTTTGTAGTGTATTTAATGGGTTATTGGTAGGTAAAGTTCGGTGATTCATTAAGTATACTACGGGATCATGTTATGCCTTACAGAGGGGTAAGGTGTGATATGTTTTAGTGGTATCAGAGCAAGTTTTTTAAGTATGTTTTGACCTGTGAAATTGCATATTCTTCATGCTAAGTACAACTGGTCAATGTTGTTATGTGATACATACAGTGCATTACATTATAAATACGAACAAATAGAGAGGGAAATCTCCTTGTGTTATTTGTTCAGGAGATAGAATACCCTCTGATAGACTATGGAAGAAAGGGATCATTCTATAGAACAATCAGTAGAGGCTAAGGCACAAGGGGAAGCCCCAGCTCTTCAGAATATGAGTGGGTCAGCCACTCTAGCTTCTCCAATGCCGCAGTTTCCTGCTCAGTTCGCTCAGCAGATGGCTGCGATGTTCCAACAAATGGCTGGAAGCATGCCTACCCAAGCCCCACTTCAGGCACCTATAGTGTAACCACAGCCTCCAACCAGGCAGTATGACCAGTTAATTAAGTACGGGGTTACTGAGTTTAAAGGGATAGTGGATCCGTTAGAAGTAGAGTAGTGGTTGGAAAGAATGGAAAGAGTGTTCAAGAAGCTGCACTGCATAGAGGAGTTAAAATTTGAATACTCAGTGTCACTCCTACAGGGGGATGGATATGATTGGTGGAAAACCATCCCCCATAGTCTGGTGGAACCTCGAGTACTGATATGGGACGACTTCTTTTGAGAGTTCAGACAAAAATATGTCCCAGATGCTTATGTGGATATGAAGCTGCAGGAGTTCCTAAGTCTAAAACAGGGCAGTAAAATAGTAGCGGAATATGAAAGGGAGTTCTCCCGCCTGAGCCATTATGCTGTGAACTTACATTCTATGAGCAGAGACAGATGTAAAAGGTTCGAGACTGGCTTGAAGCCTAGTTTGAGGATGCAAGTGGTCAGATTCCAACATGATAATTTCTTTGACCTCTTCTCCCAAGCACTTGTGCTAGAAAGAATTGAAGCAGAAGGGGCACCAGTGAAAGAGAAAATAGAGAAGGCTGAAAAAGAAAAAGGTGGAGAGTCAGTGGATCAGAGTTCCAGTGACCATATTGGAAAGAGAAAGGACTTTGGGGGACAAAGTCATGGTAAAAAGGTCTAGAAGGGGAAT
Organism: Hevea brasiliensis; assembly: GCF_030052815.1. Taxonomy (NCBI): domain Eukaryota; kingdom Viridiplantae; phylum Streptophyta; class Magnoliopsida; order Malpighiales; family Euphorbiaceae; genus Hevea; species Hevea brasiliensis. The sequence goes on along the minus strand of NC_079502.1, from coordinate 59,397,641 downwards.
ATTCTCAGGACAGAGACCCCCTAGATCTAGTCAGTAGATAACTAGAAGTTCTCACTCTCCCCACCCTTGTGAGACATGTGGCAAAACCCATGGTGGGATATGTTACTGGGCTTTGGGAGCCTGCTTTAATTGCTGGGTTACGGGGCATTTTGCTAAAGACTGTACCAGTACCCATTGAGTTGGGCCACCTCCTATTATTGTAGAAGGGTCTGCACAAAGTTCTGCCACTAGAGGTTCACAACTACCTAGCAGAGGCAGAGGCAGAGGCAGAGGTAGAGGTAGGGGCAGCACCTCAGGAAGTCTGGGTACAGTAAATCAATCAGAACAAGGTAATGCTCCCACTAGGGTCTATACAATGAGACAGCGAGAAGAGGCCAAGACTTCTGACATTGTGGCTTGTATATTCTCTATCTTTGATCAAGATGTATTTGTACTATTTGATCCAAGTTCTACCCACTCCTATGTTAGTGCTAGCATCGTTGATTGTCTTGCTGTTTTGTATGTACAAATGGATTTTGAGGTGTTAGTAACTAGTCTGCTACGGCAAGAGGTCATGGTCAACAGACTGTATAGGGATTGTTTTTTAGTGATCCAAGGACATACTTTTCTATCCGATCTGATATAAATGCCCTTCAGAGATTATGATATCATCTTGGGCATGGATTGGTTAGCCAGGCATCACGCCATGATTGACTGTAGACTGAAGATAGTCACTTTTGGTCTCTTTCAGTATAGTGATGAGGTAATACATGGGGAGTGACAGTTATTGCCATCAAACATTATTTTGGCTGCACTAGCTAGAAAAATTAACAAAAAGGGGTGTGAAGCATATTTGGTCCATGTGGTAGACACCCATGTGGGGAGTCTAGTATTGAAGGACTTCCCTAGAGTCTGTGACTTTCCGGATGTATTTCCTGATGAGTTGCCAAGATTACCTCTGGAAAGAGAGGTGCAGTTTGAGATTGCTGTTATGCCTGGTGTGGACTCAATCTCTATTACACCTTACAGAATGGCACCTGCTGAACTAAAAGAATTGAAAGTGCAATTGCAAGAGTTGCTTAACAAGGGCTTTATTCACCCTAGTGTGTTACCTTGGGGAGCACCAGTGTTGTTTGTTAAGAAGAAAGATGGCACTCTTTGTTTGTATATTGACTACCGGTAGTTGAATAAGGTGATAATAAAGAGTAGATATCCATTGCCCTGTATTGATGACCTGTTTGATCAACTTAAGGGTGCAACTGTGTTCTCCAAAATTGACTTAAGATCAAGCTATTATCAGTTGAAGGTGCAAGAGCAGAGTATCCCAAAAATTGCTTTTAGAACTCAATATGGCCATTATGAGTTCCTGGTTATGCCATTTGGGTTAACTAATGCTCCAGCTACATTCATAGACCTGATGAACACTATCTTCAAGCTATACTTATATCAGTTTATGGTGGTATTCATTGATAACATACTAGTCTATTCTAAGAGTGCAGAGGAGCATGATAGGCATCTGCAGATTGTGCTACAAACTTTAAGAGAGAAACAGTTATACGCCAAATTGTCAAAATGTGAATTTTGGCTGAAAAAAATTTCTTTCTTGGGGCACATAGTATCGGCAAAAGGCATTAAGGTAGATCCCAATAAGATAGAAGCTATCCTTAATTGAAAGCCACCCAGAAATGTTATAGAAATCCATAGTTTTTTGGGTTTAGCTGGATACTACTGTCGATTTGTGAAGGGATTTTCTATGTTGACTTCTCCACTGACCAAGCTACTTCGAAAAGATGTGATATTTCAGTGGATAGATAAATGCCAGCAGAGTTTTGATGAATTGAAGAGATGTTTGACTGAAGCTCCAGTCCTTACTTTACCTACACTGGGTAAAGAATATACAATTTACAGTGATGCTTCTTACAATGGGTTAGGCTGTGTACTGATACAAGATCGAAATGTCATTACATATGCATCACGCCAGCTGAAACCACTTGAGAGAAACTACCCTACACATGACTTGGAGCTTGTTGCTATTGTATTTACTCTTAAGATCTAGAGACACTATTTATATAGGGAGAAGTGTTACATCTACACAGATCACAAGAGCTTGATGTACTTGGGCACTCAGAAGGAATTGAATTTGAGACAGAGGAGATGGTTAGAGTTAATAAAAGACTATGATTGTCTGATAGACTATCAGCCAAGGAAAGCAAATGTGGTGGCTGATGCCTTAAGTCGTAAGACTATGGCAAGTCTAAGAATTTCTCCTTTGTCCATGATACATGAGCTGAAAGCACTACAGGCTAGTTTGGAGCTTGATGATGAGGGACAGACATTAGTTACATGGCAAGTATAGCCAGTACTGATTGATCAAATTAGAATGGCTACTCAGAATGATGAGAAATATCAGAAGCTACTGGAAGAAGTTCATGAAGGAGCGAAAGCATGAAAAACATAAGTTTATATCATTGAATTCGAAAACTTTTCGCCTAGGTCACATGCATCATGCAAGATTCATTTTTATCTATTTGATTTCAATGATAAACAACATATTAAAGTTCTTTTAATATGTTTTTGGATCTACAATTGTCATTTAAGATTTTAGAATTAACATATTAATTCATTAGAACCCTAGATAAGATAAAGAACAAGTGCATTAACCTTTTGATGCACTGCAGTGTGTTTGGCACTTTTAGGATGCGCCTTAGGACACCAGGTGTTGTCCCTCTAGCTTGTCCACACCAAGATCACCATTGGCAGCCCCTTTAACAGCTTCTCAAGCCTTTTCAATCAATTAGAAATTCAGTTTTTGCTATTTGAGAGATTAGAGATGTATACAGGACACTAGAAACGATTTTTAGTAGTTTTAATTCAAGAGATTATTGGTAAATCTCTTTGAATTGTTGAGAGATAAAGAAGATGAGAGGAGAGATGTTCTTTGGGTGGCGGCACCAAAGAAGAACAACAACCTATGTTATTTTTCTTTTCATAACAATACATTATATAGCTAGGTCACCACTTAAAACCCTTGCCACATGTCACTTTCTGATTGGCTCTTAGTTTAATTGACCCAATCACATTGTGCCAAGTGTTAAACTTAGATTTAATCTTGTCTTTGATCATCTTACATGATTAAAAGACATATGGCAAGCTTATGTGTAGTGCCATGTGTCACCATCTCATGGTGCCACGTGTCACCCTGTGAAATAACCAAAATACCCCTGTGTCTTAATTTTGAGTTCACAACCCAAAATAATTATTTCTCTTCTTCTAATCAATTTATATCAAATATAAATTAATTAATTAATCTTTATTAATTAATTTTTGATTAATTAAATTCATATTTAAATACTTTAAATATAAATTTAACTTATACTATACATCCAATAACCTAGACTTGATTTCAAGCCATGCTAGGGACTTTGCAATCTAATTACAAACCAAACCTATTTAATTAATCAATTAAACTCTTTAATTAATTAATTAAATCATATTTAATTTGGTGATTACTTGTGTATGTGTGTGACTTACTAGGCTCATCACTAATTGGCAATGAGACATGATATCAACTCTTAATATCATCAGAACTCTTTCTTACCATAAATGATTTCTCTAAATCATTTTATGCACCTCATAGACCATGGTTAACATCTAGCATAGCATGCCATGGCCGCCCAATTAGTAATAAGATTTACCTTAAATAAACTTATAATCATATGTTACCATGCACTAGAATCTCTCTGTTACAAAATCCAAATTTGAGCTAAAGTCATGGTTTATGTCAAACCCCATTTGCTATGAATATTATGTTCTTTTTTAATTCCAGTTCTTGATTAAAAAGATTTTGTCATCAGAAACTGTTTTCTGAATAAATCTATCTATCCTAGCCAGGAACTTGAAACATCAAGAACAATTAAATGAACATAGGATTTTATCCCTATTTACTTAGAGGAACATATTCTATCTTGATCAACACCTACCTCCATATATAACTAGTAGGGGCCAACACATGCCCATATACCCATACACAGTACAAGTATGAAAGTAGTATCAAACTCAAACCATCTATATACAAGATAACTATGCTATCTCAAGTCTAAAGATTATATGCACTGATATTATTTATGATAATACATTGACAAGAGTAAACTCTATGTGCTTGTCATAAATGCTACTGGTTCGGCCTACTTATCATGTATAAGTGCCTATCATATTTGTTATATGGCATGAGACTCACCATTTCATCTTATTTACATCTCATATAAATAACTTGGGAACAAACATGATTATAATCTTTCTGGATAAGTCATGTCCTTATTGTGAAGTATCCTCGATTGTGAACCAATTTATGATACTTTGTGCTAGAAATACTGTCACTCGTATTCTTAACAACTTAAGAATAGAATTTCTAACAATATATCAATGGACCTTTTCTATTACACATAAATATATTATGTAAACACAAAAGTGAAAATGCCTTTTATTAATAAAATATATACAAGATATATGTTAAATGATATGCTCTAGGGCATACTACTAACAGTTTGGCAGGGCAAAAAACCTGAATTCTCTATGAGAGATGATGGCTTACTGCTACATCAGAGCAAAATGTGCATTCCTAATGATTTGGACTTGAGACAAATCATTGTGAAGGAAGCACATGAGTCTCCTTTTGCTATGCACCCAAGTGGCACTAAGATGTATAGAGGGCTAAAGGAACACTATTGGTGGATGGGAATGAAGAAGGATATCACTAAGTACGTATCTAAATGCCTAACTTATCAACAAGTGAAGGCAGAACATCAAGTACTAGCTGGGTTGCTACATCCATTGCCAGTGCCTGAGTGGAAATGGGAAAGGATAACAATGGATTTTGTGATGAGACTTCCAAGAACACAAAAGAGCCATGATGCAGTATGGGTCATAGTTGACAGATTGACTAAGTCTGCTCATTTTCTACCAGTGAGGATGGACTACAGTTTAGAGAGATTAGCTAAACTGTATATTGATGAGATAGTGAGACTGCATAGAGTGCCAGTATCGATTGTGTCAGACAGAGATCCTAGGTTCACTTTTAGAATCTAAGGTAGTATTTAGAGAGCCCTAAGAACTAGATTGAACTTCAGTATGGCATTCCACCCATAGACAGATGGCCAGTCTGATAGGGTAATTCAGATATTGGATGATATGCTATGGGCTTGTGTGATTGAATTTGAAGGTAGTTGGGATATACACTTGCCACTGATTGAGTTTGCTAATAACAATAGCTACCAATCAAGCTTTGGGATGCCTCCATATGAAGCTTTGTATGGCAAAAAGTGTAGAACTCTTTTATGTTGGGATAAAGTGGACAAAAGAAGATTGATTGGCCCATAGATTGTTTAGCATATAGAGGATAAGTTCAACCTAATCAGACACAGACTCAAGGCTGCATCAGACCGATAGAAGTTTTATATTGATTTAAAGAGGGAAGATATTGAGTACTCTGTGGGTGATAAGGTATTCCTCAAAGTTTCCCCTTATAAGAGGATTATCAGATTTGGCAGAAAGGGGAAACTAAGTCCTCGCTTCATCGGACCATATGAGATTCTAGAAAGAGTGGGTCCTTTGGCATACCAATTAGCACTACCTCCAGAGTTAGAGAAGATACATAATGTCTTCTATGTGTCCATGTTAAGGAGGTATAGATCTGACCCATCTCATGTACTACTAGTATAAGAGATTGAGGTGAATCCAGACCTCACATATGAGGAAGAACCTATTGAGATTCTGACATATGAGGTGAAGTAGCTGAGGAACAAGTAGATACCCCTAGTAAAAGTGTAGTGGAACCATCATTCAGGCCAGGAAGCTACTTGGGAAAGAGAAGAAGATATGAGGAGGTAGCATCCACAACTGTTTAGAGACTAAAAATAGGTAAAATTTTGAGACGAAATTTATTTTAAGGGGGCGAGAATTGTAACACCCCTATATGCATGGTCTGCGCATTTCACTGTTCTGGTGATCGATGTCTAGTAGGTTTGGGCAGCTATAAATAGAGTTGTATAGGTTCAATTGGTGCAAGGCCAATTGGACTTGAAACTAGACACATAATGGCACAACTTTGGTGAAGAAACCCTGCCCAGAAAACCAAACCAAGTTAACCTAAATATTACCCTAATCCGGGTTATCAACAGGCTGTCCCAAGAAAATAACTAAATGAATAGTGTTTCTTCAAATGGTCATAACTCAATGTAGACAAGTTCAATTGATCTAAAATTTTGCCAGTAGAAAGCTAAGACATGGACCTACAACTTTCATGAAGAAAACAAACCCAAATTTTGACCATAACATGTTCAAAAACTGACCTGCAATCAGTGTACAAAAACTATAAAATGGGTTCTGCCCAGAAAATCTAAAAAATTTGCAATCCGGTTAGTTATGGTGTTTAGGCCATAACTTGAGCTACAAAACTTCAAATGGATTGATTCAAAAAAAGAAAACTAGACATAATAAGGAACAACTTTCATGAAGAAAATTTTGCCAAATTCCTACTGTACAAATGACTAATGGAATAGTAAACTTAGTGCTTAAAATCTGAAAATTATGAATAACTAACACTAAGCTTTGAAATGGTATTGGCAACTAATACCAATAACTTTAGAATGCAAAATATGGTATTTTGGGAATATTAGAACCAATATACCTATTGTTAATTAAAAAGTCAACATTTTAGTTGACTAATAAAATGAATAGTAACAAGTAAACTTCAATTTTAAAGAATTATAAAATTTAAAAGTGTAACATTCCCTAGTAGGCCTAATGTGATTGGTTTGGATAGGTTGGCATGCCAATATGGTTTAGTTAGCAGTACTGCACATGGCATTATGCCATTCTGTGATTTTATGGCTTTTAGCCATTCTAATATTATGATGATACTTAGCCTTATGCCTAATGCTTATTACAGCTTATCAGCTGTTCTGTTGCACACCGGGAGATACATACGTGACCGATGGTGTGATGGCCTGTGGTACTTGATATTCAGTGCCAGTTTACTCGTTTATCCAGTCCAGTCATCCAGTATAGGTTACTTGGGCAGCCAAAAATGAAAATTGATAAATTTAATGAAATAATGAATATAACAAGTACCAAATAAATGAGACCACAAATAATTATCGAAAATTTGTCTGCATGAGACATCAATACATTCACTGCATATTTATTTCCTTTTAGTTCTTCTTATTTTATTATTGGCAACACTAAGCATTATTGCTTAGCGCGTCGTTTTTTGCCATGCGTAGGTTCAGGAGAGACTGACAGTGAGCCCAGTAGACCACAGACTGGGTGAGGCCGTCCACAGTTCTGCACAGTGTCCATGTCACCTCATAGACTTCAGTGCATTGGTAGAACACTAGGTCCCATTTTCGTATTTTGTAATCAAACTTTTATTTTCTCATGCATAATTGAGACTCATGTACTATATTTTGGTATTAATGTAAATAGTTGGAATTTGTATTTATAAATGAAAAATTGAGTATTTATTTATGATTTGTATATGATTATCATGTGAAATGAATGAATGAGAAACAGAAGTATTGTTGAGAAATATTGAGACTTTATTGATATAATGGAGTTTGGGAATGATTAAAAATGCATTGGAAGTGTTTTTCACCAGTTCCGAAGAACTGTTTTCTCCATTTTTAGCTGGTACTCTGTTGAATTTTCTATAAAATTATTGGAACTTCAAATAAATTTATAACTTCAACAAATGACTCAAATGAGGTAAATTTAACAAATTGCACTTCATAACCATTAGAAATAAATTAAGGAAGAATAAAAATGATTAAAATAAAATATGGTGTTCCGGTACACTGTGTGACATATCTTGCTCGGCTACACTATAGACGGGTAAGGGGTGTCTCATTACCCTCCAGAGTTTTCAAGGAAATCATCTTCAATTTACAATCAACCATTGCCTGATGACGTGACAACCAGTCCATTCCTAAAATCACGTCAAACTCATGGAAAGGCAATTCAATCAGGTCTGCTAAGAATTCATACCCCTGAATCCTTAACGAGCAACCCTTGTACACTTTGTTCATCATTACACTGTGGCCCAATGGATTAGTGACCAGAATGTCTTGGTCACTCTCTCCTACTAATATCCCCCTTTCTACGGGTAAGTTGATGCAGGTGTATGAATGAGTGGATCCTGGATCCACCAATGCATGCAAAGATGTATTGTAGAGGGAGAATGTACCCCTGATGACGTCCGAGGCATCTTACTCCTCCTGAACTCTTATGGCATAGGCTCTGGCAGGTGCTCTGACCTCTAGCCTCTCTGCTAGCTTAGATGCAGGCCTCTATGATGGTCCCACTGCCTCAGATTTACAAGACTTCCTACCCCTTTGAGGTGCAAGAGCAGATCTATCTGCTTGAGTTGGAGTAGCTGTAGCAGTTCTGTATAGACAATTCCTTAACTGATGCTCTGTCGACCCACACCTTAGGCAGGCACCCGTCACTCTCTAACACTCCCCCTTGTGCCACTTCAAGCAATGTGGACATGCAGAAAATGTTGGGGCTGGTCCCCTGAACATCGTCCCTAGAGAGCTGGCCACTGATGATGTGGACTGACCTCTCCCAGTTGTAAACTGTGGCCTGGGCCCCTGGGACTGACTTTGACCTTGAGGTTGACCTGAACTCTATAACACCCTCCCAGTAGCAACTCCGTACATTCTACTATTTCGGTGACCAGTGTCGGTCCGGACAGCTAGAACGTTCGGAAAAATATTTAAACTAAAGTGAGGAACCATAATTAACTCAAATGTTAATAAGAAAAATTTAAGAAAAAATTTAGAAATAAAATACAACCAAGTTAAATGGGCCGGTGCCCTAGCGACGGGTAACCCAGTGGGAAGTTGCGATTCTCATAACTAGGAGCCCTAGACCAGGGGGAGAATTCATAAAATAATTTTTGGGACTCCAGAGAAGGGTTATTGAGGCTCCTATGGCATTAGAATGCCAAGAAAATGCTTGAAAAATTTTTCAATTGGTACAAATAATTTTGGTCTGTTAAGCCAAACGGAGGGCATTTTGGTCATTTCGCCTTCAGAGGTGATTTTTGGCCAACTTGTCTTGTTAAGTAAATAATTATTATGATTTAAAATATGAATAAATATTGTTAAAAATTGAATTGAAAATGAGTAGCAAAGAAAAGAAAAGAAAATAAATTAAAATTGCAGTTTTGACCTCATGCTTATGTCACTAAGCACTCTCATCCAATCACTTTGTGACACATGTCGATAAACCACTTAAAATGAATTAAATGGGTAGAAAATTGAAATGAAAAAACTGCACTCTTCTTCCTTATTTCCCGTCCACCATAGCCAAGAAGCTCTCTCTCCATTTTCTCTTTTAAAGCTTGATTTTCCTAAGCTTCCTCCCCATAAAACCCTAAATTCACTTCACTAAAAATTATTCCCATATCTTGGAGAAGCTAGTTGTAGAAAAAAGAAAAGAAAGGATTGAAGTTTTGTTACCTAGAAATTCTGCTTAAAGAGGTTAGTGTCCAATCTCTTATCTCTTTTACTTAATTCATGTTTATTAGCATGAGATAAATGGAAAAATGTAAGAAAAACAAAATAAAACTTATGTATATTCATCCCTACAATTTGGGCAGCCTAGGGATGGTTAGGGTTTGATGAATTTACTTGAAGTAAAGTGTTTATGAGCTGCCCATAGCTTGAGATGAGTGATTGAACATGTAAGAGTAAGTGAAATGCAAGTGTGTTGCATGAATGAACTTTGAAAATGTGGACACTTAAACAACATTAGGGTTTGCTCATCTGATGGTTCATTAACCTTGTAATGGTCAATTAGTGACCATTTGAATGTGTATGATGAGAAAATAAAGTGAGTTGAGGCTTGGCATTTGAGTGTGGATGAGCTGCCTTGGCTGACCTGCAAGACTGAGCATGAGTCCAGCAGGTTTGGGTAGTTATAAATGGAGTTGTAGAGTTTCAATTGGTGCAAGGCCAATTGTACGTGAAACAAGACACATAATGGCATAACTTTGGTATAGAAACCCTGCCCAGAAAACCAAACCAAGTTGACCTAAAAGTTGCCCTAATCTGGGTGACTTGCATTCTGCCTGGGCAAAAAGACTAAATGCATAGTGTCTATTTATTTGGTCATAACTCAGTATAGAAAGGTCTAATTGACCTGAAATTTTACTAGTAGAAATTTGAGATATAGACCTACAACTTTCATGAAGCAACCTAACCCAAATTTTGATCATAACATGTTCGAAAAGTGACCTACATTCACTGTATAAAACACTGTAGATTTGGTCAGTCTAGAAAATCTGGAAAGTTTGCAATCCGGCCAGTTATGGTGTTTCGGCCATAACTTGAGCTACAAAACTCCAAATAGAGTTATTCAAAAAAAAGAAATGTAACTAGACACAATAACCAACAACTTTCATGTTGACAACTTTGCCAAATTTTTACTGTAAAAATGACCAATGGAATAGTAAACACAAGGCTTGAAATCTAAAAATTTTGAACAACTAGCACTAAGCTTAGAAATGGTATTAGCAACCAATAACAACAACTTTAGGAAGCAAAATGTGGTATGTTGGGAGTATTAAAACCAATGTACCTATTGTCTATGTAAAAGTCAACATTTTAGTTAACTAATGAAATGAATAGTAACACCTAAACTTAAATTTTAAGAATTGTACAATTTAAAAGTGTAACATACCCTAGTACACCTAGCAAGATTGGTTTGGATAGGTTGGCATGCCAATAGGGTTCAATTAGCAGTACTGCACATGGCATTATGCCATTCTGTGATTTTATGGCTTTTAGCCATTCTTACAATGTGATGATACTTAGCCTTGTGCCTAATATTTATTACAGCTCATTAGCTATTTTGTTGCACACCTGGAGATACATATGTGACGGATGGTGTGATAGCCCGAGGTACTTGATACCCAGTGCCAGTTTACCCGTTTATCCAGTCCAGTCATCCAGTATAGGTTACTTGGGCAACTAAAAATGGAAGTGGATAAATTTAATGAAATTATGAGTATAACAAGTACAAAATAAATAAGATTACCAATAATGTCGAAAAATTATCTGCATAAGACATCAGAACATGCACTGCATATTTATTTTATGTTATTTCTTTTTATTTTATTATTGGCACCACTAAGCATTATTACTTAGCGCGTTGCTTTTGCCATGCGTAGGTTCTGGAGAGACCGACCAAGAGCCCCGTAGACCACAGACTGGGTGAGACCTTCTGTAGCACTGCATAGTATCCGTGTCACCTCACCAACATCAGTGCATTGATAGGACACTAGGTTTCATTTTGGGTATTTTGTAATTAACTTTTATTTTCTCATAATAAATTGAGACTCATGTAATGTACTTTGTTATCAATGTATTATGAATGAAAAAGCAAATATTTATTTATGAATGAAAAAGCGAATATTTATTTATGACTTGCACATGAATATCCTATGAAATGAATGATTGAGAAATGGAAATGTTGTTGAAAAATATTGAGATTTTATTGATGATATGGAGTTTGGGATTGATTGAGAATTTTGGAAGTGTTTTTCTCAGGTTTCGAAGAATTGTTTTCTCCATTTTTAGCAGGTACTCTATCGAATTTTCTATAAAATTTGCGGAACCTCAAAAAAAAAATTTATAATTTCAATAAATGATTCAAATGAATTATACTTCACAAATTATACTTCATAACTATGAAAAAAATAAATAAATAAATAAGGTAGGATAAAAAAATAATTGAAATAAAATACGGTGTTTCGGTACACTGTGTGGCATATCTTGCGTGGCTACACTCTAGGCGGGTAAAGGTTGTCACATTTAGTGGTATCAGGGCATGGCTTAGGCATTTCTGGGCCTAGATTGAGTCTATATCATGCGTTGCATTTGTAAGAGTCGAGGTGACACTAATGCAGATATGTTTTGAATAGGATATGGACCCCACATCTCAGAGGGTAGTTGAGGAGGAAGTAGAGAGTCATGTTCCATCTGCAGCAGCTGAGACTGGGGGTAGGGGAGAACCTACTCCACCAGCTCTAGCAGAGCCTGCTCAGCCTCCACAGGCCATGTTCAAGCAAATGGTTGAGTTCTTCAAACAAATGGTTGCGGTAATGCCACCACCACCACCACCACCTCCACAACAGAAATCACATCTGGAAAGATTGAGAAAATTTGGAGCAGTGGATTTATTTAGCAAGAGATAAGATGATTCTGTTGCAGCAAAAAACTGGTTGAACAGAACAGGCAGAGTTTTAAAACAACTCCACTGCACTTCAGTGCAATATCTAGAAGCTGTTGTATCTCTGTTGCAAGATGATGTCTACCAATGGTGGGATACAGTGTCTAGTGAAGTGCATCCAGAATTAATAACTTGGGACTTCTTCCTCTCATAATTCAAAAAGAAATTTGTGGATAGTGTATACCTGGAAGAGAGAAGAAGAGAGTTCATTAATTTGAATAGAGACAGTTCATAGTGGCAGAGTATGAAAAGGAATTTGTCAGACTGAGCCGTTACGAAAGGGAGATAGTCCCTAATGAGGCCGAAAAGTGTAAGAGATTTGAAGAGGGATTAAATGATAATATAAAGATCATGATCACTGCCTTGGGAATCAAAGACTTCATCAAATTAGTGGAAGCTGCAATAAAAGTTGAAAAGGTTAGAATAAGTGAGCAAACAAGAAGGGAGAGACAGCAGAAGAGGCGCTTGGGTCAGTCTAGTTCATCTCCTGCACCTAGGAAGAAGTTCAAAGGTCCACCTGCACAGAGTTCAAGTCAACCACAAGGTCAGGGTCAGTCCTAGGGGCCTAGGCCATAGTTCACCCTTAGGAGAGGTCAGTCCACACTATCAGTGGGCAGCTCTCCAGGGACGGGGTTCAGGGGACCAGCCCCAGCATCTTCTGCATGTCCACATTACCTGAAGTGGCATAAGAGGGAGTGTTGGAGAGTGACGGGTGCCTGCTTAAGGTGCGGGTCGATAGAGCATCAGTTGAGGAACTATCCACGCAGAAATGCTACAGCTGCTCCAACACAAACAAACAAACCTACTCCTGCACCACAAAGGGATAGGAAATATAGAAAATCTGAGGCAGTAGGACCATCACAAAGGCCTGCATCTGAGCCAGCAGAGAGGCCTGAGGGCAGAGCGCCTGCCAGAACCTATGTCATAAGAGCTCAGGAGGAGCAAGATGCTGTGGACATCATTAGGGGTACGTTCTCCCTCTACAATACATCTGTGCATGCATTGATAGATTTAGGATCCACTCATTCATACATCTGCATCAACCTACCCATAGAAAGGGGGATATTAGTAGGGGAGAGTGACCACGACATCCTGGTCACTAATCCATTGGGCCACAGTGTAGTGGTGAACAAGGTGTACAAGGGTTGCCCGTTAAGGATTCAGGGGTATGAATTCTTGGCAGACCTGATTGAGTTGCCTTTCCATGAGTTCGACGTGATCTTAGGTATGGACTGGTTGTCACGTCATAAAGCAATGGTTTATTGTAAACTGAAAAGATTTCTTTGAAAACTCCTGAGGGTAATGAGATCACAGTTGTGGGGGAAAGGACAAATTTCTTATCCAATGTCATCTTAGCCATAGTTGCAAGAAAACTAATAAGAAAAGGTTGTGAAGCCTACCTAGCACATGTGGTGGATACTAGGCAGGCTAAGCCAGATCTGTGTGACATACCCACAGTAAGAGACTTCCCAGATGTGTTTCCTGAAGAATTGCCTGGCTTGCCACCAGCAAGGGGAGTCAAATTTGCTATTAAGATACTGCCGAGTATTGCTTCTTATAGGATGACACCCACAGAATTGAATGAACTGAAAATACAGTTACTGGATAAGGGGTTCATACACCCTAGTGCGTCACCATGGGGAGCTCTAATGCTGTTTGTAAAGAAGAAGGATGTAACACCTCTATGTGTATAGCCTGGTATATTTCACCATCCCGGTGACCGGTGTCAGTTCGGACAATTAAGGGGATTAGAACCACACTTAAGACAACTAAATAATCCATAACACAAATAATTAGTAATTGTCAATTAGTTAAGTATAAATAAGAAAAACAGAACATAAGAAGTTAAACGAGCCGAGAGTCACAGTGATGGGTGACCTTCTCGGGAAGGACTGCGAAGTCGATTTAAACTCAAATTTCGAACCGTAAAATATGACGCCGCGGTCCTTAGGACTATTGCAAACACAGTGGAAAAGAGAATATCACAAAAAAGAATTGTTAAGCAGGTCAAATAATTAGGTCAGGGATCCAGAAGAAATATTGAATTATTTTCAAACCGGGTCAAACCAGCAAGGGGCAACTTGGTCAATTGACCCCAAGAGCTAACTCCTGACCTAACTGTCCAATAAAATTAGAGAAAAGAAATTTTTGGGATCAGAGAATTAAATTAAAGAAGTAAATGGAAAAGAAATGAAAAATTAAAAAAAAATCAAAAGTTATGACATCATGCACGACATAAGCATGATGCAATAAATTTTTATTTTTAAAATTTGAAATTTTGGGATAATTCCTAACAATTAAAAAACAAATTAATAAAAGAAAAAAATTTGGTCTTCTTTCCTATCTTCAAACCGTCTACCCTCTCTCTCCCATCTCTTTCATTTCTCTAATAAAACCTCCATTGAAGCCCACCTAAAGCTCTCTTAAACCCTAAATTTTTCCATGAAATCCCTGCATCCCTTAACTAAAACTTGTGTTTGAGCTTTGATAACAAGATTGGGAGTAGGTAAATCAAGCAAAGTTTGAAGAATTGGAGATATAAATTTTGCTCACTTAAGGTAAGCTAATCCAATCTTTCTTTTTAGCATACATGATTGATTTAGGGTAGAAATGGATGAGATTATATGAAGAAATTGGAAAAAATTTCATGATTAGGAAGATAGGGAAATTTGGCCAGCATGTGTGGGGGTATGATTTGCATGGTTTGATTGAATTAGAGGGGAATATGAACATCAAGGAGTTGAATGATTATGGTTATACGCTTTGAATTAGCTAAATGCAATAAATTGGTGAACTAGGGTTTTAGACACTTAGGGTTTAGGAGTTAAAAATGTGAGAAATTGTGAAATAATGTGCTTGACCTAGTTTGAGGTTGAGGTGAGAAATGGTCATTTGTGACCAATTGAGATGTATTGGAAGTGTTAGAGGTGAGTTTAAATTCGGATTGAAAATGGTCATGTTGTAGGCAGCAGGACCAAGGTCCCTTTGAGGGACCAAAACTGAAAATTCACAAGTCCAATTGGTATAAGACCAATTGGGAATGAAAATAGACACAAAATAGCACATTTTTTATTCAGGAATCATGCCCAAAAAGTGACCAAAACCTAGTGAACAAATTGACCAAATCTGGATTTTTACAGTCTGTCTTGTACAAAAATGACTAAATGAATAGTGTTTATTCATTTCGCCATAACTTGGGCTAGGCAGGTCTAAATCTCCTGAAATTTTACCAGTGGACAACAGAGATATAGACCTAAAACTTTGATGAAGAACACCAACCCAAATTATGCACTTAACCAAGTCATTTGGCCACCCATAATTTGGTGACCTAAAACTGCCAGAACCAGAATTTGCCTAGAAAATCTGGGTTAGGTCCAATCCGGCAGCCATGATTCAAATGGCTATAACTTGAGCTACAAAACTCCAAATGGCATGATTTAAAAAGGAGAATAATGTTAAGACAATAGGGAACATTTTCTATGAAGAAAGTTTTGCCAAATTCTAACAGAAAAATGACCAATAGAACAGTGCAACTTAAGACACCAAAACTGAAAATTTGCAAATTTGCCTAAAAGACTTAGATTTTGAGTAATCAACCAAAACCAACAAATTTAGTAACCAAAATGTGGTATGTGGGTGAAGTTGGAATTCCCATACATATTAAACCTTAGAAAGTCAACAAATTGACTTGAATAGTATAGTGAATTGTAACCTTGAAACACAAATTTTAAAGAACGTCAAGTTTAACACATTAGAGCTAGGTAAAAGTGAAATTAAATTTATTTTTGGATTTATGCTAAGTCATGATACTGAAACATTGTGAAACTGTGTGTTTCAGTTGAAAAGAACACCAGGAAAGAACCCGAGAAATCGAGTCAAGGCCAAGAGGTGACTCGCTTAAGGTTTGTGCACAACGTATAATTTCTATAAATTATCTTCTGCATATTGTTTTGAATAATTTAAAATATTGAATTGTGACATCATTGTGATGAAATGTTTATTATGCTTTTGATTTAAATTGTTGAAAGTTATTTGTGTATATTTGAGATGGCATAAATGTTTAGCAAATTGTTAAGATAAGTTTTGAAACCACAGTGTCATGACCATATATTTGAAAACCTCACTAGCATGACCAATGGGGGGTAATCAGTTTCGAATTTTGATTCCTTCTCTGGCTGAAGTGTTGAGGTGTGTAACAGTAGAAGAAGAAATTGAATGGATATCCATATATTTGAGCTAGCTAGCCTTGTAATGTGACTTCTCCTTAGCCTCTGGCTATTGAGATTATATTTGTTTCAAATGGCATGATATAACTGTGGGTTTTATGAAATTGGTTTTGATACTTCGAAATGAAATTGTTTGGATTAAAATCTCATAATTCATGTTTTGTATTTAATTCTCATGTTCAGTCCAATTTTGAATAAATATGATTTAAACTCTGCATAAAGATTATTTTAGTTTGTTGTGCACCATTGAGTCCTAGTACTCAGCGATGGCTATTATTGGTGTCGCAGATATAGAGACTAGAAAAGCAGAGTGAGCTGCTGAGGACAGAGGATATGGATTCAAAAGATATAAACGTTGGGGCGTCCTCTATTAACGACGCGCTACATCGGAGCTCGGGTGTAGTGATAAATATGCAAGGGTGTAGGGCGTTCACCGAAAGCGACGCGCCATGCCGGCGCCCGGGTGTGGTGTTAAGTGAGCAAGGGTTCCCACATCATGGACGGGTGTGGGTAAATAAGTTAGTCCATAGGACAGATAGTAGAACAAATAGTGGAACAAATAGTGGAACAGAACACAAGATAGACATAGAAAATAATAGAAGATATCATAGAAGGAGACCAATTAGGAAGGAGCAGGATAGGAGGAGGATTAGAGTTGGTACTTGGAATGTTAGATCACTTACAGGAAAATTAATGGAGCTTGTGGATACCTTAGAAAGGAGAAGGGTGAATATTGCTTGCATTCAGGAGAGTAAATGGGTAGGACAGAAAAGTAAGGAAGTGGGTAATTCAGGGTACAAACTGTGGTTTACCAGAAAGGAGAGAAACAAGAACGAAGTGGGTATAATCATAGACAGAACATTGAAAGACGCAGTAGTAGCTGTGAAAAGAGTAGGAGATAGAATTATACTAGTAAAGCTAGTACTAGAAGGAGAAACAATAAATATAGTTAGTGCTTATGCCCCACAAATAGGACTAGACAGTGAGAGTAAACAAAGGTTTTGGGAAGATATGGATGATTTAATGCAGAGCATACCGAATGAAGAGAATGTTTTCATTGGTGGAGATTTGAATGGACATGTAGGAAGTGATAGGCAAGGTTATGAGAATGTTCATGGAGGTTTTGGTTTTGGCAGTCGAAATGAGGAGGAAAAAAGCATCCTGGATTTTGCTATGGCATACGACCTAATACTAGCAAATACCTACTTTATAAAAAGAGAGTCACATTTAGTGACTTTCAAAAGTGGGCAACATAAAAGCCAAATCGACTTCCTCTTAACCAGGAAGATAAATAGAGCTCTATGCAAGGATTGCAAGGTCATTCTAGGAGAGGCTTTAACAAGTCAACATAGGTTGGTGGTCTTGGATGTCAAGTTTAGGAACAATTCAAGTAAGGTCAGAAGAAATAGTGTAGCTCGAACAAAGTGGTGGGAGTTCAAAGGAGTAAAGCAAGTGAAGTTCAAAAATGAGCTTCTCGAGTCCGAAGTATGGAAGCTAGATATGGAGGCCAATGATATGTGGATACAGATGGCATCAAAGATTAGAGAAGTAGCTAGAAAAGTACTTGGAGAGTCTAAAGGACATGGACCACCCTCAAAAGAGAGATGGTGGTGGAATGAGAAAGTACAAAAGGCAGTGAAGAGAAAAAGGGAATGGTATAAGAAATTACCTAAATGTGATAATAATGAGGCATATGAATAGTACAAGATAGCAAAGAAAGAGGCAAAAAAGGCAGTTAGTCAAGCAAGAGCACAGGCCTTTGAAAAGTTATATGAGAAACTTGGAACTAAAGGAGGGGAGAAAGATATTTATAGATTAGCAAGGAGTAGAGAAAGGAAATGTCAAGATCTCAATCAAGTTAGGTGCATTAAGGATAAAGAAGGAAAAGTGTTGGTGAAAAATGAGGACATTAAAGAAAGATGAAGAAATTATTTTAATGATCTCTTTAATAATAGTCAAAATGGAAATAGCGTGAATATAGATTTTAGAACAATAGAAAAGAATGTAAATTATACTAGAAGGATTAGATCTTTAGAAGTAAAGGAAGCACTTAAGAGAATGAAAGTGGGTAAAGCCTGTGGACCCGATGAAATACCAATTGAAGTGTGGAAGTATTTGGGAGATATGGGAGTGGCATGGTTAACTAAATTATTTAATAAGATTCTAAACTCAAAGAAAATGCCTGATGAATGGAGGAAGAGTATTTTAGTACCTATTTTTATAAATAAGGGAGACATACAGAGTTGCTCAAACTATAGGGGAATTAAACTCATGAGCCATACTATGAAGTTGTGGGAGAGAGTTATGGAGCATCGACTACATTATGATACTTCTATCTCTCTCAATCAATTTGGTTTCATGCCCGGTCGTTCAACTATGGAAGCGATCTTTCTCATTAGAAGCTTGATGGAGAAATATAGAGATGTGAAGAAAGATCTACACATGGTTTTTATTGATTTGGAGAAGGCTTATGATAGTGTTCCAAGAGAGGTCTTATGGAATGTGTTAGAACAAAATAGGGTATCTATTAGGTACATATAAGTATTGAAAGATATGTATGAAGGAGCAACTACTATTGTGCGCACAGTGGGAGGGGACACAAGAGATTTTCCTATCTCAATTGGATTACACCAAGGATCAGCCATAAGCCCTTACCTTTTTACATTAGTTTTAGATGAACTGACGAAACATATACAAAAGAGTATTCCTTGGTGCATGATGCATGCGGATGATATTATTCTGATAGATGAGACACGAGAAGGAGTCAATAGGAAGCTAGAACTTTGGAGAAGTACTCTAGAGTCAAAGGGTTTTAAGTTAAGTAGAACGAAGACAGAATACATGCATTGCAAGTTCAGTGAAGGCCAAACTGGTGATAGGGAAGGAGTTAGTTTGAATGGAGTGGTACTGTTCCAAAGTAATCACTTTAAATATCTAGGCTCAGTCCTTCAAGTAGATGGGGGATGTGAGGAGGATGTTAGTCATAGGATTAAAGCCGGATGGTTGAAGTGGAGACGTGCCACGGGAGTTTTATGTGATCGTAAGATTCCCAATAAATTAAAAGGAAAATTTTTATCGTACAGCCATACGACCGGCTATGTTATATAGTAGTGAGTGTTGGGCACTGAAAGAATCGTATGCATCTAAGTTAAGAGTTGCAGAGATGAGAATGTTAAGGTGGATGAGTGGCCATACTAGACTAGATAAAGTCCGTAATGAAAGTATTAGAGAAAAGGTAGGAGTGGTGCCAATTGAAGATAAGTTGAGAGAAGGGAGATTAAGGTGGTTTGGTCATGTGAAGTGTAGACATACGGAGGCTCCAGTTAGACAAGTAGAGCACATTAGGTTAGAGGATAGAAAGAAAAAAAAAGAGGTAGACCTAAATTGACTTGGAGGAGAGTAGTACAACATGACTTAGAAGTATTACACATTTCTGAGAATTTAACCCAAAATCGTTCAGAGTGGAAAAAGCGAATCCATATAGCCGACCCCAAATTTTTGGGATAAAGGCTTAGTTGAGTTGAGTTGAGTTGAGTTGTAATGCACGTAAATGTATGGACATGTAAAATTGATCTTGAGCAGCTTGTATAAAGTTTGTAATAAATTTTAGTTTGAATTTCTTTTAATGTAAATTTTTGTAATGATGTATATAAATTGTTTTATCTTTAATGAAATGTGAATGGAAGTATTTTATTTTAAATTGAATGAAATTGATTAATGGTATTTTGAGGAATGTTGAATATTAGAAATTGTGGATTTGAATTGTTGGAAATTGATAAATGATGTTGAAATTGGTTGGGATGATTGTGAATTTGAAGAAGTGGTTGAGATAAATAATTGGAAGTGCTTTTTACAGGTATTTGAAGAACTGTTTTCTCAAAATACAGATGGCACTCTGCCAAAATTTTTATAAAATTTGTGAAAAAACAAAATGGGCCAAAAATTTTTACTAGTTTTAAAACTTCAAATAAATGATTTTAATACCTATTAGAAAATGCTCACCACTTATAAAAATAAGAAAAAATTTTTAAAATCCCTTATAGGGTACTTAGTGAGTTATCGGTAGGTGAAGTTCGGTAGTTCATTAGGTATTCTATGGGATCATGTTATGCCTTACAGAGGGGTAAGGTGTGACATATTTTAGTGGTATCAGAGCAAAATTTTTGAAGTATGTTTTAACTTATGAATTTGTGTCTTTTCTTTCTTAAGTACAACTGCTCAATGTCCTTACATCATAAATATGAACTAACGGAGGGAAATCTCCTTGTGTTATTTGTTCAGGAGATACCCTAATTTCAGACTGAAATGGAAGAAGGGGATCACTCAGTCGAGCAATCTGTTGAAGCTGAGGCATAAGGGGAAGCCCCAGCTCTAGAAAATGTTAGTGGATCAGTAGCACCAGCCTCACAAATGCTGCAGTTTCCTACATAGTTTGCACAGCAGATGGCTGTGATGTTTCAACCAATGGCTGGGGGTATTCTTGCTCAAGCTCCAACCCAGACACCTGTGGTACAACCACAGCCTCCAGCCAGACAGCATGACAAGTTATTGAAGTATGGAGCTACTAAATTTAAGGGTACAGTAGACCCGTTTGAGGCAGAGCAATGGCTTGAAAGAATGGACAGAGTATTCAAGAAGCTGCACTGCCAAGATAAATTGAAGTTTGAATACTCTGTGTCACTAGTGCAAGGGGATGCATATGATTGGTGGAAGACCATCCCCAACAGCTTGGCTGAACCACCAGTACTGACTTGGGATGACTTCATCAGAGAATTTAGACAAAAATACGTCTCAGACGCATATGTGGATCAAAAGTTACAAGAATTTCTGAGCCTGAAACAAGGGAAGAGATCAGTGGCAGAGTATGAGAGGGAGTTCTCCCGCTTAAGCCACTATGCTGGGAGTCTCCTTTCTACTAACAAGGAAAGGTGCAAGAGATTTGAGACTGGTTAAGCCCAGTTTGAGGATGCAAGTAGTGGGATTCAGACATAGCAACTTCTCTGAGCTCATCTCCCAAGCACTTGAGCTAGAAAGGATTGAATCAAAAGTGACCGCAACAAAAGAAAAATCAGAAAAAGTTGAAAAATCAGAGAAAGACAAGGGGGAAAAATCAGTTGAACAAAGTTCTGGTGGTACTTCTGGGAAGAGGAAGAAATTTAGTGGACCTAGCAGAGGTTGAGGTGGAAGATTTGGAAGGGGCCGATTCTCTGGACAGAGACCCCCTAGGTCTGGTCAGCAGTTGAGGAGGGGTTCATATCCTGCCCACCCCTGTGAGACTTGTGGTAAGATTTATGGGGGAGAATGCTATTGGGCTACGAGAGCCTGCTTTAACTGTGGAGGCAAGGGCCATTTAGCAAAAGACTACACTAGTGCTCCTAAATATGGTCCAGCTCCTACGACTGTAGAAGTATCTATTCAGAGTCCTGCTCCCAGAGGTTCATAATTAGTTGGCAGAGGAAGAGGCAGAGGTAGAGGCACTGCTTCTAGCAGTCAGGGCACTGTTGGTCAGTCAGCACAAGGAAGTGCTTCAGCCAGAGTCTATACTATGAGACAGCGGGAAGAAGCTGAAACTTCTGACATTGTGGCCGGTACATTCTCTATCTCTGGTCAAGAAGTATTTGTATTGTTTGATCCGGGTTCAACCCACTCATATGTTAGTGCTAGCATAGTCAGTTCACTTGCTGTTCCATGTGTCCAAATGGGTTTTGAAGTGCTAGTAACTAGTCCGTTAGGACAAGAGGTTTGGGTCAATAGAATCTATAGAGACTGTCCTTTGGTGATCCAAAGACATGTTTTTCTGTCAGATTTGATTGAAATGCCCTTCAGAGATTATGATATTATCTTGGGCATGGATTGGTTAGCCAGGCATCATGCCATGATTGACTGTAGACTGAAGACAGTCACTTTTGGTCTCCCTCTGTACGGTGATGTGGTAATACATGGGGAGAGGCATTTACTGCCATCAAACATCATTTCGGCTGCACTAGCCCAAAGGATGATCAGAAAGGGGTGTGAAGCATACTTGGCACATGTGATAGACACCCAAGTGGGGAGTCTAGCATTGAGGGACATCCCTGCAGTATGTGACTTTCCGGATGTGTTTCTTGATGAATTGCCAGGATTACCTCTAGAAAGGGAAGTGCAGTTTGAAATTGATGTTATGCCTAGTGTGGACCCAATCTCCATAACACCATATAGAATGGCACCTGCAGAATTGAAGGAGTTGAAAGACAATTACAAGAGTTGCTTGACAAGGGCTTTATTCGCCCTAGTGTGTCACTTTGGGGAGCGCCAGTGTTGTTTGTTAAGAAAAAAGATGGCACTCTCCGCTTATGCATTGACTATCGACAGTTGAATAAGGTAACAATAAAGAATAGATACCCATTGCCCGTATTAATGACTTGTTTGATTAGTTGAGGGGTGCAGCTGTGTTCTCCAAAATTGACCTGAGATCAGGTTATCATCAGCTAAAAGTACAAGAGCATAGTATTTCTAAAACTGCCTTTAGAACCCACTATGGCCATTATGAGTTCTTAGTCATGCCATTCGGGTTAACTAATGCTCTGGCTGCTTTTATGAATCTAATGAACACTATCTTTAGACCATACCTCGACCAGTTTGTTGTGGTATTCATAGATGATATATTGGTCTATTTGAGGAGTGCAGAAGAGCATGATAGACATCTGCGGATTGTACTACAGACTTTGAGGGAGAAACAGCTATATGTCAAATTGTTAAAATGTGAATTTTGGC
This sequence comes from Hevea brasiliensis, assembly GCF_030052815.1. Lineage (NCBI taxonomy): Eukaryota > Viridiplantae > Streptophyta > Magnoliopsida > Malpighiales > Euphorbiaceae > Hevea > Hevea brasiliensis. Next base: position 59,374,392 of record NC_079502.1, on the reverse strand, counting down.
TAAAAGAAATATCTTTCTTGGGGCATGTAGTATCAGTAGAAGGCATCAAGGTAGATCCAAGTAAGAAAGAAGCTGTCCTTAATTGGACGCCACCCGAAAATATCACGGAGATTCACAGTTTTTTGGGTTTAGCTGGATACTATCGTAGATTTGTGAAGAGATTCTCCATGTTGGCATCTCCATTGACTAAGCTACTTCGCAAAGATGTGAAATTTCAGTGGACGGATAAATGCCAACAGAGTTTTGATGAGTTAAAAAGGTGTTTGACTGAGGCTCCAGTCCTGACTTTACCTATCCCGGGTAAAGAATATATAGTTTATAGTGATGCTTCTCACAATGGGTTAGGCTGTGTATTGATGCAAGATCGAAATATCATTGCCTATGCATCACGCTAGCTGAAACGGCATGAGAGGAATTATCCGACACATGACGTGGAGCTTACAGCTATTGTGTTTGCTCTTAAGATCTGGAGACATTATTTGTATGGGGAGAAATGCTACATCTACACAGATCATAAGAGTTTGAAGTATTTGGGCACCCAGAAAGAGTTGAATTTGAGACAGAGGAGATGGTTAGAGTTGATAAAAGACTATGATTGTCTGATAGACTATCAGCCAGGGAAAGCTAATGTAGTGGCTAACGCCTTAAGTCGCAAGACTATGGCAAGTCTATGGCTTACTCCTTTGTCTATGGTACATGAGTTGAGATCATTACATGCCAGCTTAGAGATTAATGATGAGGGGCAGACAACAGTTGCATGGCATGTACAGCTAGTGTTGATTGATCAAATCAAAATGGCTGCTCTGAATGATGAAAGGTATCAGAAGCTGTTGGAAGAAGTTCGGTAGGGCAAGAGACCAGAATTTTCAATAATAGATGATGGTCTACTGTTACACCAGGGCAGAATGTGTGTTCCTAATGATGTTGAATTGAGGAAGATCATTTTGAAGGAAGCACATGAGTCTCCTTTTGCCATACACGCTGGTGGATCCAGAAATCTAAAGGGGGCTAAAGGAGCATTACTGGTGGATGGGTATGAAAAGAGATGTGGCAGAGTTTTTTTTTAAATGCCTAACTTGTTAGCAAGTGAAAGCAGAGCATCAAGTACCCGCTGGGTTGTTACATCCACTACCAGTACCAAAATGGAAATGGGAGAGAATAAAGATGGATTTTATGATGGGATTTCTGAGGACACAGAAGAGTCATGATGCAGTTTGGGTCATTGTTGATAGATTGACCAAGTTTTCTAATTTTCTGCCAGTTTGGATGGACTACAGTCTAGAAAGATTGGCCAAGTTGTACATTGATGAGATAGTGAGACTGCATGGAGTGCTGTATCCATCGTATCAGATAGAGATCCTAGGTTCACTTCAAGATTCTGGGGTAGTCTTCAGAGAGCCCTAGGAACTAGATTGAACTTCAGTACTGCATTCCACGCACAGACAGATGGCCAAACTAAAAGGGTAATTCAGATCTTGGAGGACATGCTACGGGCTTGTGTGATTGAATTTAAGGGCAGTTGGGACATACACTTGCCTTTGATTGAGTTTGCTTACAACAATAGCTACCACTCAAGCATTGGAATGCCTCCATATGAAGCTTTGTATAGCAGAAAATGTAGAACCCCGTTGTGTTGTGATGACGTGGGTGAAAAAAAGATGATTGGGCCAGAAATTGTTCAGCAAACTGAAGAGAAAATCAGATTGATCAGAAATCGACTTAAGACTGCATCAGACCATCAGAAGTCCTACATTGATTTAAATTGTAGGGATATTGAGTATGCAGTGGGTGAGAAAGTATTCCTCAAGGTTTCTCCTTGGAAAAGAATTATGAGATTTGGCAGAAAGGGGAAACTGAGTCCTCGTTTTATCGGGCCATATGAGGTTCTGGAAAGAGTGGGTCCTTTGGCATATCATTTGGCACTACCTCAAAAGTTGGAGAAGATACATAATGTCTTCCATGTGTCTATGTTGAGGAGGTATCGATTAGAGCCATCTCATGTACTACTAGTGGAAGAAATTAAAGTGAATCCAGACCTCACATATGAGGAAGAACCCATAGAGATTCTGGCTTATGAGGTGAAGCATCTACGGAACAAGCAAATACCATTAGTGAAAGTGCTGTGGAACCATCATTCGGGCCAGGAGGCTACTTGGGAACGAGAGGAGGACATGAGAAGACAGCACCCACAACTGTTCAGAGATTGATACCAGGTAAAAATTTCGAGACGAAATTTATTTTAAGGGAGGGGGGGGGGGGAGAATTGTAACACCCCTATGTGCATAGCCTGGTATATTTCACCATCCCGGTGACCGGTGTTGGTCCGGACAATTAAGAGGATTAGAACCACACTTAAGACAACTAGATAAGCCATAACACAAATAATTAGTAATTGTCAATTAGTTAAGTATAAATAAGAAAAACCGAACATAAGAAGTTAAACGAGCCGAAAGTCACAGCGATGGGTGACCCTCTCGGGAAGGAATGCGAAGTCAATTTAAACTCAAATTTCTAACCGTAAAATGTGACGCCGCGGTCCTTAGGACTATGGCGAACATAGTGGAAAAGAGAACATCACAAAAAAGAATTGTTAAGCAGGTCAAATAATTAGGTCAGGGATCCAGAAGAAATATTGAATTATTTTCAAATCGGTTGAACCGACAAGGGGCAATTTGGTCAATTAACCCCGAGAGCTAACTCCTGACCTAACTGTCCAATAAAATCAGAGAAAAGAAAATTTCGGGATCAAAAAATTAAATTAAAGAAGTAAATGGAAAAGAAATGAAAAATTAAAGAAAAAAAATCAAAAGTTATGACATCATGCATGACATAGGCATGATGTAATAAATTTTTATTTTTAAAATTTGAAATTTTGGGATAATTTCTAATAATTAAAAAACAAATTAAGAAAAGAAAAAAATTTGGTCTTCTTTCCTATCTTCAAACCGTCTACCTTCTCTCTCCCATCTCGTTCATTTCTCTGATAAAACCTCCATTGATGCCCACCTAAAGCTCTCTTAAACCCTAAATTTTGCCATGAAATCCCTACATCTCTTAACTAAAACTTGTGTTTGAGCATTGATAAGAAGATTGGGAGTAAGTAAATCAAGCGAAGTTTGAAGAATTAGAGATATAAATTCTGCTCACTTAAGGTAAGCTAATCCAATCTTTCTTTTTAGTATACATGATTGATTTATGGTAGAAATGGATGAGATTATATGAAGAAATTGGAAAAAATTTCATGATTAGGAAGATAGGAAATTTGGCCAGCATGTGTGGGGGTATGATTTGCATGGTTTGATTGAATTAGAGGGGAATATGAACATCAAGGAGTTGAATGATTATGGTTATATGCTTTGAATTAGCTAAATGCAATAAATTGGTGAACTAGGGTTTTAGACACTTAGGGTTTAGGAGTCAAAAATCTGAGAAATTGTGAAATGATGTGCTTGACCTAGTTTGAGGTGAGAAATGGTCATTTGTGACCAATTGAGATGTATTGAAAGTGTTAGAGGTGAGTTTAAATTCGGATTGAAAATGGTCATGTTACCAACAGCAGGACCAAGGTCCTTTTGAGGGACCAAAAATGAAAATTCACAAGTCCAATTGGTATAAGACCAGTTGGGAATGAAAATAGACGCAAAATAACACATTTTTCATTGAGGAATCACGCCCAAAAAGTAACCAAAACCTAGTGAACAAATTGACCAAATCCAGATTTTTGCAGTCTGACCTGTACAAAAATGACTAAATAAATAGTGTCTGTTCATTTGCCCATAACTTGGGCTAGGTAGGTCTAAATGACCTGAAATTTTACCAGTGGACAACTGAGATATAGACCTAAAACTTTCATGAAGAACACCAACCCAAATTATGCACTTAACCAAGTCATTTGGCCACCCAAAATTTGGTGACCTAAAACTGCCAAAACCAGAATTTGCCCAGAAAATCTGGGTTAGGTCCAATCCGGCAGCCATGATTCAAATGGCTATAACTTGAGCTACAAAACTCAAAATAGAGTGATTCAAAAAGGAGAATAAAGTTAAGGCAATAGGGAACATTTTCTATTAAGAAATTTTTGTCAAATTCTAATAGAAAAATGACCAATAGAACAGTGCAACTTAAGACACAAAAACTGAAAATTTGCAAATTTGCCTAAAAGACTTAGATTTTGAGTAAACAACCAAAACCAACAAATTTAGTAACCAAAATGTGGTATGTGGGTGAAGTTGGAATTCCCAAACCTATTAAGCCTTAGAAAGTCAACAAATTGAGTTGAATAGTATAGTGAATTGTAACCCTGAAACACAAATTTTAAAGAACGTCAAGTTTAGCACAATAGAGCTAGGTAAAAGTGAAATTAAATTTATTTTTGGATTTATGCTAAGTTATGATATTGAAACACTGTGAAACTGTGTGTTTCAGTTGAAAAGAACACCGGGAAAGAACCGAGGAATAGAGTCAAGGCCAAGAGGCGACTCGCTTAATGCTTGTGCACAACGTATAATTTCTGTAAATTATCTTCTGCATATTGTTTTGAATAATTTGAAATATTGAATTGTGACATCATCATGATGAAATGTTTATTATAATTTTGATTTAAATTGTTAAAAGTTATTTGTGTATATTTGAGATGGCATAAATATTTAGTAAATTGTTAAGATAAGTTTTGAAACCACAGTGTTATGACCATATATTTGAACACCTCACTAGCATGACTAGTGGGGGTAATCAGTTTCGAATTTTGATTCCTTCTCTGGCTGAAATGTTGAGGTGTGTGCCAGTAGAAGAAGAAATTGAATGGATATCCATATATTTGAGCTAGCTAGCCTTGTGATGTGACTTCTCCTTAGCCTCTGGCTATTGAGATTATATTTGTTTCGAATGGCATGATATAAATGTGGGTTTTATGAAATTTGTTTTTATACTTCGAAATAAAATTGTTTGGATTAAAATCTCATAATTCATGTTTTGTATTTAATTCTCATGTTCAGTCCAATTTTTGAATAAACATGATTTAAACTCTGCATAAAGATTATTTTAGTATGTTGTGCACCACTAAGTCCTAGTACTCAGCGATGGCTGTTATTGTTGTCGCATATATAGAGACTAGAAGAGCAGTAGAGTGAGCTACTGAGGATAGAGGAGCTACTTGCTTTGAAGTTATCGGGTATATTTTATACCCTGACTGTAAAAATTCATTTTGATGTATGTAATGCACGTAAATGTATGGACATGTAAAATTGGTCTTGAGCAGCTTGTATAAAGTTTGTAATAAATTTTAGTTTGAATTTCTTTTAATGTAAATTTTTGTAATGATGTATATAAATTATTTTATCTTTAATGAAATGTGAATGGAAGTATTTTATTTTAAATTGAATGAAATTGATTAATGGTATTTTGAGGAATGTTGAATATTGGAAATTATGGATTTGAATTGTTGGAAATTGATAAATGATGTTGAAATTGGTTGGGATGATTATGAATTTGAAGAAGTGGTTGAGATAAATAATTGGAAGTGCTTTTTACAGGTTTTTGAAGAACTGTTTTCTCAAAATACAGATGGCACTCTGCCGAAATTTTTACAAAATTTACGAAAAAAACAAAATGGGCCAAAAATTTTTACTAGTTTTAAAACTTGAAATAAATGATTTTAATACCTATTAGAAAATGCTCACCACTTATAAAAGTAAGAAAATTGTTTTAAAATCCCTTATAGGGTACTTAGTGAGTTATCGGTAGGTGAAGTTCGGTAGTTGATTAGGTATTCTACGGGATCATGTTATGCCTTACAGAGAGGTAATGTGTGATAAAGGATGGGACTTTGAGGTTATGCATTGATTACCGGTAGTTGAATAAAGTGACAGTGAAGAACAAATATTCGTTGCCTAGAATCGATGATCTGTTTGATTAGTTGAAGGGAGCAGGAGTATTTTCAAAAGTTGATCTCAGATCACGGTATCATCAATTATGGGTGAAGGATGTAGATGTGCCAAAGACTGCATTCAGGACCCTGTATGGGCATTATGAGTTCTTGGTGATGCCCTTTGGCCTAACAAATGCACCAACAGCATTCATGGACCTTATGAACCGTATCTGTAACACCCCTAAGTTCGGTAGTGCGTTCTGCTGTTCCAATGACCAGTGCTGTCCGGACAGCTAGGATGCCTAGAACCACACTTCAATGAGAGTGAGGACACATAAAATAATGAAATACAAGAAAAGAAAGTACAAGAAAAACAAAGGAAAAATGATAGCAAAGAAATGTGATCAAGTTAAACGAGCTAGGAAACCTAGCGATGGGTGACCGCACCGGGAAGTCACGGCGTGGACCGTTGACTAGCCCTGGACTGCGGGGAACCCTGGAAAACATTTTTAGGACTTAAATAGAACCTTGTTGAAGAATAAATCTCATTAGAAAGATCAAAGAAAAATTAAAATAATTAGTACAAAGAAAAGTGAGAAATCGAAAAACAGACAAAACCCAGATATTAGAAAAATCGAACGAATCTAACAGGGGCATTATGGTCATTTGACACCCCGAATTGTCTTTTGACCTAAATGTCCATTAAAAATAAATAATATTACACTTAGAAAATAAAATAAAAAATTAGTTTAATGGTACTTAAAGTAAATAGTTAAAATCATGGGTTAATGTGGGATTAAGTAAACAATTAGATTATAAAATGATTAAATTTATGAGTGGACCACTAATGCATAAATTAAATACATAATAGGGCAGCTGTAACTCCACTAAACCAGCAGAAATATTCATCTTCTCCAAAGCATTCAAACTTGCCGAATTGAAGGAAAGGAGAAGAACTCCATGGGCGTTTGCATGCAAGCTTGATCCATCCTCCATTTTCAACTCCAATCTCTTAGGTTCCTTCATGAAACTTTGTCTACACATCACAAGGAAGATATTGACACCAAATTTGAGAAGTTTGGTGAAGGTTTAGCAAGTTACAATTTAAGGTAAGTTTACAATTTTGAGAATTCCTTTGTTAAACTTTATGTTCATGTTATGGGTGTTAGTTTTGTGAAGGAAATTTTAAAGTTTAAATAGTTATTGAGATAGCCATTTTTGGACAGCCATGGGGTCACGCATTTAATGATTTATCATGCATATAATTGATGAGAAATAATGTTGATCATGGTGATTTAATATCCTAGTGAATTATTTCACATATATATGGTGATTTATGCACTTGGATGGGAATTGGTAAATTGTAAGGCACTTTGATGTTAGAGGACAATTTTCGGCAGCTTGGGAACACTTGAGTAAATGTATGTATTCATGGAAGTGTAGGCAGAATATTGACCTAGAAGGATTGATGGATATGTATGGAGATTGATATTGTAAAGTGTATGTAAGATTTGTAATGGTTAGGTGTGAATGTAATGGTACTTAGAACTTGTAAATGTGAATTATATTTGGTGTGTTGAGGGTAATTGTAATCTACCCAAAGTAATGTTAGTGTAAAGTAGAATATGCTTTTGGTAATGTACCAAAACAGATTGGTAGAGAAGTAAACAAATTGCAAGGTAAATGTGTGTAATTGATGTGTGTTAAGCAAAGTAACCAAGGGCAGTGTACATTTTAGCCAATAAGTTTAAATGTGTAACCTCAATTGGTATGAGACCAATTGGAGGTGGAACTAGTCACAAAATGTGCCAACTTTCATTGAGAGAACATACCAAAATTCTGCTTGCAAGGTGATGTGAAAAATGACCAATTCGGAATAGGTACACTAAAAACTGACCATTTGGGCAGCAGTGAGTGTTTAGGCCATAACTCACTCAAAACAGGTCCAATTGACCTGAAATTTTGACCAAGAATAGTTAAGACCCATACCTACAAGTCTTATGAAGAAACCAAAACCCAGAAATGAGCAGAAGCAAGTCAAAAAGCTTGCACAAGTTCGGGTCCAAAAACTGGCCGAACCAAAGTTGACCAAATTGACCAAAAATTGACCTAATTTGATACCAATTGACCAGCAATAGTATAATGACCATAACTTTCTCTACTTAACTCGGATTGACCTGAAATTTTTCCCCGCGTGCAATAAGACATAGATCTACAAGTTTGTAGTTTTGACCGAAACCCAAAAACAGAGGGAACTAGGTCATCCGGCTAGGTCAAACTAGTATCCCGAAATCCAGCAATTTGCAATAAAATGCAAGAAAACGCAATATACATAGAATTGAGTTTGGTAACACGTACCAAACCTAAAACCCTATCAAATGTGACATATTAATGACACCAAAACCTAATTTACCTAAAACGCATCGAGGGTTGGTATATTAGGTGATTAAGCAAATAAAGGTATTCAGTGAATTGTTTATCGAACATTATCGTTAGAGGCAAATTAATTTAGCACTGAAACACTTCAAATTGTGTTTCCCAGTTAACAAGGACTCAGCAAAAGGGAAAGAAATACTGAGTCAAGACCAGGAGACAAATATCAGAGGTTTGTGCACAACAACTATTTCTCTTGAATTTTTCAATTGAAATAAATATTGACTATTTGTATATTATTGTTTTAAATTGTGAAAGTGTGTTTGATGAACACTTATTGATTGAAAAACATGGTGAATGCTTTGAAACTGTGAAAAATTATTTGAATGATATTGATGGATACTTATTGATTGAAAAGCACTGTAAATGGTTTTTGTGGAAATTGAAGTGAATTACGAATTGTGTTGCCATTTTGTGAATGAAATTATAACTTTGGAAATTTATTGGATTCTTACGGATCATTTGAATAAAATGTTTGGAATTGTTTTGACTCACAATTGGCATGACACTGATACTATGTTCCTCCTCCATTAATGGGGTGAGTGTGATTATTCCTCCCTCTTTGACTTATCAGTCTGGGGTGAGTATGATTATGTTCCTCCCTCTTTGACTTATCAGTCTGAGGTGAGTGTGGATGAGTACTCATTATATAGCTAGCTTCCTCCCTCATTGATTTCAATTATTGGGGTGAGTGTGTCTTGTCGTGGTGTACAACACGGCATGTACGGAAAAAATTGTGTCATGGCTTAAATTGTGATATTAATTGGCAACACTGTATTCTTCAATTATTTGATCAAATTGTGATATTAATTGGCAACACTGTATTCTTCAATTATTTGATCGAATTGTGCTATTAATTGGCAACACTGTATTATTCAGTTATTTGATCGAATTGTATTATTGATTTGCAAAACGATATTATTCAGTTATTTGATCGAATTGTGTTATTGATTTACAAAACGATATTACTCAGTTATTTGATCGAATTGTGTTATTGAATTGCAAAACGATATTATTCAGTTATTTGATCAAATTGTGATATTGATCGGCAACACTGTGTTATTCAGTAATTTGATAAATTGTGTATGAATTGGCAATACGGTATTCTTAAACTATTTGACTAAATTGTGTTATTATGAATTTTGATAAGTTGTGAATTGGAGTTTAAATTCCTTATGACATCCATTGTCTTGAATTTAACTATGGTTTTACGTATCCACTATTTATATGGTTTATGAGTTGTGATTTAAAGTTGTATTTGGTTAATGTTGTGCACCACTGAGACATTGTCTCAAATGATAGCTTTTATTGCCGCAGTAGACAGACAGATAGAGGCGCAGACTAGGCTGCTAGTACCGCCAGCGAGTGATTTTTGGGTATAGTGAGTATACCGCATTTTGTATTTTGTAATGTAATGTATATTCACTGTATGTATATTTTGTTTTTGGTTTTGAGCAGTTGCAAATTCAAATTGTACCTTGAAGTTGTAAATTAATTATGAGCTATTTGACTTGTAAAAACTGTATTATATTTCCTTATCTCAGACTTTGAAAATTTTCTATGGAATTGAGTTGATAAATTGTTGTGTTGAGAAATGTATTGGAGTTGAGATTTGGAAAATTATTGAAGTGTCTTTTTACAGGTTTTCTGAAGAACTGTTTTACCCAAAATACAGATGGCACTCTGCCAAAATTTTTACAGAAATTCCAAATAAATCAAATGAGTTAATTGTTTCACTTCAGTTCACAAAAGTTTTTAACACCTGTAAATAGTGCTCACCACTGTAAAAGAAGTAAGAAAAGTTTTTAAAATCCCTTGTAGTGTACTTAATGGGTTATCGATGAGCGAAGTTGGTAATTCATTAGGTATACTACGGGATCATGTTATGCCTTACAGAGGGGTAGGGTGTGACATGTTTTAGTGGTATCAGAGCAAAGTTTTTAAATTCTTTTTTCACATGTTATTTGAATATTCTTTCTTCACTGTACAACTGCTCAATATCATTGTTTGATACATACAGTGCATTACATTATAAAAATGCACTAACGGGAGGAAATCTCCTTGTATTATTGTACAGGAGGTCTAGAATCCTCGCATTGACTATGGAAGAGGGTGATCGTTTAGTCGATCAATCTATAGAGGCTGAGGTGCAAAGGGATGCCCAGTAGTACATAATGTTAGTGGTTCAAGCACCGACCCCTCTGATGCATGATTTCTGCTCGATTCGCTCAGCAGATGGCTGCAATGTCCCAACAAATGGCTGATAATGTGCCTACTCAAGTCCCAATACAGACACCAGTGGTACAACCACGATCTTACGTAAGCAGCGATGATAAATTGATGAAATATGGGGCTCTGAGTTCAAGGGGCGATAGATCCTCTAGAAGGTGAGCAGTGGTTAGAGAGGATGGATAGAGTATTCAAGAAAGCGCATTGTCTGAGAGGAGCTCGATTTGAATACTCGGTATCTTTGCTACTGGGGATGCTTATGGTGGTGGAAAACCATTCCCCATAGTCCAGTAGAACTGCAGATTAACATGGAATGACTTTCTCGGAATTCAGACGTAAATATGTCCACGATGCTTATGTGGACCAGAGTCGCAAGAGTTCCTAAGTCCAAACAGGAATAGATCGGTGGTGAGTATGAAAGAGAATTTTCACTTTGAGCCATTATGCAGTAAGTCTACTTTCTACCAGCAGGGAGAGATGCAAGAGGTTTGAAAACCGGCTTGAAGCCCAGTATCAGATTACAAGTAGTCGGCTTCAAACATACTAACTTCTCTGAACTTGTTTCTCAAGCTCTAGAGTTAGAAAGAATTGAGTCTGAAGTTGCTCCTGAGAAAAAGAAATCAGAGAAGACAGAAAAAGAGGGAAATTCAGTAGAACAGAGTTCTAGTGGTCTTACTGGAAAGAGGAAAAACTTTGGGGGATACAACAGAGATAGTAAGAAGTCCATTAGAGATAGATCTTCTGGACAGAAACCACCCCGATCCGACCAGCAAACTCAACAGAAACCCAGAAATGCGCTGTCAGGTCGACTTTGTGAAAGTTGTGGTAAACCACATAGTGGGGTATGTTATAGAGCCGTAGGAGCATGTTTTAACTGTGGAGAGACTGGCCAATTTACTAGGGATTGTGTAAATCCAGGTCGTTCTGGATCATTTACTACACCAAAGGGATTAACCCAAGTTTCTACCCCAAATAGTTCACCATCAGTTAGTAGAGGCAGAGGTAGAGGTAGGGGTAGTACACCTAGAAGTCAGAGTACTGTGAATCAGCCAGAACAGGGTGATGCTCCAGCTGGAGTATACGCTATACGGCAGAGAGAAGAGGCTTAGACTTTTGATATTATTACTGGTACTTTCTCAATTAGTGACTAAGATATATATATGTATTGTTTGCCCTGGAACCTGCATACTTTTATGCTAGTGTTAGAACTAGATGTTCTGTTATTATTCCTTTACAAGGGAATAAATTTTGATGCATTAGTGATTAGTCCTTAAGATAAGGATTGTGATAATAAGTGAAATTAGTTTTGAAAGAGTTTATCGGCAAAAAGTATTTCCTGACACACCATAAGTTATAATGCTAATTGGCGAGCCTATTTAATGTAAAGCAAGAGGACGTAAAGGTAAGATGCAGTAATGGAATTACTCTAGATGAGGGCAAGGAGGTTACTGTTAGAAATTGCTAATGGATATTGTAATCAAAATAAGATTCGAATATCAGTGAATTCGAAATGGATAAAAGATAGGAAAGTTTGATCTATTGGGATGTATCGTAGTAACTATGCAATGTTCTTGATGTTTATCTTGTAGTGCAGTTCTGATTACTAACTTGAGATTATTGTGTAGAGCTACGCACCACCCGATAGTACACCTAGATGAGAATAGTTGCCAACGGCATACATTTTGGTATAGTTATGCCATGAGAATTTAATTGTTAGAAATAAGTTTGAAAATCCTACTTAGAGATCTAAAACTCAAGAGTTAGAATATCGAAGGTTATAGTTCAAGACAAAAGGAAGTAAGTTATAGAATATTGACAGATAAAAAGAGTTATGGAAGTAGAGATTTGAACAGTTGATTCATATATAACAAAGAAATATTACGAATGTGAGGAAGACTGTGGACTAGAATGGTCAGAGGACCAATGACTGATGAATGATTCTAACATGACCTCAAGGGTCATTCAAGAAGGAACGTGAACCGAAATATTAGACAACACAATAGTAAGAGGAGATTAGTATTATACAAACAAATTAAACGTGGTATTAGATTGTTAAAAGTCTTATACAAATTTGAGGAAAAGAAGATTATACGATCATATAGACAGGAGAAAATAAACGTATGACTATTGTAAGATAGCTATTGGGTAAAATTTCGTGGACGAAATTTATTTAAGGGGGGGAGAATTGTAACACCCCTAAGTTCGGTAGTGCGTTCTGCTGTTCCAGTGACCAGTGCTGTCCGGACAGCTAGGATGCCTAGAACCACACTTCAATGAGAGTGAGGAGACATAAAATAATGAAATACAAGAAAAGAAAGTACAAGAAAAACAAAGGAAAAATGATAGCAAAGAAATGTGATCAAGTTAAATGAGCCGGGAAACCTAGCGATGGGTGACCGCACCGGGAAGTCACGGCGTGGACCGTTGACTAGCTCTCGGATCATGGGAACCCTGGAAAACATTTTTAGGACTTAAATAGAACCTTGTTGAAGAATAAATCTCATTAGAAAGATCAAAGAAAAATTAAAATAATTAGTACAAAGAAAAGTGAGAAATCGAAAAACAGACAAAACCCAGATATCTAAAAATCGAACGTAATCTAACAGGGGCATTATGGTCATTTGACACCCCGAATTGTCTTTTGACCTAAATGTCCATTAAAAATAAATAATATTACACTTAGAAAATAAAATGAAAAATTAGTGTAATGGTACTTAAAGTAAATAGTTAAAATCATGGGTTAATGTGGGATTAAGTGAACAATTAGATTATAAAATGATTAAATTTGTGAGTGGACCACTAATGTATAAATTAAATACATAATAGGGCAGCTGTAACTCCACTAAACCAGCAGAAATATTCATTTTCTCCAAAGCATTCAAACTTGCCGAATTGAAGGAAAGGAGAAGAACTCCATGGGCGTTTGCATGCAAGCTTGATCCATCCTCCATTTTCAACTCCAATCTCTTAGGTTCCTTCATGAAACTTTGTCTACACATCACAAGGAAGATATTGACACCAAATTTGAGAAGTTTGGTGAAGGTTTAGCAAGTTACAATTAAAGGTAAGTTTACATTTTTGAGAATTCCTTTGTTAAACTTTATGTTCATGTTATGGGTGTTAGGTTTGTGAAGGAAATTTTAAAGTTTAAATAGTTATTGAGATAGCCATTTTTGGACAGCCATGGGGTCACACATTTAATGATTTATTATGCATATAATTGATGAGAAATAATGTTGATCATGGTGATTTAATATCCTAGTGAATTATTTCACATATATATGGTGATTTATGCACTTGGATGGGAATTGGTAAATTGTAGGGCACTTTGATGTTGAAGGACAATTTTCGGCAGCTTGGGAACACTTGAGAAAATGTATGTATTCATGGAAGTGTAGGCAGAATATTTACCTAGAAGGATTGATGGATATGTATGGAGATTGATATTGTAAAGTGTATGTAAGATTTGTAATGGTTAGGTGTGAATGTAATGGTACTTAGAACTTGTAAATGTGAATTATATTTGGTGTGTTGAGGGTAATTGTAATCTGCCCAAAGTAATGTTAGTGTAAAGTAGAATATGCTTTTGGTAATGTACCAAAACAGATTGGTAGAGAAGTAAACAAATTGCAAGGTAAATGTGTGTAATTGATGTGTGTTAAGCAAAGTAACCAAGGGCAGTGTACATTTTAGCCAATAAGTTTAAATGTGTAACCTCAATTGGTATGAGACCAATTGGAGGTGGAACTAGGCACAAAATGTGCCAACTTTCATTCAGAGAACATACCAAAATTCTGCTTGCAAGGTGATGTGAAAATTGACCAATTCGGATTAGGTACACTAAAAACTGACCATTTGGGCAGCAGTGAGTGTTTAGGCCATAACTCACTCAAAACATGTCCAATTGACCTGAAATTTTGACCAAGAATATTTAAGACCCATACCTACAAGTCTTATGAAGACACCAAAACCCAGAAATGAGCAGAAGCAAGTCAAAAAGCTTGCACAAGTTCGGGTCCAAAAACTGGCCGAACCAAAGTTGACCAAATTGACCAAAAATTGACCTAATTTGATACCAATTGACCAGCAATAGTATAATGACCATAACTTGGTCTACTTAACTCGGATTGACCTGAAATTTTTCCCCGCGTGCAATAAGACATAGATCTACAAGTTTGTAGTTTTGACCGAAACCCGAAAACCGAGGGAACTAGGTCGTCCGGCTAGGTCAAACTAGTATCCCGAAATCCAGCAATTTGCAATAAAATGCAAGAAAACGCAATATACATAGAATTGAGTTTGGTAACACGTACCAAATCTAAAACCCTATCAAATGTGACATATTAATGACACCAAAACCTAATTTACCTAAAACGCATCGAGGGTTAGTATATTAGGTGATTAAGCAAATAAAGGTATTCAGTGAATTGTTTATCGAACATGATCGTTAGAGGCAAATTAATTTAGCACTGAAACACTTCAAATTGTGTTTCCCAGTTAACAAGGACTCAGCAAAAGGGAAAGAAATACTGAGTCAAGACCAGGAGACAAATATCAGAGGTTTGTGCACAACAACTATTTCTCTTGAATTTTTCAATTGAAATAAATATTGACTATTTGTATATTATTGTTTTAAATTGTGGAAATGTGTTTGATGAACACTTATTGATTGAAAAACATGGTGAATGCTTTGAAACTGTGAAAAATTATTTGAATGATATTGATGGATACTTATTGATTGAAAAGCACTGTAAATGGTTTTTGTGGAAATTGAAGTGAATTACGAATTGTGTTGCCATTTTGTGAATGAAATTATAACTTTGGAAATTTATTGGATTCGTACGGATCATTTGAATAAAATGTTTGGAATTGTTTTGACTCACAATTGGCATGACACCGATACTATGTTCCTCCTCCATTATTGGGGTGAGTGTGATTATTCCTCCCTCTTTGACTTATCAGTCTGGGGTGAGTATGATTATGTTCCTCCCTCTTTGACTTATCAGTCTGAGGTGAGTGTGGATGAGTACTCATTATATAGCTAGCTTCCTCCCTCATTGATTTCGATTATTAGGGTGAGTGTGTCTTGTCGTGGTGTACAACACGGCATGTACGGAAAAAATTGTGTCATGGCTTAAATTGTGATATTAATTGGCAACACTGTATTCTTCAATTATTTGATCAAATTGTGATATTAATTGGCAACACTGTATTCTTCAATTATTTGATCGAATTGTGATATTAATTGGCAACATTGTATTATTCAGTTATTTGATCGAATTGTATTATTGATTTGCAAAACGATATTATTCAGTTATTTGATCGAATTGTGTTATTGATTTACAAAACGATATTATTCAGTTATTTGATCGAATTGTGTTATTGAATTGCAAAACGATATTATTCAGTTATTTGATCAAATTGTGATATTGATCGGCAACACTGTGTTATTCAGTAATTTGATCAAATTGTGTATGAATTGGCAATACGGTATTCTTAAACTATTTGACTAAATTGTGTTATTATGAATTTTGATAAGTTGTGAATTGGAGTTTAAATTCCTTATGACATCCATTGTCTTGAATTTAACTATGGTTTTACGTATCCACTATTTATATGGTTTATGAGTTGTGATTTAAAGTTGTATTTGGTTAATGTTGTGCACCACTGAGACATTGTCTCAGCGATAGCTTTTTATTGCTGTCGCAAGTAGACAGACAGATAGGGCAGCAGACTAGGCTGCTAGTACCGCCAGCGAGAGATTTTTGGGTATAGTGAGTATACCGCATTTTGTATTTTGTAATGTAATGTATATTCACTGTATGTATATTTTGTTTTTGGTTTTGAGCAGTTGCAAATTCAAATTGTACCTTGAAGTTGTAAATTAATTATGAGCTATTTGACTTGTAAAAACTGTATTATATTTCCTTATCTCAGACTTTGAAAATTTTCTATGGAATTGAGTTGATAAATTATTGTGTTGAGAAATGTATTGGAGTTGAGATTTGGAAAATTATTGAAGTGTCTTTTTACAGGTTTTCTGAAGAACTGTTTTATCCAAAATACAGATGGCACTCTGCCAAAATTTTTACAGAAATTCCAAATAAATCAAATGAGTTAATTGTTTCACTTCAGTTCACAAAAGTTTTTAACACCTGTAAATAGTGCTCACCACTGTAAAAGAAGTAAGAAAAGTTTTTAAAATCCCTTGTAGTGTACTTAATGGGTTATCAGTAGACGAAGTTGGTAATTCATTAGGTATACTACGGGATCATGTTATGCCTTACAGAGGGGTAGGGTGTGACAGTATCTTCCATCCATACTTAGATCAGTTCGTAGTGGTCTTTATTGATGATATTTTGGTGTATTCCAAGACCAGGGAAGAACATGATTTGCATTTGAGGATTGTTCTGCAAACCCTGAGAGAAAAGAAGCTATATGCTAAGTTATCCAAGTGTGACTTCTAATTGAATGAGATTGCATTCCTTAGACACATAGTGTCAGCTGATGGGATTAGGGTGGATCCCAAGAAAATAGAAGCAGAGATGGAATGGAAGCCTCCCAGGAATACAACTGAGGTCACAAGTTTCTTGGGGCTAGCTGGGTATTATAAAAGATTTGTGAAGGGATTTTCTTTAATAGCTGCTCCAATGACCAAGTTGTTACACAAGAATGTCATATTTGACTAGAATGACAAGTTTCAAACCAGTTTTGAGAAGTTGAAGGCTATGTTGACAGAGGCACCAATGTTAACACAACCAGTGTCGGGAAGGGACTTTGTGGTCTGCAGTGATGCTCTCATAATGGGTTAGGGTGTGTATTGATGCAAGAGGGGAAGGTGGTTGCATATGCTTCCAGGCAGCTAAGGCCACATGAATAGAATTACCCTACCCATGATCTAGAATTTGCAGCAATTATCTTCGCACTGAAGATATGGAGGCACTACTTGTATGGTGAAAAATGCTACATTTACACAGACTACAAAAGTCTGAAATACTTACCAACCCAGAAGGAGCTCAACCTTAGACAGAGGTGATGGATTGAGTTCCTGAAGGACTATGATTGTGTGATTGATTACCATCCTGGGAAGGCAAATGTAGTTGTTGATGCTTTGAGCAAAAAATCCATCGTAGCTTTGAGATCATTGGATGGAGCTATTTTGGCTGAGTTGTAAGTGAGGCCAAACTTGTTACAGCATATTTTAGATTAGCAAAAGGTAGATGAGAAGCTAAAGGCTATTATGAGCAAAATCCTAGAAGGGAAAGAAACTGACTATGAGGTGAAAGCAGATGGGTGTCTGTACTACAAAGGAAGAGTATGTGTACCAGATGATGCAGAATTGAAAGCCAGTATTTTGAAAGAGGCACATACCAGTGTTTATGCTATGCACCCAGGAAGTACAAAAATGTATCATGACTTGAAGCTTAATTATTGGTGGCCTGGTATGAAGAAGGACATAGCTGACTATGCAACTAAATGCTTGACATGTCAGCAAGTCAAGGCAGAACATCAAGTTCCATTGGGTTTGCTACAGCCTATACGCATACCTGAATGGAAATGGGATCGGGTCACCATGGATTTTATACGTGGTCTACCTCTCACTCAGAAAAAGCATGATGCAGTATGGGTAATAGAAGATAGATTGACGAAGTCAGCACACTTTGTAACACCCCTTACTCATCTACAGTGTAGCTGAGCAAGGCATCTTACACGGTGTGCTGGAGCTCCTAGTCTGTGATTATCACATTTCCTAAACTCAATTTGATTTTAAGAACTCTTTTATGTCATACTCATATCATGCTGATACTACTTTCATACTTTCATAAAATTAGTGTATCAAAAATGATAATAAAAATTTAGCAAGGTGCCATCTGTATTTCGGACAAACTATTCTTCCAAACCTGTTAAAAACAGTTTAATACAATAATATCAAAATCTTAGATATTTCACAGTATCTATTTCTCAGTAAAGTCAATAGACTTTTATAGTCATTAAACATTTCCACAATATAGTCCATAATAATTTAAATATATCCAGAAAATCTCCATGTAATTTAATATGTACAAGATATTACAAACTTTAGAGCTTTCATAATATTACAAAATACAAGGCCGAATTTCAAAAATACGACAAAAGTACAAAATACAAGATATCCTAAGTCTTACCATGTATGCAATGCAGTGCAGATGACTCTGGACTCCTGTGCAGATCTGATGTCTCACCCGGTCATACGTCTACGGGGCTTCCCAGCTATGTCTCCAATACCTACGCATTACAAAAGCAATGCGCTAAGTAATTTTGCTTAGTGGCGCCAAATATAAAGAAATATATACTAAAATAAAGTAAATAAAGTATTTACGAATTTTTGGTTATGCTTTATGTCAGTAGACTGGATTTAGCTATTTGAATTTAATAGTACTTGAACTACTGCCCGTGTAGCCTATATACTAACTAGAGTGGATAAACGGATATACTGGTACTAAGTACCTAGTACCTCGGGCCGTCACACTATCAGTCACAAAGTGTCTCCCGGTGTGCAAATAGTGTGGCTAAAAAGCCATATAGTCAATCTGGCGATAAGCCAAGAATAAATACACAATATGTATAACCATAGGCTATTAAAGTCACAGTGTGGCATAATAAGCCGTAAAACACAGTATGGCATGAAGCCATTTATAGAACAGCTGTCAGAATCCTATTGGCATGCCAACCTATCCAAACTAGTCAACTAGGCAAACTATGGCACATTATAAATTAATTGTTTAATTCATCAAAATTTTTTTTTTGAGTTTACTAACTATTATGTAATTCACAAGTCAATGAATATGTTGACCTTTTTAGGTACTAAGGATAAGTTGTTTCTAGCATCAACATGTTACATATTGTAACTTAATATGCTGCCAATATAGTGCAATTTACCATTTTTATAAGTTGGCATTCATTGCCAAATTGCTTCAAGCATCATTGTATGTAAATGTCAAGTTCTCAATTTTTGGTGTGCTAGATTGGTCTAACTTAAAGTCCTATTTCTCTTAGTTTTTAGCATCTGGTCAAAGAAGCAAAATTGTAGCTCTATGTCTTATTGCTTGCGGGGCAAAATTTCAAGTCATTCTAAGTTGTATGGACCAAGATATGGTCAATTTACTAAAGCTAGACAAATTGCACTTTTAGTGCAAAATTTGGTCAATTTTAGGTCACTTTTAGTTCTCGCAGTTTTAGTACCCGAACTTGTGCAAGCTATTTGACTTGGTTCTGGCCATTCCTGTGCTTTGGTGTCTTCATAAGAATTGTTGCTCTATATCTAAGCTATCCATGGTAAAAATTTTAGGTGAATTGGACCTGTTTTGAGTGAGTTATGATCATCCTAATGATTACTGTTCATATGTCAAAAATCTGGGTTGCAAGGTTGCCATTCCGGATTTGGTCATTTTTAAGGTCAGTTTCTAGGCAGAATTTTGGCAACATTTCTACGTGAAAGTTGGCCTATTTGGTGTCTAGTTTCACCCTCCATTGGCCTCATACCAATTGGGTTTAGAGTTTGGCACTTATGACCTAACTTATGTACTGCCATCAATACACAACCTGCACAAAACACATACACTTCTAATTTGATATTCCTTCTCCTCCTCATTACTCCAATATTCAATCAATGACACTTCCATATATATATATATTGTACACAATTCCAGCAAACAATTTTGGGCAGAACATTCAAGTGCTCAATGCACACAATTCACCATTAAGTTCAACATTCACTTCCACCAAAATTCAACATATCTCAATGTCAATATTACACATACACTTCAGCATACTCATACTTCAATATCACTTACACATGCTGCCCAAATTTTAACACTATCATATTTCATGAATATACTTCATATTCACACACAAATTCATGCTATTATGGGCTACCAAACATGGCAGTTTGCTCAAAGCATTAAGGTTCCATTTCACACCCTTAATTCAAGCACTACATGCACATACTTAGATTTTAACTTACTACATCTTCCATTTGAGTTAATCAACCTTAATTTCTATCTATTAGAGGTAAGAAAAATTCAAATACAATACATATTCATGGCTGCCGAAAATGGACCATTTCATTTCTCAATGTTTTCTTCATTTCTCTTCACAAAAATACTCACCTCAACCTAAACATAAGGTTTACTAAAGCAAGGGAGAGGTTTTGGACACTTACCACTTTTGAAGCTTATCAAAACTTCACCAAATCTTGTTTTTCTTGTTGCCAATATCTTCCCCAAGGTAAATAGGCAAGATTTAATGAAGAAAGCAAGTGGAAATGGTGGCTTGACCATGCACCCATGAAGGTTACATGTGGGGGGGCCATGGTGGATTCCATGGTGAATTTCATTTCGACAAGGTGAAGTGGGATGAAGAAGAAGATGACTCAGCTGTCCCAAGACTTAGATAAGTGTCCCATGGCTGGAGTTAGTGGAGCACTAGGTAATAGTTTAATGGTTAAATAATTAAAGTTTCCTTATTTGCTCATTTAACTCCATTCTTTTACTATTTACACATTGTATCCTATTTTAATTTTTCATATCATTTCTAAAGTGTAATATCATTTATTCTTAATGGATATTGAGGTCAAAAGGCAGCTCTTGGTGTCAAGTGACCAAAATGCCCCACTCCGGGTTATATTCCCTATTTTTCGGTAACACCGATTTTTGTCTGTCTCTCGATTTTTTATTTTTCTTTGTACTAATTTATTAATTTTTCTTTGATATTTTCAGTGTCAATTACATTTCAATAAACCTTTATTTATGTCTCAAATTTTAATTCTGAGGGTTCCCTGCGGTCTTGTGGTCAGCAATGGCCTTCCCGGTGCGGTCACCCATCGCTGCGATGCCAGCTCATTTAACTTAGTTTCATTTTCTCTCTTTCATTTTTCTTTGATTTTTCTTGTATTTTCTTTTTATTTATTTCATCATTATATGTCTGTTCACTATCACCGAAGTGTAGTTCCAGACATCCTGACTTGCCTGGACTGATATTTGGCCACTAGAGCAACAGAACGTATAGAATACGTACAGTGGGGATGTTACAACTCTTCCCCTCTAAATAAAAATTTCGTCCTCGAAATTTACCAGATGTGAGGAGCTGAGGAAACTGTTGCCTCACTGTCTCCTTGCTCTCCCATGTTGCTTTTTCCGTGTTGTGGTGTCTCCATAGGATTTTCACTAGTGGAATTGTCTTGTTTCTAAGCTCTTTTACCTCTCGTGCCAAGATTTTAATTGGTTCTTCTTCATATGTCGGGTCAGGTTGTACCATAATTTCTTCTGCTGAGATGACATGTGAAGGATCTGATCTGTATCTTCTGAGCATCAAGACATGGAACACATTATGTATCTTGTCTAGCTCAGGTGGTAAGGCTAATTGGTAGGCTACTGGTCCCAAACGTTCCATAACTTCATATGGGCCAATGAACCTAGGGCTTAATTTTCCCTTTTTCTCGAATCTCAACACTTTCTTCCATGGTGATACTTTGAGAAATACCTTCTCACCAACTTCATACTCAATGTCTTTTCTCCTCAAGTCAGCATAAGATTTCTGTCGGTCTGAGGCAACTTTCAAATTGGCCTTTCTTAGTTTCACCTTTTCCTCTGTCTGTTTTATCAGGTCTGGCCCCACTAGCTTATCTTCACCCAACTCAGTCCAACATACAGGCGTTCTGCATTTACTCCCATACAATGCTTCATAGGGTGCCATTTGTATGCTAGCTTGATAGCTATTGTTGTATGCAAATTCTGCCAGTGGAAGGTATCTATCCCAATATCCCTCAAACTCAATAACACAACTTCTCATCATATCCTCGAGGACCTATCACATATGTTCGGTTATTATTATCATTATCAGTTTAATTTATTGTTTACAAGAACTCAATGAGTTTCAAAATTTACCTGGATTATTCTTTCTGACTGTCCATCCGTCTGAGGATGAAAAGCCATACTAAAATGGAGTTGTGTGCCCAAGGATTCTTATAATTTCTTCCAAAATCTAGATGTAAACCTCGGGTCTCTATCAAATATAATGGAAAGTGGAATTCCATGTAGTCTAATTATCTTACTGATGTACAATTCTGCTAGCTTTTCCAGTGAGTAGTCAGTTATGACTGGCAGAAAATGTGCTGATTTGGTCAACCTATCGACAATCACCCATACTGCATCATGCTTCTTCTGAGTGAGAGGTAGACCACTGACAAAGTCCATAGTGACTCGGTCGCATTTCCATTTAGGTATGTTTATGGGCTGTAACAAACTCGATGGAACTTGATGTTCTGCTTTAACTTGCTGACATGTCAAGCATCTAGTTACATAGTTAACTATGTCCTTCTTCATACCTGGCCACCAGTGTCAGAGTTTCAGGTCATGGCACATTTTTGTGCTTCCTGGGTGCATAGCATACACACTGTTATGTGCTTCTCTCGGAATACTAGTTTTCAATTCTTTATCATCTGGAACACACACTCTTTTTTTATAGAACGGGCACCCATTTTCTTTCACTTCATATTCAGTTTCCTTCCCTTCAGTGATTTTTGCCCATAATAGCCATTAATTTCTCATCTGTCTTCTGCCCATCCTGTATCTATTGTAACAGATTCGGCTTCACTTGCAACTCAGCCAAAATAACTCCATCATGAGTTAAGGACAGTTGGGCATTCGGAGATCTTAATGCTACAATAGATTTTCTGCTTAAAGCATCAGCGACTACATTTTCCTTCCCAGGGTGGTAGTCAATCACAAAATCATAATCTTTCAGGAATTCAATCCATTGC